>NC_134552.1:19328014-19640836 GCF_025594145.1 Primulina tabacum
AATTAAGGGATTTATTCACTAAATTATTCAGGGGATTAGTGAGGCTTTTAAGGGTTAAAAATTTACTAGCTAAACAACATTTCCCCTTCATTTTTATTGTGTAAATTCGGCCACCCTTAATTGATTAAGCATTGATATGCCAACTCACCCTTTGACCCATTCTTTGTTATTTTATCATGCTTACCTTTTAATTATTAATCAACCTTAATTAATTAATTATTAATCTTTATCCTAGTCTAGATTTGCATGAGAGAATCGGCCATGCAACTCCAAGAAGACTTGTTCAAACAAATTTAAAATTTGAATGAGAGGTAGACTTGGTCTTGCATTTTAAATTCCTTTATTAGTGGATCTTCCCCCTCACCTTTCCAACCATCATTCTCCTCTCCCTAATCTCGAAATTCAGAGTGAAATTGAGAAGAAAAACCGTGGGTTCCATAGCTAGGAAGATAGGAGAAAATCGAGTAAGAAGCAAGGTAGAATAGAAAGCGCTCCACCTCCTCCGCGCCGGATCGTCTCGTTCTTTCGTTTTCTTTCAAAACGAAACCAGGCATGCATATATTCTTCCTTGACTCTTCAATCAAGTCCTATTATCAATTATTTTCATTGCATGATCATGATTTCTATGGCCATAAACCGAAATCCATCAAGAATTTTCAGAAAAATAAAAGTGCAGAATTTCGATTTTCATTTCAAGCTTCACGATTTCTTTTGTGTTGATGGTTACAGGTATTGGTTCGACTCAAGGCTACCAATGCTGCATCTAGACATGTACTAGGATATGTTAGGATCATAATGGTCCATTCATTCAAGCCCCTCACCCGCTGGAAACGAAAATTGACAGCAACTCCCCAAGCACAGCTCATGTGCACTTGATTTCTTGTGTCTTGCTGTCAAAAAAGAAGCTTCTGATCTTGACTGCCCTAGGGGCCTATAGCCTTGGTTAGATCACTTCCCTAGCATGTTTAAGACGTGACTAAGTCGCCCTTTTGGTGGCTTGGTCCATGGTTAATCGGTTTTTAAATAAAACTCCAAGAACAGCCCTGTACCCTTTCGCCCCTCTTCATTTTACAGCATGTATGGTTCGAATTCTTGTGGATGGTGTGGATCTTGGTTGGCCTATGGCCCTTAGCCACGGTTCATACCATGCCCCTAGATGTCTAGGTCGTGCCATGGTCAATCAAATGGTCACTGGAACGACACGAGACAGCAAGCAAAGCTAAACACCACACGCGCATGCAAAGGTGCTCTCGGGTGAATCTTTTCGATTGTTGCTGGAATATTCCGAATTATGGCTGGTTTAAAGCCCTTAGCCATGATTCGAATCATTCCTTGGGACGTTGGTAAGAGGTTTTGGTCGGTGGTTCAAGCCCCAATGGCCATTAGCCTCGCAAACGACGCAAGCAAACCAAGCACAGCTGCTGTATTTTTGGACAGCAACTTGCTGTGAAGGTTCAGTGGCTCGTTCGAGTTCTCGGTCGGCTTTTAGCCTATGGCCTTGAACTGGACAGTGCCTCATTGAGTTAGAAAGATCATGTTTTTGACCGTTCGTCATTCGGTTCATTTTTTAGGTCGTACGAGAATTTACGGTGCGATGTGCCAAATTGACTCTCGAAAGAGCGTTTCTTGTTTTGGCATCCATTCACCTAGATTTCGGCCCTCACCATTTTAGGAGCATTATTTTATCATTTTTAGGCGTATTTTAATCATGACTACATGACGGTTCAGTGTTGGTTCGGGTTGGTTCGGAGTCATGATTAAATACGAAGTCGGTAGGCGTAATTGTCACATTTTAGAATGTTAGTGCATAGTTTGGTCCCATAAATCTATTGCATATTTTTCATGACATATTTAGGTTGCAGCGAGCCTGGGAGCGATCCAATCCAATCAGTAAATTATTACATGATATTTAATTGTGCCATTTAATTATATTACGTGCATAAATATATAAAATGTTCATTTTTGAGATTATGCGATATTGTTTGTGGCCATTACACTATCATGGGATTATTGCTAAATCTGGTCGCCAGTTACCGGTCCGATCGCCAGTTACCGGACCGGTCGCCAGTTACCGGTCAATTGAGTTTGTTTCACCCAGTATACTGTGGCTACAGTCTGATCAGACGTTTACTATTTTATCCGGTCGCCAGTTACCGGTCATGGGAGCATTTTATTATCCGGTCGCCAGTTACCGGTCAGTTTCAGTGCAGGGGCCACTTGCGTATACCATAATCTCACCAGGAAAATTATTACAGGCTATTTTCAGTACAGGGCTCCAAGGAGCAAACATTTTTACCATGATATTTTCAGTTCAGTTATGCACGTATTATAATTAATCATGACACGACACTTTTACGATATGCCTCATGACACGACATTTTTATTCCATTAAATTTTACTATAGTATTTACTCGTTATTTACGATATATGCATGTTGAGTCTTTAGACTCACTAGACTTGATTGTTGTAGGTTCTGATGATGCCGGGGCCGAGGGCGGGGACCAGTGAGCAGGCTCGAGTCGGCAGTAGTAGGACCCGAGGTACCTCAGTTCAGCATTTATTTTTAATTGATGGCTCAAACGTTTTAATTATTGTTGGAAAAACTTTTTACTGTTATTTCAAAAATGTTAATTCTTCCGCTGCCACATTGAACATCAAACTTTATTTATAAGTTCATTTTTTAAGGAAGCAATTTTAATTATTTAAAAAGAAAAATTTTAAATTTTTCGCAAATTTTTCAAGTAAGGATTTTAGGCCCCTTTACAGATGGTATCAGAGCCGACCTCTCTTAGTACGGTATGGTTCGGGGACGAACCAAGCGGAAGCTGGTGGGCATGTGAGGCCCGGGGCCGAAGAGGACAGGGGGTGATCGCCGGTGCCATCAGTTGCACGGACAATGAGCAGCTCCTGGCAGGCTTCTAGGTGGAGGGAACATGAATGAACCGATCCCACACCGGAATGAGAGGGATTCCGAGACACTTCAATGTAATGGACTGTACAGTTGAAGATGGCTTAAAAGATTTGATTGGTATTACTCATATCACGAAGGTGCATCTTCTTTTCGGTAGCTCATCACATAAGAACTCCAAAGTTAAGCGTGCTTGACTTGGGGCAATTTTGGGATTGGATAACCTCCTGGGAAGTTTCCCATGGTGCGTGTGAGTGAGAACATTAGCACGCTGTAAAGACTCGTCTTGATACAGTGAGGACAGTCGTCAAATCTGGGACGTTACAATAACTTTGATAAATAAGATTTTATTTTAACATACTTAGATCTGTAAATTTTAATGCATATTAAACATTCTGACTAATCGAAAGAAATTAAGTTTTCTCTAATAAAAAAAATATGAGAATGTCATATATTTTAGTGTGACGAGAATGAAATATCTATTAATTTGAACACATTCAGAAATAATAATTCATATATTATTAAGATGAAATAAAACTAGCAATCAATTTAGTTTAAGATAGTGTCAATTTTTATTTATATTTATGAAAATTAAGAAATTTAATGATCATTTTGAGTAGTTTTTGGTAATTTAATTTAAGAATTGAGAATAATTAACAAAATTACCTAACAAAACATTATTATTGTCAACAAAAACTAAAAATATAACAATAAAATGTAAATATCAATACCCATTAATTGTTTTAAAAATTCCATCTCTCTTTCGTACTAAAAAGTGAAATTTTGTTATCTTTAAAAAAAATAAAAACGGTAAATTTTGTTTTATAAAATTGTTTTGCCTGGAACGAACAAACTCCGGCAGGGGCAGAAATGGAGGTGCTTTTAGATTCAACCGTAGCGCCGCCGCCGCCGCCGATGAAATCTGCTTGACTGCGGCGAAAACCCGTGGAGTTCTTCCCGATTCCGCCGTCAAACCAGAGCATAATACTTTTTTCCGGGCACAATGCTCAGTAACTACTGCAACCTCATGAATTCCAATCCCCTTATCATTTTCCCTCCTATAAACCACGAGAATCTTCACATTTCCTCAGACCCATCTCTCATTCCCGAGAAAATCTCACAAATCCATGCATCAGTTGACCAACAGTATGTTTATTCGAACTCAGATTTGGATTCAGATTCAGACTCAATCGCCAATTCAGAGTCATATTCGACGTTCTCTCCATCGAATTCCACCCCGATTCCCCACTCCCCGCTGTTCGCAAGCCCCAAGGCGAAGCCAGCAGTAATTTATTCGGACTCCTGGACCAGGATATTGCACACTAAGGTCGGTGGCATCATGCGTTTCATCTGGGGTTTATCACGAAGCTTTTCGTGGACTTTCCGCTCTGCCACCATCGCGGCCGCGCTGATAGCATTTCTGTATTTCCGGCAACGTAGGAGATTGCGAGCTGTAGAAAGTAGTAAGGCTCGGCTTCTTGGAATCATCGAAGAAAAAGATGAGGTTAGATCAGTCAAGTCGGACATTTCGTGAGATCAGTATGATTTGAAATGCATTTCAAATGTCTGCGAGAATGCCTGATTGAGGAATATAAACAGATGGGTTCACTGTCATTTTTTATTTCACATTAATATATGCTAGTTTAGCATGAATTTTATTTATTTATTTGCTGACAATATGCTCAAATTTGTTTCGCAGAAAATCAATCAATTGCTGCACCAAATATCAAGAATGAATCAGGTGCTGATGACGGCGGTGGCGGCGCGTCTTGGAGCTGGCACACCATCAGGAAGTTAGGAAACGCACGGTGTATATTTGGAAATGTAGCGGAAGCTCGACTATATATATATATATATATATATATATATATATCTTAAAAAAGAAGATTTAAACATAAATTTGGAGTTTGAAATTTACATATCCTTATTTTCTTTATTATTTGACAAAAACTTTGTGTGAGACGATCTCATGAATCGTATTTTGTGAGACGGATCTCTTATTTGGATCATCCATGAAAAAATATTATTTTTTGTGTTAAGAGTATTATTTTTTATTGTGAAAATTGGTAAACTTGATCCGTATAAAAATTAATGAGACTGTCTCAGTAAAATACCTACTCTTATTATTTATTGTTAATTTTTAGAAAATATTACCTCATAAACTATTGGTATCAACAAGACATGAACAACAATCACAGATATATCAAGTCAAAATTAGTAAAAAAGCTCAAAAACGAATGCACATGATCAAATCTATGTTTGATTGCCTCGAACTACTTTCAAACCACCAAGCTTCGAGCTACATTTCCATCACTCCTCGGAGAAGCGCCCCGGAACGGCAGATTGTGAGGAGTTCGACAGTCGTCTAAATTTAGTTGTATTTTTTCTTGGTTTTGTTAATATATCTCTGTTAACTAAGTTTTAGAAAATATGCAATAATTTTTTGAATGAATTAAATAAATATAAATAAGAAGTTTGTATGTAGATTTGTTTTTCTAATTATTTTCTTAATATATGTGAAAGGCAATAAGTCTGGACGAGAAATAGTAATAAATATTATTTTAAAACAATCTAACGGAGCACATGATGGATGCCAAACAATAAATTAGAAAACTGAATGCCATGAGGAATAATATTGGGAAAAACATAAAATGACATAATACAGCATCATTTATGCTACTACTTAATTTATTTCACAACAATTATTTCATAATAACGAGCAATCCTTTCCTATATGTTTCCATGCGATGAACTAACTCGTAACTACTATAAGAAACTAAAACCAGAATCTCATTTCATCTCCATGCTCTCAATGACTTGAGTTTTATTAATCGCGCCAAGCGACAAATGCAAGAATAAATTGTAAACTCATGGCATGAAAAACTAAACACCTTCACGAGCTCACACAACGAGCTCTTACCGTGCCTGCATTCCTGTAAAGATAAAGATATATGAAGCATGTAATTATTGAAGGACATACCAAATTATAATTTATTCTCCACCTAAAAATGTAGGAAACTTTTAATCTTTTATTCAAGAACTAAATGCATATCGATTAATGGAATATTATATGCCACACCATGAGATATACAAACCATGAAACTTGAGCGAGTGCATCCATAAATTGGACAGCTCATCTTCAAGTAAAGGCTTGACAAGATAATCTGCGGCTCCAAGTCTTAAGCCCTTCACAGTGACGGATACCTGGTCTCGTGTGGTTAAAACTGATGATCAAACGAAGAGAAAATATCGTTAGTAATTTGCATACCCTCCTTCAAAATAATTATCTAAATCTGATTTGGCTTTTCTTGTTACATAAACAGTAATCCTACTAATGACAGGAATATGCCGCAAATCTTTTTTAAGCATGATGTATCTCAATATGTTTGCATCATTTGCCATTATGAGATCGACTGCAGCAAGGATAATGTCAGCACAAGGTCCTTGAGAATTCAACGTGTCGAATACCTCTACGGCAGACCATACTGCAGCCACTGAAAAATACGTCCAGATTTTCTATCAGTTACATCTATCTATGATCATCCAGGCAGTGCGGCGAGCTAATTATCATATGATAAATGGAAATACATAGATGCATATGAAAATTTAAGGAGAAGGGGGATGACCACCTGCGCTATTAGTTCAGTCACTTAAACACGAACGTAACGCCAAGTAAAAGAGTTGAACTATCATTACCTTGATAAGAGCATTTGCAAAGAAGAGCAAGCACTTCTTGACAACTTTCTGCATTGATATCGCATAGTAAAATCTTGATTTTGCTTCGATCAATTTGATTATGTTCACTAAGCATGGGGTTCTTGCCCTTCTCCATATTGTTTGCATAAAACGCATGCAAGAACGTAACGACTTAGTACGATGTTTTAGGCAGGGGAACTGCCCTATAAATCTTATAGCAGTTGCCCTTACAACTACCCCTCAACCATGTTGCTATAAAAACATCTTGATTTGCAGTCTCTTTCCTTCCATTTGGGGTTCACCAGACAAAGAGTTTGGCCTGCCAAATTTTAAGGGCAAGCCTAAATGTTAGTTATATTTGACTGAAATAAGATGAGTAGCAACTTACTGTACTTGAAAGAGTGAAATCTATATAATTATGAATCGAACTTGCCATCCTAAATGTGTCTCGCATTATTTTCATACATAGGCGTCGGCGTTTTTAACCCGCGAAAAGATTATTCATACGCAAATTTATGACAAATTAATGCTGAAATCCAATTGATTGCATTCAACTTATTAAAAAGATCAGTTAAATAAAACTATAAGAAAACCTTGATATCATGAAAGCCTAAATCTAATATGATGTATTTTAGGGCTACTAAACACCAACGTGCAATTAATCTTGTTTTTAACTAATTATCAATCTGAGAATTAATATCGTTTTGAGATGTGTTTAGATTGCAAGATTTTGAAATAAGGAATTTTAGAAGTCCTTTGATGGAATAATTTGAAATCCACTCATCTAAATTCATTCCTCAGATCGAATTATTAAATCCAAGAACAACCTTAATATTTTGTGTTGAGATGTCTTATGCTAATTCTTTCATTGAAAAATCTGGGCAGAGGAATTAAAATGATTAGGACATAGGTCAGATATGATGTAACTCCAAATATAGCATGATCATGTCTGTTTTTAAAAATTGAAAATACATTAAACCTCAGTTTGACAATTATTAATTGTAGTAAGTATCAAGATTGACAATTATGGATGATTATGCTCTTTTAGTTGGTTTATGGTGGTAAGGTCGTCCTTTTTTCCTGGAGACCTAACAAATGGGCTGATTAAATAAATAATTTTTTAATATTTTATCAACAAGTGACGGACCCACATTTATAATCGAGTAACATAGCTTCATTAATGTGTTTTAATGTGGAATTAAAAACTATTACTTTCTTTTTTGTCCCTGTATTGACATATGAATTGTAAAAGTATTTGATCTTCAACATTAATTCATCGTTAAAAATTAACAGCAAAGAACCCCAAGTCATCTGATCCCTATTATTTGAGATCTAAACTGTTTTGAAACCTCTTTCGTTAAACGTTGGCGATAAATTATCTGTGGCAAAGCCCATCTTCGTGATTACCAAATATAAGGGAGATAAAAAAAATTAGGAAGTGGAAATAGATGAAAGTGACATGAAATGAAATTACCCAAAATCATATAAAAGTGGAAAAAAAAAACAGAAATTGAAGGATACCAAACCTTGAGGAGAAATAGCGAGGAAAAGGGTCATATTTGTACATCAAGGTCAAGTGACTGAGTATCTTAGTTGCCACCACTCATTCTCCTAGCTATAGTTGATGTTCCATAACATATCCTTAAGTGAAAACGCACAGTTAGATTCAAATTAGGGACGAACCTAAGAATTGAGTGCTCCAAAGAAACGATTTAGTGTATATTTTGGAGAAAACCGCACCATCTCGCTCTGAATCCATCCTGATGCTTTCACACTTGTAGCAATATCAAGGACGAACCTAACCGTTCAGTCACCATAGTGTAGAGTTAATGTGTTTCGAAGCAAATTGCAACCTTCTCCTTCAGTTGCGTCCCCACCATTCAAACAACTAACAAAGTTAGAATCCCTGCACCAAAATATACTCGGTTCTTCTACGTGTATTTTCAAAAATATCTTGGCTCTAATTTCTCAGCTCATTTGCAGCAGCAGCAGACAGATGGTTTGGCCTACCAACATGTAAGGGTAGGCCTAAATCTTAGATTCCCAGTATGCTTATCCATGATAAATCAAGACTTATAAGTTCTTATTAAAACAGCATGATTGTTTAAAGATTGCTAATCCAACAGCATAACCTCAAAATCAACACCAATTGTATAAACAATTGATCTTTATCGAAGTACAGCAAAGATTCAACAGACGACTGAACTTTTCTCTTTTTTAGTTGCAGGCAATTGAGCAAGGGTTCTTCTAAGACTACACACTATCCTGATTAATATTCACAGATCAGCAGTGGGCCGGAGATGATTTCAAGAAGGTTAGCTATTTAAGTCATACCTAAGATGTTGAACTACAGTTATGTGCACATGGGGGATGTTGCCAGATTTTTATTTGCATGAACCCTTCTATTCTTTTTCATCATCATCTTCTTTTTCTTTTTCAAGAGAACTGCCAAAAAACGATGGGGTTAAGTAGAGAATCCCGAGAGTTAATAGCATAAAATTTACAGGTATATGAGAGGCAGGCTGCATCAAAACCTCTCAAAAACACAGTCCCAGATTAAGCTAACAATTTCTAACAAACGGACGCCCAATCAAATCTACTTTCTACACATTTGAATATCTAGCAGGGGACCTTCCCCCTAAAACAGGCCTGAACTATTTGCAAAAGCTTAATTAGCTATGAATCACTGGACTCAAGCTACTAATGCCAAACGGTATTTATTGCAATAAATCTTTGCAAGGTTCTTCTTTGTAACATTATTTTTTATCATTTACAGCATCAGTTAGGTTAAATCTAACCAACTTCAGAACCAAATGTTAGAAGTGTGCTTACATGTGATTTGGTGGAGATGGTGTTGAATGGTTTAAAATGTTGATAGATGATGATGGAGAACTTGCATGTAATCCTAAACGGCTCCACTAACATTTCCATTATCACAACTTCAAGTTGTAGCTTCGTAGAAACTGTGGAAGTTGTCAAAAACTAAACAGTAGCTCTGTTTTTGAGAATTCAATATTCATCCAAGTACTGTCCAAACTCCTTAAGAGGAAAAACAACACTCAAATGTTGCAGGCTCGAAGATAAACAATGGCTAAGTTTTTACTAGGTCCCAACATAAAACAGGCCACTTCAGAAGTATTATGCCACTTAATTTTTACACGTTGACTTTAACAAATTGGCAATCTTCGATTTATCGACAGCTTTAGAGAAATCAGAGAGAACGAAACAATTTGACGAAAAAAGTAAGGAAATATTGCTAACCAGTTATCAAGCAGAAACCATTTTAAAAGAAAGCAGTCATAGAGGGGAAGTTGGAAATCAATCAACAGAAAACCAAACTTGAGCCAAGAATCCACATCAATCAACTATGAAATCAGGAAAACAAAGATGAGACTAGTCAAATTTTGAATATCTGGTGCAACCAGGGATTAACAGAATCCTTATCCAATCATCCACCAAATGTGCACAAAGACCTTTACCCATGTTAAGAATCCCTGTCATGAAAGTGATAAATACGAGTACAGTAGATAAAAAATAACGAGGTATAATTAAAGGGCTCTATCATAACGAAACGAATCGCAACTACCCACCTGTTTACTGGACAAGATAAAATCTGTGGCGAGACTTCCTATCTTGAAAAGTATTTCAAATTCTAGAAAGCTAAATAAAACATAAAACCCAAGGTTAAACGTTGAATAACACATGGCTTCTCCAAAAGTAACTCCGCTGATGAACAAATATGAGCACAGGCTCCTAGATTCTTCATTTCTCCATCTTCATAAAGAAGAATGAAGAACAAGAAAAATACTAAAAACCAAGCATATTGCGATTCTCACAACTCAAATTACTAGTATTATATTAAAAGCTAAACTTATCAATCTCAGTGTAAATTTATACTAGATTTCAAGTCTTCAGCAAAAATCATAGCACATAGCACCTGCTGGGTTCGCAATTTTAAGTAGATGCGACATCTAGAAATTTATTTTTCATGATTGTAGAGAGTTTTTTTTTTGTTGGAATCCACCTTTTCTCATTTTAAGGAATTGATTAATAATCCACAAACAAATACGAGCAGTAGATTTTATTCGCTAAAAGAAAGCGGAGAAAGAATAAAATAAATAGTTGTAATGAGAATATCAATTTTAATCTTGATGTATTTACAAGGATGAGCCTTTATTTTCAAATATGGAAAGAAAAAATGTCAAAAGGGCATTCTAGGGTCTTACAAACATGGGTGGGAAGTCCACCTATTTAGTTCCATATATTATGTTAAATACTCAATGCTGTTTTACTACCTGATCAAAGCAAACATCTCCTTGATTCAGGAGTAGTTCCTTGCAAATCATTTGCTTCATAGCCACCAAATCCTGCAATAAATAACTGATGACGCGAGTTCTCATGGCAAGGAAAAATAGTTTTATCACTTGTATCGGGTATGTAAAATATGGATCACTGCATTGTTTTTCTTGCTCGGCAGTCACCAAGCTTGGTCCCAGTCAAAAACACGTGGTTTGAGGTATCAATTGATATAAACTCAAATCATCTGGATGCAACTTCAAGTAGATGGTTTCTTTACTTTAGTCTCAAACACTATTCCTCTCTTGTATTAATCATAACCATTCATGACAAGGGAGAGCATCTGAAAAATATGTATGGTAGCCTTGCAATCTAGCTACCTTTGTGATGTTATCAAGAACTTCATAGATCAAACATGCATGCTTGCTAGACCTGTCACCAACCAGAAATTCGTAAATGTTTCCTTCTATCTGAATCCAACTTCTACCAGGGGGCTTCCTTGTTTTAATATCGAGCATCTTTTGCCTGACCGTCACCACATCCTGCCACCTCTCATCGGCAGCAAACACATTGGACAACAGCACAAGATATCCAGAAGCTCGGCCAGGGTCGAGTTCCTCAGTCAACCAATCAGATATATCAGAAGCAAGCTTGACATTTTTGTAAATCCTACATCCACCAAGAAGGGCACCCCAAACTGCATCGTTTGGCTTCATAGGCATAGATTTCACTAGCTCATAGGCTTCTTCTAGTAATCCAGCTCGACTCAACAAATCAACCATGCATCCAAAATGTTGAATACTTGGTTCAATTTTCCAGGTCTCGGTCATAATTTTAAAGTAATGACGTCCTACATCAACATAACCAGAGTGGCTGCAGGCACACAAAACACCCAAGAATGTGATTTCATCAGGTCTAACATCATTATCTTGCATGCTTTCCATCCATTTAAAGACACTAAGAGCTTCATCACCATAACCCTGTTGAGCAAAACCAGTGATCATACTAGTCCAAGAAACAATAGTCCTATGTTCCATTCCATTGAATACACGAAAGGCTGCCTCAATTTCACTACAGCTGGAATACATATGAATCAGAGCATTGTTCAATGAGACAAGCACAGGCTGCTTTCTATAACTTACAAACTCGGTAACGTATGAATGTATCCATCTCCCCAGGTTCAGATCCCCCAATTCAGCACATGCTGAAAGCACCGTGACCAAGGTTACCTGATCGAACTCTATATTCTGTCGCCGCATCTCACTAAACAGCAACAATGCTTCCTTACATCTCCCATTTTGTGTGCATCCAGCAATCATAGTGGTCCATGACACCACACTCCTCCATGGCATTACTTCAAAGACTCTCTTTGCCCCTTGAATGTCCCCAGACCGAATGCAGCCCAAAAGTAAAGAATTCCAAGTGACCACATTTATCTCACCCATTTCATCAAACCAATACCGCGCTTTCCTAACTCCTTCCTGTCCTCCACTCTTCACATAAAAGTCAACCAAACTACTCCTAACGAAAACATTCGAGGAAAACCCACCCTTCAAAACCTTCCCATGAACCTGTTGCCCTTCTCCCAACAATCCACCTTTAGCGCAACCATTGATAACATAATTATACGTGTACCCATCGGGCAGAACAAGAGAACCTCCCATTCTATTCAACAATTGAACTGATTTCCGAGAGTCACCGCTGAGTGCATGGCCTTTTATGATCTGGTTCCAAATGGCAGTACTCGGATTACGCAATCGGTCGAACACTTGAAGGGCACGCGGCAAATTGCTGAATGCTGCACACAGAGACAATAGCTTGACAAGAATGAAATTTTTCTGACTGAATCCGTTAACAACTATGCGGGCATGAATTTGAGAGAGCTGTCTCGCTGTTTTGCATCCATTCTGTAACAGGAAGAAGAGATGGCCCTGCAGATGCCTTGTATTTGCCCAATGGAAGGCTGGAACGCTTTGTTCAGCTAACATGGGTAGTATTAATTTTTCATTTTCAAAATGTTTATGATCCCTCAGCGTACCTTCAGAAACGATTAAAAATCTAACCCAAAATTACAAAACTTCTAGGCATGAATTATCCAATTCGTGGGATTGTCGTCACCCATGATTGCAAAGCACCATTGTTGGATATCATAAAAACAAAACAACCGTGAAATTTGATGAACAATTTAAAATTTTTTTTTTAAAATAATTAAAATACCTCATTCATAAAATGAACTGATAAATCAAGTTTAATGTTCAAAATAGCAGCGGAAGAAATTATTGTTCGCAAAATAACAAGTTAAAGTAATCCAACAACTGATAAAAATGTTTAAGCATAAAAATGGTAAATGCTATAAATGAGGTACTCGGGTTCCACTACTGCCGACCCAAGCTAGCTCACTGGTCCCCGCCCTCGGTCCCGACCTCATCAGTACCTTCAACAATCAAGTCTAGTGAGTCTAAAGACTCAGCATGCATATATCGTAAATAACGAGTAAATAATATAATAAAATTGCATGGGAGTAAAAATATCATGTCATGAGGCATAACGTGGAAATAACTTATCATGAGCAATTTTAATACGTGCATAACTGACTGAAAATCATAAGTGAAATGTTTGCTCAATCGAGCCCTGTCATAAAATAACATGTCATAAATTTTCTGTTGAGACTATGTTCTACGCAAGTGGCCCCTGCACTGAACTGAACTGAACTGACCGGTAAGTGACCACCGGGTGAAGTAATAATCGTCTGATCAGACTAATGCCACAGTATACTGGGTGGAACTGAACTGAACCGGTAAGTGACCACCGAGTGATACAATAATCTCATGATAGTGAAATGGCCACAAGCAATATCGCATAAATCTCAAAAATTATTTTTTATTTTTTTATGCACGTAATATAATTAAATAGCATAATTAAATATCCTGTATTATTTTACCACATGGATTGGATCGTTCCCAGGCTCGCTGCGACCTAAATTTAACATGAAAAATATGCAAATGATTTTCTTGACCAAACTTTGTAATTGAATCCAAAAACGAGACAATTACGCCCAATGACTTGGTATTTAATCATGACTTCGTGCCAACCCGAACCAACACCGAACCATCATTTATTCATGATTAAAATACATCTAAAATGATGAAATAATGCTCCAAAAATGATGCAAGTCGAAATTTTGGTAAATGGAGGCCAAAACATGAAACGCTCTTTCGAGAGTCAATTTGGCACATCGCACCGTAAATTCTCGTACGATCTCTAAACTTAACCGAATCACAAACGGTCAAAAACAAGACCTTCCCAACTCAATGAGGTACTGTCCAGTTCAAGTCCATAGGCTAAAAGCTAACCAAGAACTCAAACGAGCCTCTGAACCGAAGCAGCAAGTTGCTGTCCAGAAATTCCAGCAACCGCACTTGTGCTTACATTGCTTCGTTTATGAGACTATTGGCCATTGGGGCTTGCACCACCAACCAGAGCCTCTTACCAACATCCTAGGGTATGGTTTGAACCATGGCTAAGGGCCCTAGGCCAGCCACAATTCGAACTACACCAGAAACAAACCACACGTCCCAACCGAGCACCAATTCTGCGCGCGTGGGGCATTGCTATTGTTTTGCTGTCATGGATCGTTCCAGTGGCCATTTGATTGACCATGGCACGATCTAGACATCAAGGGGTATGATATGAACCGTGGCTAAGGGCCAGAGGCCAACCAAGATCCACACCACTCCACCAAAACCGAAACATTACATGCAGTAAGGGGAAGGGCCCGAGGGACTGTTCTTGTTTCTTTTAATTGAAAATCGATTCCACCATGGACCAAGCCTCAAAAGGCCGACTTGGTTACGTCCTAGACATAATAAGGAGATGTTCTAACCATGGCTATAGCCCCTAGGGCAGCCAAGATCAGATTCATTTCCCTTTGACAGCAACATGAGAAAATCGATCACAAAAAGGGGCATGCTTGGGGAGTTGCTGTCATTTCTGATTTCCAGCATGTATGGGGATTGAACTAATGGACAAACATGATCCTAACATGTCCTAGTACATGTCTAGATGCAGCTTTGGGAGCCTGGACACGAGCCATCCACCTGAAACACCAAAAACAAGCGAACCGTGAAGCATGAAAGGAGGGTCCGAAAATCTGCACTTCATTTTTTGAAAAAGTGGTCTTGTATTTCGGTTTTGCTGAAATAAAATCATGAGTATGTTGTTTTAAAATACTAATATGGCTTGATTGAAGAGCAAATAAAAACATATGCATGCATTGGTTTCGTTTTGAAAAGAAAACGAACGAATATGACGACGCGGCGTGGAGGAGACGGAGTGATCTTCTTTTCTTGCTTCTATTCGATTTCCTCTCTTATTTCTTGCTATGAGGCTCACGATTTTTACTATGAATGTGCTCTGAATTTCGGTGCAAGGGAGAGGGGGAAATGGTTAGGAGAATGAAGGGGATTTGCAATATAAAAGGGATTCAAATAGCATGACCAAGTCTTGCTCCCTTTGAATTTGAAATGGTTTGATATCTAAGAGATTGTTGGAGGGATAATGGGGTGCACAAAGGACCGATTCTTCCTATCAAACAAGGCTAGGATAATAATGGATTAATAATTAATGGTGATTAGAAAAATGAAGGGTTATCATACTAAGAAATAACAAGGAAAGGGTCAAAGGTGGTGAGTTGTCAAAGAATTGTTATGACATCTAGGGGGTGGCCGAAATTAAGCTAATAAATGGAGGGGAAATATTTCTTAGTTAGTGTATTGTAAATCTTTAGAGTCTCCTCTATCCTTTAAATAATTTAGTGAATTAACACATGAATTATGGAACCTAAATGAACTTATTTCCTACTTACCTTAAGTTACTTAAATAATTCCTTAAACATTCTTTTAACTTAAATTAACTTATTAGTTAGCTAAAATAAATTCTGGGAATGTTTTCTTAATATTAAATTTTATCTCAAAACTCCAACTCCAGTCCGGCCTCACTTAATTAACTGAAAAGACAACAGCTAAACTACTGCATAAAATAATTAACTTTAAAGAAAAGAATTTAAATCCTCATGCAATAATAATAAAAATCTTTTTACTTTAAATGCTAGAAATTATGCATGACTTATACGTAGTTTGGTTTACGGGTTCTACAACTCTCCCCCCCTTAAAAGAAATTTCGTCCTCGAAATTAAAACTCACCGAATAGCTCGGGGTAACGACTCCTCATCTCTGGCTCAGACTCCCACGTAGCTTCATCCTCTGAATGGTTGAGCCATTTGACTTTGACTCGCTTAACCAGCTTGTTCCGAAGCTTTTTCTCCTGCCTGTCTAAGATCTGCACTGGTCTCTCCTCATAAGACAGGTTCGGAGTAAGCTGCAACGGCTCAAAGTTCAAGACATGCGAAGTATTCGCCATATACTTTCTCAGCATAGAGACGTGGAACACATTGTGTACTCCGGCCAGATTCGGCGGAAGAGCCACACGATAAGCTAACGTCCCAACTCCGTCGAGGATCTCAAATGGTCCAATGAATCTCGGACTGAGCTTTCCTTTCTTTCCGAACCGCATGACACCCTTCATAGGTGCTACCTTCACGAAAACATGGTCGCCAACGACAAACTCTAGATCTCTCCTCCTCTGATCTGCATAGCTCTTCTGTCGGCTCTGAGCAGTCCTCATCCTATCTCGGATCTTGACTACTACATCGGCAGTCTGCTGAATAATCTCTGGACCCAACTCTGATCTCTCCCCTACTTCATCCCAATGAACAGGAGATCTGCACTTGCGACCATACAGTGCTTCATACGGTGCCATACCTATAGACGACTGGAAACTGTTGTTATAGGTGAACTCTACTAATGGCAAGTTCGAATCCCAACTCCTTGAGAAGTCAATAACACAAGCACGGAGAAGATCCTCCAAGATCTGAATAACTCGCTTTGACTGCCCATCTGTCTGAGGGTGGAAAGCTGTGCTAAACAGCAACTTCGTACCCATGGTCGAATGCAAACTCTTCCAAAACGAGGAAGTGAATATGGGATCCCTGTCAGATACGATAGAAACTGGAATACCATGAAGTCGGACTCCCAGATATACAACTCTGCATACTGAATCATGGTGAAAGTCGTCTTAATAGGCAAGAAGTGCGCTGATTTGGTAAGACGATCTACAATCACCCAGATGGCATTTGATCCTCTGACTGACTTCGGCAAACCGGTTACAAAGTCCATGGTAACATTCTCCCACTTCCACTCGGGAATAGGATGAGGCTTGAGCAAACATGCTGGTCTCTGATGCTCTGCTTTCACTAACTGGCAAGTCAGACACTCGGATACAAACCGTCTTATGTCCTTCTTCATCCCAGGCCACCAATATAATAACTGCAGATCTCGGTACATCTTCGTACTCCCTGGATGAATAGAGTACGGCGACATGTGGGCCTCTGATAAAATATCTGCTCGAATAGAACCACTGCTGAACCCACATCCTGTCTCGGTATCTCACAATACCGTCGCTGACTGAATACAAGACACTGCCCTTGGCCTCATCTCTCTGCTTCCACTTTGCCAACTGCTCATCTGCTGACTGACCACTGCGAATACGGTCAATAAGGGAAGACTGGATCGTCAAAGTAGATAGACGAAGAACTCTACCTTGAGGATATGACTCTAGATCAAACCTCTACATCTCAAGCTGAAGAGGTCTCTGAATTGTCAAATGAGTCATCACTGCGATTTTTCTGCTCAATGCATCTGCAACTACATTAGCTTTACCCGGGTGGTAGCTAATGTCACAGTCATAATCCTTCACAAGTTCCAACCAACGCCTCTGACGCATGTTCAGCTCCTTCTGTGTAAAGAAATACTTGAGGCTCTTGTGGTCGGTAAAGATCTGGCACTTCTCTCCATACAAATAATGCCTCCAAATCTTCACGGCAAATACTACGGCTGCCAACTCTAGATCATGGGTAGGGTAGTTCTTCTCATGGATTTTCAGCTATCGAGAAGCATATGCTATCACTTTCCTATGCTACATCAACACTGCGCCTAAACCAAGCTTCGAAGCATCGGTGTACAGAACAAACTCACCGAGCCCTGACGGCATGGCCAAAACTGGCGTTGAGATAAGAGCTTGCTTCAAAGTATCGAAACTCTTCTGGCACTCCTCGCTCCACACAAATTTAGCATTCTTCTTGGTCAATGATGTGAGTGGAACGGCAATAGAGGAGAATCTCTTAATGAACTTCCGATAATATCCTGCTAGTCCAAGAAAACTGCGGATCTCTGATGCATTCTGCGGCACAACCCAATCTCTGACTGCTGCAACCTTCGCTGGGTCTACCTCAATACCGCTACTTGAAACAATATGGCCTAAGAATGCCATCTTCTCTAACCAGAATTCGTACTTAGTGAACTTTGCGAATAACTTTGCAAGGTTTGCAACACTGTGGTCAGATGTCTGCTGTGATCCTCCTGATTCTTCGAGTAGACGAGAATGTCGTCTATGAATACTATCACAAACTGGTCAAGATATGGCTGAAATACGCGATTCATGAGATCCATGAAGATCGCTGGCGCATTTGTTAAACCGAACGGCATCACAAGGAACTCGTAGTGGCCGTAACGAGTCCTAAAAGCAGTCTTGGAAACATCAGCATCTTTCACCCTCAACTGGTGATAACTGGAACGCAGGTCAATCTTCGAGAATACCGAAGCTCCCTGCAACTGATCAAATAGATCCTCAATCCGCGGAAGTGGGTATTTGTTATTCACGGTAACCCGGTTCAACTCCCGGTAATCAATACAGAGCCTCATAGAGCCATCCGTCTTCTTCAAGAATAAGACTGGCGCGCCCCATGATGAAAAACTCGGGCGAATGAACTCCTTGACAAGAAGTTCCTGAATCTGCTTCTTAAGCTCTGCCATCTCTGTCGGTGCTAGTCGGTACGGCGCTTTGGAGATCGGAGCCGTACCTGGCATAAGCTCAATAGAAAACTCCACCTCTCGCTCGGGTGGCATACCAGAGACATCCTCAGGAAAAATGTCTGGGAAATCTCTAACAATAGGAACATCTGCGGCTGACTGACTGGGTGCCTCGGGGACAGATATAAAAGTTGCTAAGAATGCCCGACACCCTCTATGCATGAGCTTCCTAGCCAGGACATAAGGAATAATGCGCGGTAAGGGAAAGTACATGTCCGGCTCAAATAAGAACTGCGTCATTCCAGGCGGTCGGACTAGAACAGATCTCCGCTGGAAGTCAATCAAAACTCTGTTCCGCAATAGCCAGTCCATCCCTAGAATGATGTCAAACTCTAGCATCGGCAACACGATCAGATCCGCATAAACGAGGTTGCCATGTAGCTAAAGATCTATGTCTCGGATCACATTGGTAGCTGCCATCTTCTCACCAGAAGGCAATACTACTGAATAGGCTACATCTAGCCCAACGGTCTTGACCTTGAGGAAATTAGCAAAGACCACCGAAATAAATGAGTGAGTGGCCCCTGAATCTATCAAGGCCTTCGTAGCGGAACCAGATATAAAAGTTCTCCATGTCATAAGCATGGTCTCCAGGTTCGTCTCTGTCGCACGAAGGGCAAAAACTCTGCCTTGGGTAGGCAGACTCCCACGAGGGCACTGCAGAAGTAAGTGGTCTGGACTACCACACTTATAACACTTCCCTGAACCATACATATATGCTCCAGGATGGCGGCATGAGCACTTGGGACAGACTGGGTGCTCAAAGGTCCTTGGGACTGCACGTCCCTGATGCTGCTGCACCTGTCCTCTGTTTTTGGGTGGGCCATGAAAAGGCCTCTTGTTCTGATGCTGCTGCTGAGGAGGAGGAGGGCGGTGTGGTACTGGGACTGGTCGCTTACCCTGGCGGTCCCTCTCAATGTCGATCTGATCTTGCTCTGCAGCAAGAGCTCTGGAAACCGCGACTTCAAAAGTAGTAGGGCGTGCCACTCTAACATCGCGGCGCAAGATCGGCCGCAGACCATCCATAAAGTGTCTCAGTTTGGCTCCAGCATCACTGGCGATTAGGGGCACAAAGTGGCAACCCCTCTCAAACTTACGGACGAACTCCGTAACAGTCAGATCACCCTGCCTCAGCGTCATGAACTCCCTGGTCAACCTGGAACGCACCTCATCAGTAAAATATTTGGAGTAGAATACCTCCGTGAAGCGCGTCCAACTCAGTGTAGCCAAGTTCAAAGATACTGATGCTCCTTCCCACCATAGGCGTGCATCTCCTCCGAATAGATAGGTGGCACAACAAACTCTGTCTGCATCTCCAAGCTCCATGAACTCGAAGATAACCTCGAGGGACTTAATCCAGCCCTCGGCAATCATGGGATCAGACGTCCCTGAAAAATCCTTCGGACTCATCTTCATAAACCGCTCGTAAGTAGCCTCGGGCCCTGTTGGCCTGGCTGCCACAGCATTGTTCCCCGCAAACTGTGCGAAGAACTGAGTCATCCCAACTAGCATCTGGGCATTCATGTCAGGTGGAGGTGGAGGTGGTAAGTCCCTCTCCTGCCTCTGGTTCATGCCGTCCTCCTGGCGAGGCTCATCCTCTCTAGTGCGCTCAAGGATGCGTCTAGGGGGCATACTGTTCCATACATAACCCATACGTAACCAACATGCATAATTCCATAATTTATTTAAATTTAAATACTGAACAATAAAAATCAGGACGTAAAATATTTCATGAAAACATGCTGTCCGAATATTTCATGCTTTAAATAAAATGCGTAAATGTAAAACTTACAGACCGAAAACGTGACTCCATGAGCTTCTCGTGGTCACTAGTAGTACAACCCTTTACAGAAACATTGCTCTGATACCAGCTATAATGGCCCGAAAATTCGTGTTTGAAAATTTGCGGAACAATTTAAAATTTTCTTTTTAAAATAATTAAAATGCCTCATTCATAAAATGAACTGATAAATCAAGTTTAATGTTCAAAATAGCAGAAGAAATTATTGTTCGCAAAATAACAAGTTAAAGTAATCCAACAACTGATAAAAATGTTTAAGCATAAAAATGGTAAATGCTGTAAATGAGGTCCTCGGGTTCCACTACTGCCGACCCAAGCTAGCTCACTGGTCCCCGCCCTCGGTCCCGACCTCATCAGTACCTACAACAATCAAGTCTAGTGATTCTAAAGACTCAGCATGCATATATCGTAAATAACGAGTAAATAATATAATAAAATTGCATGGGAGTAAAAATATCATGTCATGAGGCATAACGTGGAAATAACTTATCATGAGCAATTATAATACGTGCATAACTGACTGAAAATCATAAGTGAAATGTTTGCTCAATCGAGCCCTGTCATAAAATAACATGTCATAAATTTTCTGTAATGCCCGAGAATTTTATCCTGGTAATCTGTAATTATATTTATAATTTGATATGATTACGAGGGGATTAATCGAGACACGGTTTGAAATCAGCATGAAAAGATTTATGTGCGAGAATGAGCTCTCGCGCATATGCGCGACCCAGCCGGGCGCATATGCACGAGATGTCCAGAGAACCTCGCGCATATGCGCGACGTGTATCCGCGCACATGCGCGAGGGTACCCGAGAGTTGGGCAAAATGAACAAGGGCCTCGCGCATATGCGCCGAGTAAGGGCGCGCATATGCGCGAGGGGCTGTGCGAGCTACGCGCCGAGACATACTGTCTCGCGCATATGCGCCGAGGAGGGTCGCGCATATGCGCGAGACGTGTTGCATGTAGGATGCGCCATTTGCCTTTATGCATGTTACGTATATGTGTGTATATATATATATATATATATATATATATATATATACATATCAGAATTCGTTTCCTCAGTTAGAAAAAGAAAGAAACGAGAGCTTTCGGAGGAGAATTACGTTCAATTCGATTTGTGAGAAATCCGTCCGTCCGAATTAGAATCCGACTTCAGTAATTTGTTCCTATCAACGCAGGCTACCACTGGACGTAAGTTTTGTTACGTTTTTATATGTCTTGAAATTATGACATTGTCAGAATCAAATATGATTCATATATGATGTTCTTGACATGTTAGACATCGTAGAATCGAAGTCAGATTGAAAAACAGACTGATTATGGAATTGTTATGATTTTCTGATTATATTGATTTGAAATCGGACAGATTTGGATTATGAATGAATTACAGATTGTATCGGATATGAGTTATGATTTGTAATTGATGTCTGTTAATTTGGTATTGACGGGGATAATGAGATTGTGCCGTTATACTGTTGATTTGACTTAAATCCAGATTAAACAGATTCAGTGTTGAATTAAGAATGGAATATTGATATTATGATTCTCGATATGTCGTTTCAGATTTACAGAGACAGTCTTGAGTTCAGAACTGATATTGCTTCAGACCAAGACTACAGACGAAAGGTATAAGTCAATGTGGTACCGGGAGATCGACTCGAGTATAGTATGATATACTTGAGTTTCTCTAAATCACATACTTCTTATTATTATGTTCATTGATTTGACTGGATATGCTTGTTCTATGAATGTATAGAAAGTAGGTATTAGTCGAGCGATCTTGTGACAGAAGTGCCTGATAGTGGTGGGATCGCCACGGGCACATTGCACGATGTCACAAGATAGGAAATTGGTGAAAACGCCAAAGTCTGTGACGGTTAGGTCAAGACACTGGATGTTTGGTTATATCGATGTGGATAGAATTGGAGTTTCTTCTATTACTGGTGATCGATACCATATCGATGTGGATAGAATTGGAGTTTCTTCTATTACTAGTGATCGATATGGAATGCCAACGTCTGGAAACCGGGATCCCTAGACTAGGATTGAGTCTAGTCTGAAACATGGAGTCACGAGTCTGATTGGCGATTTTATATTGATTATGTTTCTGATTTTGTTACATGTTACTGATATTTGTTACATGTTTTACATTGTTGATATAACTGCATGTTTCGTTGATTTATACTGGGATTTATTTCTCACCGGAGTTATCCGGCTGTTGTCGTGTTTGTATGTGTGCATGACAACAGGTGGGACAGGTTCAGGGTCGAGGAGATGAAGAGAGATCGTGATTAGAGTGGAAACTGCGGACTTTGATCTGAGATAGGGTTTGGAATACTTGATATGTAGTTATTAAACCTTAGCTCGAATGATTGTATATAATACCAGACTTGTACTTTTAATATACTGATATGTATATTTGCATGTATGCCATTACGTTCCGCAATTTTAAAAAAAATTAGGCCCTATTTATTATGATTAATTAAATTGTCCTAATGATGATTAAGAACTTGATTAGCGTCCGGGTCCCCACATTTTCTGTTGAGATTATGTTCTACGCAAGTGGCCCCTGCACTGAACTGAACTGAACTGACCGGTAAGTGACCACCGGGTGAAGTAATAATCGTCTGATCAGACTATTGCCACAGTATACTGGGTGGAACTGAACTGAACCGGTAAGTGACCACCGGTTGATACAATAATCCCATGATAGTGAAATGGCCACAAGCAATATCGCATAAATCTCAAAAATGAATATTTTATTTTTTTATGCACGTAATATAATTAAATAAAATAATTAAATATCCTGTATTATTTTACCACATGGATTGGATCGTTCCCACGCTCGCTGCGACATAAATTTAACATGAAAAATATGCAAATGATTTTCTTGACCAAACTTTGTAATTGAATCCAAAAACGAGACAATTACGCCCAATGACTTGGTATTTAATCATGACTCCGTGCCAACCCGAACCAACACCAAACCATCATTTAATCATGATTAAAATACATATAAAATGATGAAATAATGCTCCAAAAATGATGCAAGTCGAAATTTTGGTAAATGGAGGCCAAAACATGAAACGCTCTTTCGATAGTCAATTTGGCACATCGCACCGTAAATTCTCGTACGACCTCCAAACTTAACCGAATCACAAACGGTCAAAAACACGACCTTCCCAACTCAATGAGGTACTGTCCAGTCCAAGGCCATGGGCTAAAAGCCAACCAAGAACTCAAACGAGCCTCTGAACCGAAGCAGCAAGTTGCTGTCCAGAAATTCCAGCAACCGCACTTGTGCTTACATTGCTTCGTTTATGAGACTATTGGCCATTGGGGCTTGCACCACCAACCAGAGCCTCTTACCAACATCCTAGGGTATGGTTTGAACCATGGCTAAGGGCCCTAGGCCAGCCACAATTCGAACTACACCAGAAACAAACCACACGTCCCAACCGAGCACCAATTCTGCGCGCGTGGGGCATTGCTATTGTTTTGCTGTCATGGATCGTTCCAGTGGCCATTTGATTGACCATGGCACGATCTAGACATCAAGGGGTATGCTATGAACCGTGGCTAAGGGCCAGAGGCCAACCAAGATCCACACCACTCCACCAAAACCGAAACATTACATGCAGTAAGGGGAAGGGCCCGAGGGACTGTTCTTGTTTCTTTTAATTGAAAATCGATTCCACCATGGACCAAGCCTCAAAAGGCCGACTTGGTCACGTCCTAGACATAATAAGGAGATGTTCTAACCATGGCTATAGCCCCTAGGGCAGCCAAGATCAGATTCATTTCCCTTTGACAGCAACATGAGAAAATCGATCACAAAAAGGGGCATGCTTGGGGAGTTGCTGTCATTTCTGATTTCCAGCATGTATGGGGATTGAACTAATGGACAAACATGATCCTAACATGTCCTAGTACATGTCTAGATGCAGCTTTGGGAGCCTGGACACGAGCCATCCACCTGAAACACCAAAAACAAGCGAACCGTGAAGCATGAAAGGAGGGTCCGAAAATCTGCACTTCATTTTTTGAAAAAGTGGTCTTGTATTTCGGTTTTGCTGAAATAAAATCATGAGTATGTTGTTTTAAAATACTAATATGTCTTGATTGAAGAGCAAATAAAAACATATACATGCCTTGGTTTCGTTTTGAAAAGAAAACGAATGAATATGACGACGCGGTGCGGAGGAGACGGAGTGATCTTCTTTTCTTGCTTTTATTCGATTTCCTCTCTTATTTCTTGCTATGAGGCTCACGATTTTTACTATGAATGTGCTCTGAATTTCGGTGCAAGGGAGAGGGGGTTTTAGGAGAATGAAGGGGAGTTGCAATATAAAAGGGATTCAAATGGCATGACCAAGTCTTGCTCCCTTCGAATTTGAAATGGTTTGATATCTAAGAGATTGTTGGAGGGATAATGGGGTGCACAAAGGACCGATTCTTCCTATCAAACAAGGCTAGGATAATGATGGATTAATAATTAATGGTGATTAGAAAAATGAAGGGTTATCATATTAAGAAATAACAAGGAAAGGATCAAAGGTGGTGAGTTGTCAAAGAATTGTTATGACATCTAGGGGGTGGCCGAAATTAAGCTAATAAATGGAGGGGAAATATTGCTTATTTAGTGTATTTTAAATCTTTAGAGTCTCCTCTATCCTTTAAATAATTTAGTGAATTAACACATTAATTATGGAACCTAAATGAACTTATTTCCTACTTACCTCAAGTTACTTAAATAATTCCTTAAACATTCTTTTAACTTAAATTAACTTATTAGTTAGCTAAAATAAATTCTGGGAATATTTTCTTAATATTAAATTTTATCTCAAAACTCCAACTCCAGTTCGGCCTCACTTAATTAACTGAAAAGACAACAGCTAAACTACTGCATAAAATAATTAACTTTAAAGAAAAGAATTTAAATCCTCATGCAATAATAATAAAAATCATTTTACTTTAAATGCTATAAATTATGCATGACTTATACGTAGTCTGGATTACGGGTTCTACAACAACAAATCCCAATAGGATAAATTTTTTTATGGCATGACCTAGCACATTGATATCCCATTACTATAGCATGGAAATGCCTTTGTGATTTAGCTCAAAAAAAAAAGACATTTGTGACATTATGTTGGATAATTTTTGGTACGTGATTTATGATCAATATATTGTATTTGTACTACTACATTTAAGAAAATGATCCACCCAGCTTGTTATAGAAGTTCATCATAATTATCATGAATATTTTTTCAATAGACAATGAGTACTATACTTTATAATTTTTGTAGTGGATACAAGACATATACCACAAGAATTCAAGAACAAGCAGTTACACATAACCTAATTGACATATATAAGTTATCTTTAATATAACACAAAAAAATCCAATGAATCCGATAAAGTTTAGTGGATAAAGAAAATCCAAATCATACATCCAAAGCAAGTAGTTATTGTCATGCCTCAAAACCGGGACGTGTTATTGGCGTTTTTTAACAATTTAAAATCGTATAACAACAAGCCACGCAGTACATGAAATAGCCAAAATCAAGTCTATTACATAATTTTTATAGTGCATAACACAATTACGGAAGCGATTATGTAAAAGAAATAAAACTAAAATTGATGCTTAAATTTCATGTCCCGAACTTGATCACCATCTTCTCCAATTGATCTTCGCCTTATCTGGGGATGGAAGTAAGGGAATGAGTGTTTGTGGAAACACTCAGCATATGGGAGCCAATCGCACACAAGAATATCGAAATTTACATATAATATGAGGTCCAAGGTCAAAGATCGCATAACATATCAAAACAAGACACTGTTATTCATATCTTTGTCCATGATATACTGATCAGCCCCTAATTGTTATTCCTCTAAGAGAACGAGGCCATATATCGGTTATTATAACACATCGCATCAGGGCCTTATCTTATCATGTGTCGAAAATTTCCTTACCACTTTTAATTCGAATCATAACAATATATTTTCAAGACATCAAAGCATAACAAATGAATCATGTAGAACGAAACATGCACGAACCAAATGACGTGAAACGAGTAGTGTACAGTTGAGTTTTCAAAAACAGAAATATCAGTATTTTAAAAATATATACATAAGCCCACTTATCATGATTATTATCTTCAAAAAATGAGGGAATGACAACTAAAAAGTCGACGAAAGCTGTTGGGTTGTCTCGAACTTGGTTGTTTGCAATGTTTCGAGCTGGCAAAAACTTGGCTCCAAGATGCCGCTGAAATATCGTAATTCCTGCAGCACTTCTCGCTTGAAATATAACACATTTTGATGCTCGAAAATTGCAGGGATTTGATGATGTTTTGGTTGTGTTTCCTCTCAACCTTTGGCCACTATTTATAGGTGAGAATGATCAAGTGAATAGGCAGCTGTTACCACTCATTATAATTGACCTTAAATTAGCTGTTACAACTACTCCATACCAGTTGCATATGTCCCATTTAAATTTTCGAATTTGAAGGCTGCATGCTTGTATTTTAAGGCTGCTGAACAATTGGTCAAATGATCTTTAATCCTTTTTTATTCTACTGTTACAACTTGATCAATTCGGTTTTAATAATGGTGATTAAATAGAGAGATCATATTTTGTACATTTATTCGAAATACATGGAATATTGCAAAACTGATTTGATTCGGGTTTTCAAAGTTATCACATTCTAAAATCAAAGACCATGGGTCTCTATAAATATTTAGGTATGTTGCGGGATAAATTTAAGTCAATCTCACACTTTCAATATTATTTTTCCCTTGATAACTCACAAGTTTTCATGCTCATTCCATCTCTTACTTGATCGTATAAGTGATTTCTCCGGAAAAACTTCCGAACCGTTTTTCATTTTTTTTGGACGCGAATATACATTGATTATCCTACTTTTGTTGACTACGAGAATCACTCCATGCCTCATATACTGAATGTTCAACTCCACTCTGCGATTCTACACCAAAAGGTGCCATTATTTTTTTCCAACAATTTCCTTTCCGTCAATCAAGCTACAGATTGAGAATAAATCTTCATTTTTGGTAGGTGTCGATATATACTTTTGTTGGATAAATGAAGAGAAAAGAAGAGGAAGAGTGAGGAGTTGTAAAAGGAAGTGAGATGTCTCAAATGTGGCTTGTCCCACATTGAGAAAATAACCAAATGAAGTCTTCCTAATAAGCTCCAAGCTGAGACAAGGGTTAAGGCCCCAAGGGGTACCAGAAGTTTTTAGAAGGGGGAAGACGCTAATATGCTGTGTCTTGGTGAAACCCACACGACAAGCATTATTCTTTTTGGAACAAGTTTATTTGAAGAAAAAATTTTGTTAGCTAAATGATGCATTCGGAACAGAGACAGTCGCGCGGGTGCGCCACATCCCGCGCGGATGCACGCTTGTTGCTGGATTCAACGCCGAAGAAATAGAACAAGGCACGCGGCCGCGCAGCTTCTCGCGCAGGCGCGCGCTCCTTGCTGTGCGTGCATCTCACGAGGGTAGAATGCTGCGCGCGCAGCGCTGGTTCTGGAAAAATGTGCGTCCCTTGGCTATGATGGCATCTATTCTTGGCTGTTTTTGGCCCAACCAATGTATCCCTTGACTAGAATTGTGTCTCTTCTAAGCATCCGGTCTGGAGAAACGTGTCTCTTCAACGCAACCGATGATCATCTATAAATAATTCCTCCAACCATTTTCCAAGGCTGCTGAATTTTTCACTGCTTTTCTTCTTCCATATTGCTGCATTCTTTATTTTCGAAATACTTGAAAGTTGCTGCATATATTGTTCGCTGCATTCGAGATTTGTAGTGCTGCAAACTCTCGAATAGACGTCGTTGTATTTTGGGAACGATTGCCTGCAACATATAGCACTTTATACGGCCAATTTCGTCTTGCGGAGAAAGGATTTTCCTTGCCTCGACTTGCTCTTGTTGTTGTTGCGTTTTGTTCGTGATTCAAGTTGCTGCGCTTTGCTCGTGTTTCAAGACATCCAACATATCCAGGGTAATATCTATCAAACAACTTTATCTTGCTTACGAGGATTGATATATATATATATATATATGTGTGTGTGTGTTGTCTCGATTCTATAATAATGTTGCTCTAAAATTTGTCGAATTTTTCCTTAATAATTTGATTTCTTATCCCCTAAATTGTCAGGAGCAAGTAGAGTACTATACGTAGACTCGACTACAAATATGCCCCGTGCTCGTCACATTGCCAACTCGAAAACGAAAGTTCTATGAGAAAACAAACCTTCATAATTCAATTAAATTCACAGATGTTATCATAAGGATAGTATACAGATACTACATCAAATAGTCCGATTTTTATTTGAATGTGTGGTTCGTATATTTTTATGATCTCACGTGTTTAAATCATTTTAGATCATTAGATTTTTCGTTACGGTACAACTCTTTAAGTGAATATGAACTCAAATCTCATCGGAGAAATATATGATGGTTTTTTTTTTTTTAAGAATCCAATCAAATTTACTATTTCGATATGCTACGATATGGGCCAACCCGGTACAATCCTGATCCACATCCAGCTCTGTCGGATTCATCACTACGATCCACGTGGGCCTACATACACTTTTATTTATTTATTTTTATTTTATTTTGGCAAGAGACAAAAAAAAAAAAGGAGGCCTAAAAGTCACAGTTAGTTGCCGGGTGACACTAGCAAAGTACCCGAAACTCGTCTTTTTTCCCCCACTGGCGCGTGTGGACCCCGTATGCTTACGTGTCGACCGTTAGAGAAGCACCCAACCCTAGCCTCACCACCCTGTCACTCACGGGGTGCCATGCCCCATTGGAATTGACATAACTGGCCTCATCCATCTCTCGAATTTACGTAATTGTCCTCACTATCATTTGGCATCAAGAAAATCTGGACGAAAGAGGGGGTTTGTTTCAACCTACCCGTGCAGGCACTGCCTGCAATGAACGGCCCGGATCACTCCTACATGAGTGATCCGGGCCCACCTCCATGTAAAAAATAAAAAAATTGCTTGAAAAAATCCGAGCCGTTGGATCGACCCCTGCAGGCAGTGCCCGCAGGGATAGGGTCGACCGAACCCGAAAAGGGTATCACAAGTCAACTAGGATTGAAACTGTGTACATTTTATTCTATTATACCTTCTACTAGTGGAAGATATAAGTTTTACTGTAATTCTAACTCTTGACATAAAGTGTTTTACGATTTCAATTAGAAACTCGACACGTTTATTAACTCTAGTATATGCACGTTTTTCTCGTTCGACATAAGGTGGTGGTGTCTTTCAATTCGAATCTCGGGTTTTAAAATGATATTCCGATCCACGACGGAATCTGAGTTTTATTACATTACAAGAGGGTAAAATCAAAGCTTTAATGTTCCTAAAATTTTAGTAGGTTGAGTATATAAAATTCTTTAGATATTTGATGTTCGATAGGAAAAAATAGATCTAGTAGATTATATATCTAAAAAGTTCTAAAACGAGTATGTTTTTCAAACTGTTCCGAACGAATATGGAAGTTTTAATTGACACGGAACTCTTAAAAGGGACACTAGCGATCGAGGCACACGCGTTGCGTGTAACATAATATTAGATATTTGAAATATTGTTTAATCAATTTATATAATGAATAATATACATTTATAATTTGATATTAATATTATAATTAGTGTGTTTGTACATATTATTGTGTATAACAAAAAATTTATTTTTCTATTAAACTTAATTTCAATAAAAATGTAATAATATTATGGTAGAAAAAAAGAAAGGTTTTTTTTTGGGTTGAATAGGAGGTAGGGGTGGGCATTTATTCTCGGGTATCAGGTATCCGAATATAAGCTTTTTTTTAACAATATTTTCTGGGAAAAAAATCTATGCTCATATAGAATATTTTAATGAAAAAACTGAAAGTTTAGTTTTTATCCTCGAATCAATATAATTTCAATTTTAATGCAATAAGTTTGTTTCTTTATAGTTTTATTTATGGAGCATCATTTGTAGCGCTAAATATTATATTGACATGAAGTCGATATTATTAGAGTAGATGTCTTGTAAGCCAACTGTTGACTAGAGAATTTATTAACTCAATTTTAATAAACAATTTTTATTTTAATATAATTCATTATTTCATGATTTGTTTTCTTTATCTGTATAACCATGTGATCAACATAGATAAAGACCTTGATTATACTATAATACAAATGAATCGTAATTCGATGTTGAAACCCATTTGTAAACACTGTATAATCTAAATTTGTTTTTAGTCGATTCAGCCGCCTAAAACATGGATAAAAGTCGTTTGAGCTCGAAGCTAACATCTGTGATATTGTGTACCACATTTCTTGGTAAGGGTATAGAGATGTCTAAACATGCAGATGAGTAGTCATATGATGATTATACCTAACTACCCTCCCTAGGACTTTCCAAGTGGTTATCATTAATTGAGAGGATAAGTCCATGGATATGATTGTACACCATTAGTCATTATGATCCAAAACAACACTGAGACTCTATATGACAGGGCTGTTCTTTGACTCCTTTACCGACTCCAGGAGGGTCATCACGTGGCGAGATTGGGTACAGTTGCGATGCATGTAGGAGCCAGTGCATTGTAGTCGGGAATTCACCACTCACCTACGGGTGTGGATATCCTGTGTGATCTGATGAAATAATAGTGCATGGAATCTCTAGCCAGAGTATGAGATGTGCGTTAGAGAAAGAGTTCTCCAATTATACATGTGATGCCACTATTTATTACCAAAGATATGTCACAGAGTCATCGAATTCTTATGCAACCCTCGATGAACCAATGGTTGCAGATTCGATCGGGAGATATGAGATGAAAGGACCTTACTGTACGTCAATCATAACCTACTGATTCTTGCAGGCACTATCAGTTATATCTAGGGAATCATGGGGAGATGCTACTAGACGCTCTTACCATGATTCAATTGGTCTAATCAGAAATATGATTTCTGACATTCTAATGATTAATTGTTGATACATAGAATGTGGCAAATTAGGGTAAGCCCGAATAAAGGATTATGTCCTGAATCACAATGAGTTGTGAACCCACGGCTAGCTGTATCCCTGAACCATTGAGGGTCACACAAGCACTGGATCGTTTTGTTCTCGTTGAGAGAATAAATTCAAGCAGTTGAATTTATATAAAATTATGATATAATAAATTCAAGGAGTTGAATTTATGATAATTAAATTTCGAGAAAATAAATTCAAGGAGTTGAATTTATGAGATAGTAAATTGAAGATGCTGAATTTATGAATTTATCAAATTTGGAGAGAATAAATTCAAGCATTTGAATTTACAAGATTTGAGAATTTAAATCAAACTCAAAAGTTGAGTTTATTAAATATTAAATTAAATATAGTATGAAGTATGTTTAATGGGCTTGTATAAGTACAAGTCCAACATACTAAATAATTAAAGTTCTTAATGGATTTTGATTAATTTATTAAACTAGTTGGACTAGTCTAATTAATTAATAAATCTCATTAATGTTAATTAAGAGACCCAAATATTATATAGTAATTAGGTCATGAAGACATTATTTAAGTAGGAGACTTAAACTTCAGCCCCCACACAACCACAATTTTTCGGAAAAAAGGCCTTCAGCCTCCACAAAACCACAGCTACGTTCGTTTATACCGACGTAGTTGGAGTCAAGTAAAAAAAATCTCTAGAGGTATATACTAAACATCCAATATATGTTTATTCAGTTTAAAACTATGCAAGTGCTCAAACACTATTTTGAATGTCAAAATTTTAATTTTAAAACTTCTTTTATGTTTGGACACGAGAAAACACGATTCACAACAGATTATTATTCACGTGGTGAATGTTGGAGTACAATAATTTATCATGCTATGAAAACAATTAAATCATAATGCTTGAGCTGTTATACAAATTAAAAAATTACGTCAATCCACTCGATTTTTGCTATTTTCCCTATTTTAAACATCTTGTTCCCTACGATCTTCACGAATATCAATATAAAAAAAGAAACTAATAAAACATCGAACAAACGAAAGCTTATATAATTTTACACGTACATTGAAATGATATCTCCCCTAAAAATTAAATAAACACATGTTTTTATCGGTTAAAACCAATATTTAAAAGCCAACTATTAAGATAAAGTTTAGTATCACGTGTCTTGAATTATTTTTAATCTGATCAATCCATAAAAAAATATTATTTTTCAATGTAAATATAAATCGAGTTAACTCGTCGTAAAGATCCGTCAGGACCATTTCATAGAAATACCTACTCTTCATTTTTTTACTATCTCGGATTATTTCTTATTTAATTTGAAATACAAAATTAAATAATTACAAGTATATATTATATTATCGCAAAAATATGTGTCGCTTATCCAGAAGTTGGAATGCTAATCCAAATATAATAAATGGATTGGGTGGCAAAGCGTGCATATTATTAGTGCTTATTCTGACGTGCATGATTAAATTTTACTTAAAATGGTAATTTTGAATTTAAAAGGAGTCTTATTTGTTGATATAATTGGTAATTATTCGAAATTAATGTAAATCAAATTTAACTTTTTTTTTTTGGCTTGTATAATACACTGAAAAATCTAGTTTTTTGTTTCCTATTTAAATGCCAGGAAATAAAAATTTATTAATTAAAATCAGGTAAACCTCGTATATTTGCAGTCGATTAAGGACGATAATTATTGATGATTAGTGTATGGCTACGTTAAATTGGTCTACAAGTACGTTATCTAGGGTTCCATGAGACAATAAATTTGTTTAAAACATGGTATTTGGAGTTGTGACAGAGATTCATGAAGAATTGATTAAAGAATATAAGTACAAAATATTAAAATAAAATTATTTTTTCACATATATATAATTTCTTTCACCATTAAAAAACTGCTCAAACATTGTGATGACCCTAATATCGTAGGAAAATATATTTGGGTGAATTATAATGAGATACAATGGACTTCTATAGCAAATGAGTTTAATCAATTTCGTAAAGATATAGAGTTGTTCTAAGGACATATTATACTCGTGTTTGTGCAGGTATGGGCGTGAGGCGTGACGAATCTGCTTAAAATTCGATGCTCTTGTTTGTATTTGCTTGTGAACCAAATCAAGTACTCCATTAGCTAAATGAATGGCTAGAACTGGAAAAATTATGTTCCTAAATATGAATCAGAAAAATTTATAAAATTGACTGAAATCTGATTTATTTACACTCTAATAAACAATCATATAATGGAATTCATATCTTTAAATAATTAAAATATTATATAAAATTGACCGAAGTCAAAATGCTAGGCATGATGATGTGATACTAGACACGTCAACAATGTACATTGTCGAGTTATGTCACATCACGACTTCATTGAAAAGAAACTAAAATTGAAAAAAATACAAATTTTTAACTAAAATTGTGAATTGACCGACAACGTTACCAAAATATAAAAATATATTAATTATAGAACAAAAATGTATTTTTAGTATCCCATCTCCATGGTGAGTCTGGCTTTAGATGATGGATAATGATAAATTTGTGCGAAAATATCAATAACAATAATTGGATGGGAATTTTTATTATTATTTTAGAGAATACTGACATTTTCTCATTTCAAATGTCTTGACACCAAAACTAACTCTATCTCCAATTTCTCATTTATTTAAATAAATATTGAACGATCATACTATTTTTAAATTAGTAGTTTTTTTTTTTGTGCGATTGTTTTACAGATCTATATATATGAGATGATTGGATTCAATACATACTAACATTTAAAAGTAAAACTTTTGGCAAAAAAATAATAATATTTTTCATTGTCGGATTGAGTCGGAGATTCATCTCGTAAAATTGATCAATGAAATCATCTCATAAGAGTTTTTGTATTTTAAATTTATATACAATGAAAGTTGATATGTGAATCGTGAATTCAATTTATAGATTAAGGGCATCCGCAATTGTGGGTAGTTATAACACCCACCAACTCATAAAAAATCGTGGAGTCCACTGTTATAATGCTCATTTAGCACCTCCATTGTGGGTGTTCTTGTAACAACTTATTTCTTTCATTCACATTACTTTTAACATTAAAACTCATTATTTATGGGTCCCACTATCTATTCAATATCTTAAAAAATTTTAATATTAAATAAATATGTTTTACAATATTTAAATCATTATTATTCTAATTTTTAAAAATAATCTTACTTTTTAATAAAATAATTTTATTAATTTTGAAAAATAATATTATTGTTATTTAAATATTTTTATTAAATAAAGTAGATGTTCGAAAAAAATAACACGACAAAAAAATTATTTAAATAAGACATGAACACGATTTATTTAAAAGTACAATATAATTAAAAAGTTTTAAAAGTTAAAAAACATAAAAATAAAAAATCCAAAAAAATGATTAATTTAAAAAGTTTTTTTAAAAAAATAAAAAATCCAAAAGAAACCTAAAAAATAAAAATAAAAAAAAATAAAAAATAAAAAGAGAGAGAGGAGTTCATTTCTATTATGAGTGTACATTATAATGCCCACTCATGATGGAAAGAAGAATGTCCATTTAACACCCCATTGTACATACCCTAATATACGATTGGAAAAAATAATATTTGACTCATATCATAAAAATTTTTAAATAAAAAATATTTTAATTTAGTATAATCGAAATTTAACTTATTGTTTTTTTAAAAAAATCATAACAATATTTAAAATGCTAATATTAAAACTTTAACTATTGTAGAACCAATATTAAAATAGAAAGATAAAAAATTAGAAAAAAATATATAACAAATATTTATAATTTTCATGTTTATTATATATAGAAATTTCTATTATATTAGAGTTTTTTTTATATAGTTTTAAACCAATAATTTAATAAATTAATATCGAAAATCTGAAGAAACTCTATATCAGTATATAGTAATAAATAACTATTAAAAAATTTATGTTCTTGTTTATTCAGTTGTCTCATATTTAAAATTTTAAGAGCTAAACATATTTGTTTTATTGTTATATGAATACTGAAATAGTTAAATTATTCTAATTAATATATCCATAATATATTATTTTATTATGTTTATAGAATAGAAATCATCGACATAAAAGTTTTTTATAAAAAAGTTATCAAATGTAATTAAATCATAAGATTTCATGTATGAACTTGGGACATCACTCATGTTTTTAAATAAAGTTTAAGAGATTTGTAAATTTTAAAAATTGTGGAAGCGAACTGAATAAAGACTTGACTTTTATTTTTTTGTATCTTTTATTTTATTATTTGGCAAAAACTTATGTTAGATGGTCTCACGGGTCGTATTTTGTGAGACAGATCTCTTATTTGGGTCATCCATGAAAAATTATTACTTTTTATGCGAAGAGTATTACTTCTTATTGTGAATATCGGTAAGGTTGACCAGTCTCACAGATAAAGATTCGTGAGACTGTCTCACAAGAGACTTACTTTTATTATTTATATAATAATCTTATATTACAAAAATTGCAAAAAAAAAAAGAAAAAAAACGAAGAGAGGCGGTAATAATATAAAGAGTAGGTCTCTTGTGAGATGGTATCACGAATCTTTATATGTGAGACGGGTCAACCCTATCGATATTCATAATAAAAAGTAATACTCTTAGCATAAAAATTAATACTTTTTCAGGGATTACCGAAATAAGAGATCTGTCTCACAAAATACGATTCGTGGGACCGTCTCACACGAGTTTTGACCTAATATTAAAAGCATATTTATACATAGAGCTTTATATATATATATATATATATATATATATATCAGTTTTGATATCCTGCACACCTACCGTGCAAACCTTTATGAGCACCGATAATGTGTCACTCGCCCATTGGATGCGCAATTTTTCTATAGTTCATCACATCCAATGGGCGAGTGACACCTCATCGGTGCTCACAAAGGTGTGCACGGTAGGTGTGCAGGATATCAAAACTGATACATATATATATATATATATATATATATATATATATATATATATATATATCATGAATATCTTGCTCAAAAAATAAAAAAATGTTGAAGATATAAAGTCGTATTTTAGTGACGTAACAATGGAGACCGTTTCGAATTAGCTCCAAGCCTGAAATCACAAAGAAGACATTTAAAAGTGGGCCGGGAGGGTGTCCCGGCGTAGTCCGTCCGACGCTCAAGTCAAAGACTGAAGATATAAGAAGAGAGTGCTGAAAAATAATATAGTAAATTAATAAATTAGACACTCAAACCTGGAATTTATATGATGATAATTGGGCTCGTGATGAGCCTTCAACCTTGATTTGGGATGGACCAAGGGTCTCAAATCTGGTTTGGACCTAATCTTAGTAGGTCCATCTATGAGTTATTATATATATATAGCATGAAAATCTTGCTCAAAAAATTTAAAAAATGTTGATATAAATCCGTATTTTTAGTGATGTAACAATGGAGACCGTTACCACTAAATAAAAAAATTTAATATAAACAAATCAGCCAAGTTGATCCTCATTTGTCATCCAAATTATTCTATTTTATTATTTATTTAATGTACGACGGGACACAACTATTAAGCTTAGTAGTAACCCACATGCCCCTTGCTGATAAAAAATTAAGCAAATAATTCTTTCTAAGGCCGTACAATCAATTAATTTTAAAAAATTAAACGTCATATTTCGAACTGTTCTAAATTGATTCAGTGCAATCATTTATTATTAAGTAATACTTTTTTTTATAATATTTAATTTTGGTTTTTATAATAAATAATAATAAAACCATACAATATAATGTATTTAATAGAAACTGGTAGAAGAGAAAATAGAGAAGATATAAATTTACCGGAACGGTTTCATTCAATACTGAGAACCCTGAACTTCTATACAATTGTCAGATACAAAGTGATATCTATCTTAACAAAAAAAATTAAAAAATATTTTGGTAATTATTTATAATAAAAAAATAATTGTTTCAAGTAATTTGTTTGTTCAAATTTGAGTTTTGATCTATGTTTTCAAAATTTCGGTTTAATATACTGACTTTTAATTTTCGATTATTTTGTTCAATTTGCTGGTCTTGACATTGGATAAGTCAGATGGCGTTGAAATAAAGCTTGTTCCATTTTGGTTTCGAGTATTTTTTCGGTGCAACGTCAGTGTGACGTTGAAATAAAGATGAAAGTCCAAAAAATCAAATTGTATAGTCGGAAATTTAAAATTTAAAAAGATAGTAGTTATTTTCAATCATTAACAATAATATCATAAGGTACAAAACATTCCTCTTATTTGTTTTTCTCTTGAAACAAGAACCAAAACATAACATAACAAACCATTGAGATAAAACCAGAACAAATGTTACAATGTCATGACATAAATCAGATAACAATATTCTGTATTTTGATCTTAGTTCATTCAATTCTTTGCAGACAATATGGAACTCTAATATAATCTAATCCCTTCTTCCTAACTCCCTATTATTACACACCTTATTCCTCCATTTCTTCATCAGATTTTCTTCAGTAGCTCCAAATGCAATCGATATCCTGTGCTCCAACTGGAGCAGCCGGAGCTTCTTGATCTCCAAATGATTTCTTCCCCAATTCGAGGTTCGACGGGACCAGAGAGTTTTCCTTGTTTAATCCAGTTTCTTGCGGTAAACTCACCATTTCTTTGCCAACATTCTGCCTATAATTCCCAAGCAAGCTCCTTAAAATCGATGGGTCCTGAAACGGGATCGATCCAGGGATTTGGAACCCCATTCTTCCCCCTTGAATGGTATGGAGTTGTCCCCAAGAGAGAGAATCCATGGGATTGTTGAAAGGATTTGCGAAACTTTCTTGGCCTTTCTGGGAGGATATTGGATTGGAGAAGCAGTGCACGTGTTTCGATTCCGATTCGACGAGCTTTCTGTTTTCGTGGAACGGCGAAGGATCCGTCAATGGTGGCAGAGTGGAAGGAGGCGAATCGTCCCCTTTCTGATTCATTCTCATCAGTCCTGATATATGGACCTTTTTCCCACCAGAAGTCTTGTGGAAAACACGGCTAATCACCCAGTCGTTCTGTAAAACGATAAGAGCACAAACCTTTAATGATCCAATCAATAAGTAAGGCAAAAATGAAGAGGAAAACAGGGGAGGCACGATTCTTTTACCTTAGCAGATTTTGGAAAGTTATCAAAGGATAGTTTTCCCTCCAATCTATATTCATGAGTAACCCAATTGGATTTTTCTCCTCTAGGGGCTCTTCCCTTGTAGAAAACCAAAGTCTTTTTCATCCCCACTAGCGTCTTCCCCCTGAAAATCTCCTTATCTTTTCCGGTAGCTTTCCAGTAACCGGCAACCGTAGCCCGGTTCGTTCTCAATCCGGTTGGGTACTTCTTGTCCCTCACGCAGAAAAAGTACCATTCCTTCTCACCCAGTTTTGCTCTCCCTTCACGAGAAAACATAAGAAAAGTCAAATAATAAGTATAACTTAAAAGACATGAAACGAAAAATATCAGCGCAGAAATTCACAAAGAAATGGAAAATCCTTCAAGCTTCGTTACATGGCAATTCCCATGGCTCAATTTTGTTCATGTCAACATCACCAATAGCTATACACGAGAAACTGGCGTCGATAACTTTCTTGGACAAATAGTGAGTGATCAACTCTTCATCCGTCGGATGGAATCGAAATCCCGGAGGCAGTTCCATCTGATCATCCCTCTTAACAAATCGATAATCGTTTTCCATGGATTCAAATCAATGTCTCTTGACAAAAGAAACGATTTTTATAGAAGTTTTCACTTCGTAAATGGCAAGAATCAACTTTTCTTTCGAAGGAATGGATTCCCAGATCAAGAAAGGACTTTTAAAAAAAAGTAGTTACGATAAAGTGATCAAGAAATGAGAAAAACATAGAGAATTTGAGAAAGAAGCCATTGAAACTAAGGTCCAAAGCAAGAGTTCTTTTTTTTCAAGAAAAAAATTAAAAAAAATAAGAGCACGAGGAAGAGAGGAGGGGCTAATAAATATTACAAGAGATACGTGAATTTCAAGCAATTGGGATGTTGTTTCCAGCCTTCTTTAACCCTCCTAGTTTAAGTTCATCGTTACTTTAAATTTGACTAAATGCAACCCGTTTGAAAAAATGAACATTATTACCCAATAAATGTGAGTTCACATTCAATTCTTGTTTTTGATACTCTAGGTGTGAAAATACTTTAGGTCATTGGTAATCTTTTTATGCCGATGTAAATATATTCTATTTTATCGATTAGTAGGTACACGATACGGTCTCACGGATCTTTCTCCGTAAGATAAATCAACACTGTCCGTATCTAAAATAATAAGTAATACTTATGAAATAAAAAATAATATTTTTTATGAATGACCAAATTAAAAGATTCAATTTTCTGTTTATTGAGTAAGTAATGAAGCGGTGTAAAGTAAATAACCAACGATGGTGTCATGATATTATCAAGAAAATGACCGTATCATCTATTATCTGAAAAACTCAAAAAATATATATAGAAACATAATTAAAAAATATATACTCACAAATATTAACCTCCTTAGACTATGGTTGTTTAGAGGACGAAATTCTTTTTATTTTATTTTTACTTAAACAAAATGAGCTTAATTAATTTAATTGGTGCAATAATGGTTACCAAATTTATTTCCCATCCACCTAGTTTATTCATTAAAATGGAATGATCACAAATCCTAGTTATATGTATGTTAGCATAGGTATATTAATAATAATGGTAGTAATAATAATAACTAGGATAAATTTAGAGAATTTATTATGATTTAATCAACATTTTTATATTAAAAATGTTGATCAGCCCAAAAAATTGAAATATAACTATTAAAATGTTTAATTATGTGTAGTTGGATAGTGGTTTAAGTTGTTACCTAAAGCAATCCAAGTTGTATTATAGAAGTCATTAATGTAGGCTTCAAGAATATTGAATTTCTTAAAGAATTATTTGAATTTTAGCTTATAATCTGAATACCTTTGACATAATTCAATGTATCAATATAATTCACAAAAAAAAAAAAATGTATTTGTGATACACACACACACACACACATATATATACTCTATATATCATAATATAAATTTTACTTAATTTTCTTTTCATTTAAATTAAATTAATTATATATGATTAAAACATTATAAATTTATATATATAATTATTACAATACGTTATATGTACATGTGTAATTTCGCACTCGCCCGTCTCGCTCAGCTGCGTCGCGCGCTCGCCTTAACCCAATTGAGACATTGTCGAATAGGCCAAACCTCTCTTAATATCTTTTTGAGCAAGAGCTAAACTAGCTCCTAAAAATACTGTTATTATGCCCGCACAGCCTTGCTCTCTGCCCTGCGCGCTCGCCCATTAGCTCCTTTGCCCCAACGCCCTCGCTCACTGCCATGTGTGCTCGCCCGTCAGCCTCTTCGCCCTCACCCACTGTCCTGCCCTTTGCCCTACGTGCTCGCTCGTCAGCCTCATCGCCCTCACCCACTGTCCTGCCCTTTGCCCTACGTGCTCGCTTGTCAGCCCCTTCGCCCAGCCTTGCCTGCACCCTCGCCCACAACTCTTTCACCCGCTAGCCTCGCCACTCTAGCCCCGCACCTACTAGCGCCACAGCCCCACGCCACAGCTGGTGTGCTGTCGTCGAGCCACCAAACTTAAATTTATACTCTCTAAATAAAATTAGTGTAATGGTGAGCTGATCGAATCCACGGGAAAAATATGATGATTTTTTTCGAGTAAAATGTAAAGACAAGGGGGATTTGGGATATGAATTTAATCAAATACTAAACTAAATTTATCCAAGAAAAGAAACAATAAATTTAAATGATAATTAATCAACTAGAATAAAATGCAGAATTTAATATGATAAGGATCTGGTTCAAGGGAGTTCCACTATTTAATTATATCATTGTTCATCGGCTAACAAATAATTTATTCAAGTTGTTCCAAGCAATTAATTTTAGAATTATAGGGATATCCGCTAAAATTCTTGTATTTTCATAAATTAATTGACCGAACTCAGTATCTCGTCAAAACTTATCAATAACCAACTGAGTACGATAACATTCCATATTAATTAAAGATAGCTTTTGGATTTGTGAGAAAAGTTAATCCTGAAATCTAACAACTGAGATAGCTGCAATTGATAAATGCAGTTATGTTGATTTATTTAGATTAAATATATTATGATAGCACAACACATCTAATCTATGTTACTCATGTACCAATCATTCATGACAATTACTGATAATTGAATTTATGGTTAGCAGTAAAAAATCCTATATCGAATTAAATTGTCAGATTAATTGATATACAATATTCATATAATTAAATCATAAATCGACAAATACTTGGAATAACAAGCATATTAAATATAAGAACGAATACCTCACAGTGATAAATTAAACAGTAAAAACAACCCTTAAATCAGACTAGAAAAGCCAAGCATGGCTCGGTTTATAATCTCTATGAAAATAGATAAAAATAAAGAAAAGAAAATACTAGAGCCGTGGAGAAAAGTAGAGAGAAAATCTTTGCACCATTTTCTTCTTGCTCTTCACGTGAGTTTTTGTTGGAGGATTCTTTTTTTTTTTATTTGATGTGCGCCTCCTTTATTCTAGTGTGCATGAGATTGGTGAGAGGGTTGGAAGATTTCTCTATGATTATGCCGTCTCCCTTCACGTGTATATTGTGTAGGCAAATAAAAAAAAAAATTGGGTCCAAAAATATAAAAGCCCAATAATATAAAATTATAACCTAATCACTAAAATTAAAAAATACTTAGAAAATATCCTCCAAGAATATAGAGTTTTTTTATGGAAAAAACTCTATCTAGTATTCTTACTTGATATAAAAATTCATTAATTCTCACTAGGCAGCTGAAGAGTAGTCACAAGGCGCGATCACGCCTTATCTAAGAACCACTTTTGAATTTTTCTACTTCAAGTCTTCCACTAAGATCATATCGACAACTTTAATTGTGATATAAAATCACCATTTTTAGCCAAATTTATCGCAAGAGCAGAAAACTTCCTCCTACAATAAAATCACATAAAAATGAGTCAATTAAGCACGTTGGTAGTGATAACAATGAGTTATATGACAACAAAAATGCAAACTATTATGAGTCTATCACTAGCCCTCCTCGCCCCCATCTTCAAGATCCTCTACTAAGCTTTAGGTAGGAAAAATGAGTACTTCACTCATCCTCCATACTTCAAGCACTTCACTCTCCTCACTTCAAGCTCCTCTACCTAGGGTCCAAACTTCACCCCCACCACCTCAAACTCTTTTACTAGGCTCCAACCTTAGTAGAAAAATTATGAACCCCATGAACCCTCACCACCTCAAGCTCATCTACTAGGCTCCAACATTCACCTTCACTTGCTCAAACTTCTCAAGTAGTCTCCAGCCTTAGTAGGAAAAATGTGAACCATCACTCTCCACATTCCAATCTTTTTACTCTCACCACCTCAATCTCATCTACTAGGATCCAAACTTTACCCTCATCACCTCAAGCTCCTCTACTAGGCTACAGTCTTACTAAGAAAATAAAAATTTCACCTCCTCATCTCGTAACTCCTATGCTAAGCCGGGCCTTAGCAGGAAAAATGAAATATACTTCACATAACTCCTCTGTTTGATATAGCATTAGCATGAAATATGAAAGACCCCTTACGACCTCGCCCTCGACCTAACTCCTCTTCTAGGCATAGCCCGGATAATAAAAGTTCCACATTCTCACCCCATGACTCCTCACTAAGGCGATGCCTTAGCAGGAAAATAAAAGTTTCACCTCCACACCATCTGACTCCTCTGCTAGGCGATGTCTTAGCAGGAAAATAAAACTTCAACATCCGTACTCTCTGACTCCTCTGCTAGCCGATGCTTTAGCATGAAAATAAAGCTTCCACCTCCGCACCCTCCGACTCCCCTGCTAGGCGATCCTTAGCAGGAAAAAATAATTTTTCTCCTCCTCAACTCTTCTCCTCTACTAGACGCAGCCTAAGTAGGTAAAATTTTTTCTCTTCCCCAACTCTTCTCCTCTACTAGGCGTAGTCAAAGTAGGTAAATTTTAATTTTTCTTCTCCCAACTCTTCTCGTCTACTAGGCTTAGCCTAAATAGGTAAAATTTATTTTTTCTTCTCCTCAACTCTTCTCCTCTACTAGGCGCAGCCCAAGCAGGTAAAATTTAATTTTTCTTCTCTTCTACTAGGCACAGCTCAAGTAGGTAAAATTTAATTTTTCTTCTCCAAACTCTTGTCCACTACTAGGCTTAGCCTAAGTAGGTAAATTTCAATTTTTCTTCTCCCAACTCTTCTCCTCTACTAGGCTGAACCTAAATAGGTAAAATTTAATTTTCAACTCTCCACCTCTTCTCCTCTGCTAGGCTCAGACCCAGTAGGTAAAATTTAATTTTCAGTCTCCTCAACTCTTCTCCTCTACTTGGCACATGCTAACTAAGTAAAATTTAAATTTCAACCCCCACATCTTTTCCTCTACTAGGTTCATACCCAGTAGGTAAAATTTAATTTTCAATATCCTCAACTATTTCTCTACTAGGCGCAACCTAAGTAGGTAAAATTTGATTTTCAAATCTCCACCTCTCCTCCTCTAATAGGCTCAGACTAGTAGATAAAATTTAATTTTCAGTCTTCTCAACTCTTCTCCTCTATTAGGCACAACCTAAGTAGATAAAATTTAATTTTTAACTATCCACCTCTACTAGGCTCAGACCCAGTAGGTAAAATTTAATTTTCAGTCTTCTCGACTCTTCTCCTCTACTAGACGCAGCCTAATTAGGTAAAATTTAATTTATATCATCCTCATAATACAACAACATTCACGAACTTAATATAAGAACTTGGATTTATTAAATTTCAACCAATTACACAGGACAAATCGAAAAACGAGATTTATCAACGATAAAGTCAAGAGTATTATTTCCTAAGATGGTAAGCATTCCAGGGCCTCTTTAAAGCCTTGCTTTGAGCATTCTCCAAGTAATAAGCTCCAGAATTAAGCTTCTCGATCGCTCTGAAAAGACTCTTTCACTTTGGGTCCAACTTTCCTCTCTGTTCTTCTTGTACATTTCACAGGACCAAGTCACCTACTTCTTCCCTTCCTATTCATGTTAACCTTCACATGCGCTCTTTTTCCCTCCTCCTTCACTACCCTTTCATAACACCGACGCAAGTATTTTTGGTCCCCGCACAAGACTCGAACTCATTTTCCCACGAGAAACTTAAGCTTCTGATGGTAGGTGGAAGCTATGATTCTAAAATCCTTTAAGGTTGGCCGTCCCAAGATTTCATTATACGATGATGTAGTGTCTACCACCATGAATGTTATCATCTTGGTTACCCGCCGAGGATCACCCCCCACGGATAAAGGAAGAAAAATTTGACCCAATGGCTGAATGACCTGTCATGCGAACCCATACAGAGGGGTAGAGACCGGCTCAAACTCAAATCCTTTCACTTTCATCTGATCTAACGTTCTCTTGAACAAAATATTTACGGAGCTTCTATTATCAATAAAGATCCTTGCCACTTCTTAATTGACAATGGTGGCCGTCACCACCAAGGCATCATTATGTGAGGCCACAACTCCTCCGAGGTCTTCTGACCCAAAGATGATGAAGGGATAGTTTGCATCCCTGGATATCTCAAAGTTCTCCAACCTTCTTCCTTGTGCTCTCCGAGCTCGCCCGGAGTCTCCATCGGCAGCACCTCCCGAGATCATATGAATCATTTCGTTCATTCTCCTCCTTGGATCGACAGGCTCTCGAAGGACATCTTGACCCCGCCACTTCTTTCTCGGCTCTACTACCCTATGGTTTATCCAGGGAGGGCCCTGACCTAGCCAAGGGGATGGGCGAGACCTTGGGTGACTCCCGGATGAGGATCCCTCTCATCTATCGGACGGAGGCAATCTAGCATCATCTTCAACCCTCTGCGATTTTTCCCACCTCCATTTGATTCCCTCACCTCCATCACCTTGTCACGATTTCTATTCAAAGGAACATGTGAGGAGAATTGTCCTCTACCTCTAGCCTTATCCTCATCTCTCTCACCCGCGCTTCTCGTCCTGCCTCCTCTTTTCGCTCCCTCAACTCTACTTCCCGCGGACCGCTGTTCCATCCTCTTGTGCCGCTGGGCATCTTGTAGATTTACATATTTTTCTGCCCGATCCAAAAGATCACCATAACTAGATGTAGATTTCTTGACCAGCGATTTGAAGAATTCCCCTCCTCTCAGTCCTTGTGTGAAGGCACTTATCATGATATCAGGGGTAGCAGCTAGTATCTCCAGCACTGCATTGTTGAAATGCTGGATAAATTCTGGCAGAGTTTCAGTTTCTTGCTGCTTCGTCACGAACATGCTTAGATAATTTTTTTGGTGCCTTTTGCTGCTACCAAATCAGTGCGAGAAAGCCGTAGAAAAATCCTCGAAAGACCGTATGAAGTTGGGCTGCAAGGTGTTAAACCATTGCTGGTCTGATCTTACCAACATTCCCAGAAACACCCTGCACATGACTTCATCTGAATATTGATGCAACAGAGCCGCATTCTCAAACCTTCCCAATTGTTCTTCTGGGTCAGTATGTCCATTATACTGTCCCATATTTGATTGTCGGAAACTTGGAGGAAGCCCTTTTTCCAAAATGACAGAGGAAAAAGGACTTTCTCTCTTGGGCGCCAGAGCTTTGTTTCCCAATTAATGTCTCAACATTCTTATTTCCTTCCACATATCTTCCATCTCAACATTATCCCCACTTGGGAAGGGTTGCGTCTCTTTAACCCTGCTCTGGTGGTCCTCAAAATTTTTCTCTCGCTCCTGGTGAGTAGCATGTTCTTCGAAAAACATAGACTCTTGGTTCTTCTTCATGGCCTCGTCTACTGTCCTGGTGATGAATTGGCTCAATTGTTCCAGAGTCAAGTTCCATACATTCTCATCGGGACGAGGTTGTTCGGCCCTCGTCTCAGCAAGAAGAGGCTGTTCGGGTCTCATCTGAGGACGCGACGACACTGAATTAGTTCTTCTGCTCCCTCTCCGGCCTACCATCTCTACGTCTCAACTCAAGTTCCCACAGACGACGCCAAGTGATACTCACTAAAAATTTAGGGTTATGTTCCAGTAGGTGATAGCAGTCTGAATGCAGAAATTGAATTTACTTTAAGCCTGAAATCATGAAGGTTATCGTTAGAAGGGGACCGGGAGGGTTTCTCGACGTAGCCCTCCGACGCTCAAGTAAGAGATTGAGAATATAATGAGAGAGCAGCTAAGGGTGTTGCTGAAAGTCAATATACTGAATGAATGAATTGGACGTTCAAACCTGATATTTATAGGAGTGTACATGGGATCCATCATGAGTAGGGATGTAATCGAGTCGAGCCGAGCCGAACTCTTGAATGTTTGAGCTTGGTTCGTTTATAATCGAGCCGAGCTCGAGCTTTATTTAACGAATATATGCATGGCTCACGAGCTTATTCAAGCCTTTATCGAGCCTAAACAAGCTTAATAAATATAAATTATACATTTAAGTTTTCATTAAATTAATTAAAAAGTAAATTATATATTTAAAAAAAAATATATTATTCTAATTAAAATTTGTAAATTTATTATAATAAATAAATTTAATAGATTTTTCTATATATTTCATAAATAATATGCAAAATCAATAAATCAAATATCAAAACTATTATTTTTTCATCTAAAAGATTACTCATGAACTTATCAACGAACATGTTCACGAGCTAACGAGTCGAATACTGTAAAGCTTGAGTTTGATTTGTTTATCTTAACGAGCCTCATTAAACGAGCTCAAACGAGCTTTTATCGAATCGAGCTTCGAATAACTCACAAACGGTTTGGTTCGTTTACATCCCTAATCATGAGCCACTTACCTATGTCAGGAATGGACCGTGAGTCAGGGCCTGATCTTGATAGACCTATTTATTGGGTAACATGCACCATAAGTTAATATGAATTGGATTTGAAATTCATTTACTTGGGAGATTTAACCTTTGGAAGATATCAAAATACATGCAACCGAGATAATAATTTTCTTAAATCATATGTATAAATCATGAACTTTCAATTCAATATGTCGTATATATGTTAATAAACGAGTTAGATAGAATGACTATTATGTGTTTAATGATATATTTATTTTTCGAAAATAATAAAATTACAATTTAATTATTTAATTTGATTATTTTTCATTTTTAGTCCTATAAATTGTCAAAAATTCAATTGTAGTTCCATAAAATTGATCTTTATCTTCATTTTTGGCGCTTTTTTTTTCGCAAAACAATGATTATAACATCATCACCAAGTATCTCCAGTGTTTATAGATGTACAAATACATCGTATGAACTTATTGAAGTTACAAAATTGCATTTGTTTTTTTTAAAAAAAATACCACAAGCAACAACAGCAATAAAAACAATATCAATAATAATAATAATAATAATAATAATAATAATAATAATAAATGTAAATATAAACATAAATTACAAAATCACTAGAGAGTGGACTATGCAATTTTGCTAAAAAATTTGACTGCCGAGCATTAGACAGCCACTGAGCAAAAAATTCGACGGAGCTGTACTTGATTAGGCATACATGGTCCACAATTTATTTTGATATTGACACCTAAAATGTCAATTTTGAGTATAATATTTTCCAAATTTTCAGGCTGTAATTTAAGAGTTTTTGATAGAGATTCATATATTTTGCACTGGGAAAATTGCATTGCATATCTCAAAATTGTTGAAACCTCTTATAAAATTTTTTGAGTTATTATCTTTCCACGATTTCAAATCTTGAACACACACAATATTATCTTTATATTTTGGCAAAAACTTGTGTGAAACGGTCTCAGAGGTTGTATTTTGTGAGACGGATCTCTTAGTGGGTCATCCATGAAAAAATATTATTTTTTATGGTAATATTATTACTTTTTATTGTGGATATCGATAGGGTTGACCTGTCTCACAGATAAAAATTCGTAAGACCGTCTCACAAGAGGCCTACTCTTATATTTTTACCCGACATGCTAACTATTGCAGATGATAATATTTTTAATCAAGATAAAAGTCTAAAATACCCTGAAATATCAGTATAGAGAAGCCATCATCATGTTCACTTGAGATATTTTTCTTTATCGACTTGAAACTATTGATCGAAGCACAGAAATGGCTTGTGGAAAAACGAAGGAAAACCTACCAGATGCAGATCACGAAAGCGGAGACAATTACAACTTTACGTAATTTTATTTGACTAAATGAGGAGTTAGGATGTGTGCATAGAAGATTTGAAATCATGTCTAATGGAGAGTTAATTGCTCAAAAAAATTTCATAATTTTTTTTAATAAATTGGGATTTTCACAAAAGTAGTGAATCCAATTATTAAGGTTTTGCACATAAGTCATATATACTTATATATTGGAAATGAATTTTGTTTTCTTATTGATCAAATGATATTCTTATGGCATAGCTAGATAATGTGAATTGCTCCCATGAAGGAAAAAAATTTGATCCCAGAAATTGACTTCTTGGTCTCTACTCCACTGTCGGAGACACGAGATAGCTTTATTCGACGATCACTGCATCATGATTTATTCTTTTGACATATTCAGCGACACGAGAGAGCTAGTTAGGGGGTTGTTATAAGTCGCACAATTTGTGCATTGTAGTTGAGAATTCGTTTTTACACATATGTCTTATGTGTTGTATACGTACATGGTACAAACAACCCTTAATTTTCAATTGTTTTGGTATTGATTGAACCTATCACACCTCACTATTGCGTGGTATTATGCCTAAACCTAATTGTAGAACCCAAGAGAGAATTTTTCAATAAATTACCTATATCTTAAGTTCAAACTTATAAAATATTTTTTTTTTGGCAAATATAACCAATGGGATAAAGACAATTCTTGGGCACCATCTCGTAAAATGTGGTAGAAAGTACTGAAATACAAATACGATAACATTTGATTAATTATATGTTTTTAATGACGTGAGAATACATAGCCGTGAGATGTTATCTTTTCTGTACATTGAATAAACTTCCGGATTAACATAATATTCTACAAACCACGTTAAACAAACAATCTAAATATGATATGACGATACTTGATATATATATATATATATGTATATATTATCTATAATTACATAAAATTAAGCCAATTGAAACTTATAATTTAAGGCCATATATAGTTTTTTTTTTTTTTAAATAAAATTTTAAAACCCTCTTTATATAATCAACATTAACCTTTAATCATTGAGCAAAACAAAAAAATTGGGAAACGAAATCACATTTAGAAGATTAGTCGACTTGTTTCCCAAAAGTGCCGCAGAATAAAAGTATGAATCATCATAAAGTCAAGATCACAATATGAAATTAAAGTACGGATATTATATTATAATTTAATATAAAAATATTTAATTTAAATAATAATTTATAATTTTGCATTCCACCTACCATATCACAATTTTCGGATGTTGATTTTAGAAAATAAAATAATATTGATGATTAAGCGAGGAATGAGTGTTGAATATTGTTTCGTTAAATAGACTTAAAAAATCAAATCTCTCCATTAATTAATTATTTTTATCTGTTGATAATAATTAGTGAAAAAATTGTAATTTCATTTCTGTAAATTAAATTGTATGTGCAACGGACGCGGAAGACACACGATGAAACTCATCTTCCGCGCCCGCATTGATTACTCGCCCTCTAAGAAGTACGTGGATTCTTCAGCGTGAGATGGCCCCAATAGGTCCCCGTGCGGAGATTCTCTGTGTCCACCATTTTTTTTTATTTTTTTTAAATTAATGTTTGATCAAACTAATATATTAAGTAAAAAAATATAATTTAAAATTTATGTTAATATCCGAAAAATAACATAAAAATGGGTGTTTTTAATTGAAAATTAAACGACATATTTTATAAAAATCAAATATTTTTCTATAAATAAACATCTATTTTGATTCATTTTCCACACAATCTTCAACTTCTTTCACATACACAATCTCTAAAATTTTCTTACAGGCATTCTTCAGTATTTCTAATGGCAAACACAAACTCTTCATCATCGGTAAGCTCGGGTTATCATCACTTCAGAAGGTTTCAGTTGCATCCGACTGGTTGCATATGACGCTGAAGGTGATGTTGATGAATATCCAAAGATGTGTGCATCGACAACCTTATAATGTCCGAAAAGATTTTAAATAGAGGTTTATGATATGTTTGTTGAGCAATATTTGAGGCAACCAATACCTGCAAACGTTGCTCGAATAGCTTTTCAAAATGTTAAAAAGGAATTTACCGGGATGCTTGGAAGCATTGATTACATGTACTGGACTTGAAAGAATTGTCCAACAACTTGGACATGACAATATCAAAGTAGACACTAGAAAGAACATTCGATCATAATACATGTAGTTGTATTGAGAGATTTATGGATTTGCCATTCATATGTTGACGTACCATGATGCAACAATGAAACAATTGCATTGAGAGATTTATGGATTTGGCATTCATATGTCGACATACCATAATTCAACAATGACATAACGTGCTGGAGAGGTCTAATTTGTTCTTATACCTTGCAAAGGTTGAAGCCCGTCCAGTGTAGTTTGAGGTGAACGAAAACGAGTACAACATGAGTTATATTGTTGATAATATTTATCCTTCTTGGGCTGCTTTTGTGAAAACCATACCTTAACCCTCACGCAAAAACATAGGAATTTTGCATGATATCAAGAGGAGGTGAGAAAAGATGTTGAACGAGCATTTGTGTACTTAAATCACGTTGTCATATAATGAGATATTCATTTCGCATGTAAGATCCAATTGATTTATATTATATAATGAAAACTTATATCATTTTCCATAACATGATTTTTGATAACGAAATGATGATATATTAGAAGATCGTGATTTCTCAGCTCGAGATGGTGAATATGTGCCCCCAGATGTTGTCCCTTCAAGAGATCATATCGTAGAGTTCAACACTTTTTTGGAGCGACATGTCGATATTACAAACTGAGAATTGTACCACAGGCTTCAAAATAACTTGATCAAACATATTTGGAGTTTACATGAGATGCATAGTTGAATTATTTTACTTTTAATTATTTATAATTTTAATTTTAAGTAAAAGTAATTTTTTTTCTTAATTACGTTTTAAATTTTAATTATGCGTAATTTTTTCCCATTTATGTGAAATTGTAATTTTTTTCAATTATGTGCAATATTTTTGAAATATAATAAAAAATTAATATTTCAACGTTATCTCATCATTGTAGGAACATATAATAAAGTTATCAATGCTGACATTAACATGACCAACTTCATCTCAACATTGAATATGTAGTCCTGTAACTTGTCAAAGTTTGGGTTTCACACAATAACTTGGATTTTTTTGTATTGATATTTTTTTGCCCGAAACCATTAAATTAATCGAATATGATTTATTTGACACTGATTTTTTAGTTTGTGACACCTTTGACGAGAATTAAGCCTATATTACTCAAATTAAAATTCATCTTGTAAAAAATAAAGGAAAAAATAATGCAAGACGACCTCCAATAGTTCAAAATGAGAGGAATTTTTTTTTCGTTTGCCATTATTTTTGTTTATGAATATTTAATGTGTGTAATAAAAGATATTATTCTTTTTACATGAGCCGCGCCACGTAACGTAGGAGATTATCGGTGTCAAATAAAAATATACAGTAGTTTAGTGGTTTGGGGCAAAAAAAAAAAAAAAAACCAAAACAAAAAATCTAAGTTACTAGATCATGAAAGATTTGAACTTAAGTGTCACACACACTCTTTTCAATTATTTGGAAGGGTCATTTAGTTATATATTCATTTTTAAAAAAAATTACTAATTTTTAAAAAAAATTCGAGGGTCATGACCAACGTTCACCTTACGCTAAATCTTCCCTTATGTGCATTAAAATTATTGTGACATCGTCTAACAAGTCAATTTTGTGAAAAAATCTCCGAATTAACTTGACCAAAGAAAATTATTACTTTTTATGTTCGAAATATTATTTTTCACCGTAAAATATCATTTTTTAATTATGTTATGAAAAAATATTGTGTAATATATACTGATTTGAGTGTAAAGTATTCGATCCATTAAAAATATTATTTTTTATATTCAAAGTATTATTTTTCACTTCAAAATAATGATTCTTGATTTTTTATCTTATAAAAAAGTATTGTATAATATATGATGATTTAAGTGAAAAATATTAATTTTTATATAAAAAATATTGCTTTTCATTGAATATATATATAAGATCGAACCGTCTAATTAATATAAATTTGTGAGATTCTTGCATATGAGACATGCTTATATATATATAAGCCCGTCCAGTGTAGTTTGAGTTGACCAACTCCCAATCCATTACTTGGATTAATGAAGGACGGCTTTAACTTTCGGCTTTAAATAATACAATCAATTCTATCCATATCGTTTTATTTAAACGATACTGCTATTATGTAACAATTTCAATAGTTTTTAAATGTTTGAACTAACTTTATTAGTTATCTGCATACTCTAAAAATATTTTTATTACAACAATCGATTTGCAATAACTTTTTAAATCAGAATAAAATATTTTTAGCAACAAATTCATCATGTTTGGACGTTGAAGCATAAACTCAAAAAGATTTATGGAAAAAAAAAAGATTATAGTTTTGTGGTTAGCGGGTATTTGGATACAATTTTTATGCCTAATAAAAACATAGAATATTTTCATTTCATTAAAATTTTACAAAAACTCATATAAGATCGTCTCACAAATCAATTTTGCGATACGTATATCACATCCAATCAAATTCATGAAAAAAATATTATTTTTTATGTCAAAAAAAATTAATTTGCACTGTGAATATGGATCAAGTTGACCGTCTTACACATCAGACCTTAACCCTCACGCAAAAACATAGGAATTTTGCATGATATCAAGAGGAGGTGAGAAAAGATGTTGAACGAGCATTTGTGTACTTAAACCACGTTGTCATATAATGAGAGATTCATTTCGCATGTAAGATCCAATTGATTTATATTATATAATGAAAACTTATATCATTTTCCATAACATGATTTTTGATAACGAAATGATGATATATTAGAAGATCGTGATTTCTCAGCTCGAGATGGTGAATATGTGCCCCCAGATGTTGTCCCTTCAAGAGATCATATCGTAGAGTTCAACACTTTTTTGGAGCGACATGTCGATATTACAAACTGAGAATTGTACCACAGGCTTCAAAATAACTTGATCAAACATATTTGGAGTTTACATGAGATGCATAGTTGAATTATTTTACTTTTAATTATTTATAATTTTAATTATAAGTAAAAGTAATTTTTTTTCTTAATTACGTTTTAAATTTTAATTATGCGTAATTTTTTCCCATTTATGTGAAATTGTAATTTTTTTCAATTATGTGCAATATTTTTGAAATATAATAAAAAATTAATATTTCAACGTTATCTCATCATTGTAGGAACATATAATAAAGTTATCAATGCTGACATTAACATGACCAACTTCATCTCAACATTGAATATGTAGTCCTCTAACTTGTCAAAGTTTGGGTTTCACACAATAACTTGGATTTTTTTGTATTGATATTTTTTTGCCCGAAACCATTAAATTAATCGAATATGATTTATTTGACACTGATTTTTTAGTTTGTGACACATTTGACGAGAATTAAGCCTATATTACTCAAATTAAAATTCATCTTGTAAAAAATAAAGGAAAAAATAATGCAAGACGACCTCCAATAGTTCAAAATGAGAGGAATTTTTTTTTCGTTTGCCATTATTTTTGTTTATGAATATTTAATGTGTGTAATAAAAGATATTATTCTTTTTACATGAGCCGCGCCACGTAACGTAGGAGATTATCGGTGTCAAATAAAAATATACAATAGTTTAGTGGTTTGGGGCAAAAAAAAAAAAAAAAAAACCAAAACAAAAAATCTAAGTTACTAGATCATGAAAGATTTGAACTTAAGTGTCACACACACTCTTTTCAATTATTTGGAGGGGTCATTTAGTTATATATTCATTTTTTTAAAAAAAAATTACTAATTTTTAAAAAAAATTCGAGGGTCATGACCAACGTTCACCTTACGCTAAATCTTCCCTTATGTGCATTAAAATTATTGTGAGATCGTCTAACAAGTCAATTTTGTGAAAAAAATCTCCGAATTAACTTGACCAAAGAAAATTATTACTTTTTATGTTCGAAATATTATTTTTCACCGTAAAATATCATTTTTTAATTATGTTATGAAAAAATATTGTGTAATATATACTGATTTGAGTGAAAAGTATTCGATCCATTAAAAGTATTATTTTTTATATTCAAAGTATTATTTTTCACTTCAAAATAATGATTCTTGATTTTTTATCTTATAAAAAAGTATTGTATAATATATGATGATTTAAGTGAAAAATATTAATTTTTATATAAAAAATATTGCTTTTCATTGAAAATATATATAAAATCGAACCGTCTAATTAATATAAATTTGTGAGATTCTTGCACATGAGACATGCTTATATATATATGAGTGTGTGTTTATTATTCTTCAATTATTTGTGCATATCTTGTTTGATGCTTGGAAATGACTGACACCTCTTTGGAATAAATTATAAACGTATGTAGAAAAGTTGATGATAATCATTTATTATTATGAAATTAATATTAATATCGTGAGATATGAGAATTGAAATATATCTACCTCCCAAAAGCTTACAAAAAAGATATGGTCCCATATTGTTATATGCCTCTATCCATTGATAATCACAAACTTAACCCTGGTTTAGTTAATTAATCCGGGCACCAATAACTATATATATATATATATATATATTAAAAATAAATTCTTTAAGACTTAGAAAAATATTAAAATTTTGATTTTTAATAAGAAACTTTGTATTAATAATTGATTTTTTTCCCGGTATATATAGCCCAACTTGTGATACGATCAATCCATATGCGGGAATTAATATAATAAATCAATAATCAATCAATATTGATTGATTATGATAGTTCTAATTAATATAATGTATAAAGTAGAACGAGTAGGTTTCTTGTGAGACGGTCTCACGAATCTTTATCTGTGAGACGGGTCAACCCTACCGATATTCACAATAAAAAGTAATATTCTTAGCATAAAAAACAATACTTTTTCATGGATGACCCAAATAAGAGATCCGTCTCACAAAATACGACCCTTGAGACCGTCTCACACAAGTTTTTGTCAAGCAAGTTTATCAATAATTTTTTTAAAAAGATTTCTTAGTTGATTAAGAGATTCTTTTTCAGTACCAACATTTATTTTTAAATTTTCATAATTTTATTGGCCTTGTTACAATTGAGTTTCAAACCCATAATTTCGTACCAAACTTATGACCATTTACAAGCCATCGACAAAATAGAGTATATATTTGATAAAATTGGAGAAAGACAAAATGTCAGCAATTCACGTATACTCGAATTGAATATTATGTTTACGCCAAGGAAAACAAACAATTCCATTACTATTAACTAATAATTGGTCGCCACATGTTCACTAATCTTAAAATATGCACAATTTAGAAGTTGCACCCCCACCACAAATTTATTTCTAGTTTTTTATGACTATTTTTTTTTTTGGAATTAGAATTTAGAAAGTATTATATATGAAATCAATTTACTTTCAACTTCTACAAAAGCAAAATATCAAGTTGACCAGATAAGGCAATTAAATTTTGTAGGTTCGAGCTCGACTTTAACTCGAACTCAATTGAATTTTCAATTACAAGTTTGGCTCGTGAAAATATCGAGGTACCCGAGCTCGCGCCTGAAAAGCTCGAAAATGTTTGTAGATAATTTTAGGGTTTAAATTTTGTATTTATATGAATAAAAAAAATAAATAACATATATTTACTCAAGTAACATGCGAAATAGAATGAAGTGAAGAGTCGAGCTACTCGAATTTGATCAAATCAAGATCGAGTCAAATTTTGATCGATGGAATCAAGCTATTTATCATTTGCCCTTACTCCACTTACAACTCACCACCTTCACCAACTCGAACACTTGGAGCGGATTTTCTTTAGTTTTCAGGTTGTCTACCAACACATCAGAAAAATAAATTGATTTGTGATGGTCCACTTTTGGCTTTAAATTTTTTGCTCTTTTTTGAAACAGAATTAATCTGGTGGATTGTTTATTATCGTTATTATTTTATTTGGAAGAGTGTGTTTATTGAATGGAATTCATGGAGCGCATGGATACGACTTGTTCTACTTCCAATTTCTAAGACATCAAGAATTCACGAGCAGGCTGCGACTCAGCAAAAATAGAGACATATCTACGAGAGCATTAATCAGGAAACAACATGTGAATTTCCCAAGTGTGGAGGAGAAGTCGGGATCCCAAATGCAGATCAAGAAGAGTCGATCTTTGGGATATCGGCCACCACTATCCTAAGGCGGAAAATCGAGTGAGTCGATCGACCCGTCAAGAACTGAAACCAGTTGAGCAAGGAGCAACACGAGGCTTGGTAATTTGATGAATGTTGTGGCCTATACTCTCGTTTACTTACTTTAGTAATGTGACCCAGGGCCAGAACACAATCTAACCATCCAATTATATATATCACATTTTTCTTTTACATTTTATTTTATCTTTTATAATTTCGATTGGAGACGTATGTTCGTCCAGATTTCAGGAAAATTTTGATTGAATCATTAAGTTCGAAATCTGTCATTCACATTAATACTGGATAATTTGCGCAAACAAACCTTTACAATTTTTTTCCCAAGAAAAAGAGATATCACTCTTACCTTATTTTTCACAAAAACCACGTCTTCCCAATTCCCACACGTTGGATCATGCGTTTTTTGGTTGTGAGGTCCTTTTTTTTTAAAGTTTTTGTTCAGGCCTAGTTTTGCTACCGACCCTTACATTACTTTGGTTCGATCCATAACAAAATATTTTCTCAGATAATTGCTCCAAGTGAGGTTTTATCTGTGTGTGTATACATATCCTTTACTCCATCCAAGGATAACGTTGTAAAAAACACACAAGAAATCAAGGACCAAATAAACAAAAAAATTTGCTAAAACAAAAGAAGAGTGGACACAAATACCTGTCTTATCCAATCCACACCGAAAACAAAGAACCGCAATTCAACAGCCTTTCACCATTCCTCTCTTCAATCCTAGAACATGGCTTCACTCACACTTCTCAAACCCTGCATCCATAATAATTCTCTGCAAATAGCGATACCACATTTATATCCATTTTCAAAACCCGTAAGGATATTATAACATAACATCGTTTTCCCATTTCTTATATCACGTAATTCCTTTTATTTGAATTCGACGAATATATATATTTCGGCTGTTTCTTGATGCAGCTGAGGCAATGCTCGAGTTCGAGGTTCGGTAATGGCGGGCATCAGGTAACTAAATTAACCCCTTCAGTGGATTAGTAGTAATTTATTCTCATTTTTCTTGCTTGATTTATCTTGATATAACAGCATGTGTCCACAGTCCCAAGTCTCCATCTGTCTAAATTTTTACAGTCGAATATACTATAATTTCAGAATAAAGTATACTTTCATCTTGTAAATTTGAGAAATTAACAAAGGATGTGATGATAAATTGTTGGATGAGGATAAGATGGCAAATTTGTTGGATTGTCTAGTTGAGTGAAACCCCAGCTTTTGGTAAATATCTTGATTTTCTAATAGATTGGAGGTGGAAAAAGCAAAAGGGTGTCAAGGATTATAGTGAATGCTGTACCAGATTGGCCATTAATGGCAGTCATGGTTGAACACATGGAAGGACAAAGAGACCTCATCACACACAAATCAATTTGGCACCTCAGCGATCATACCATAAAGAATGTTTGTAAGTATTAACAAACAAATTAATTATATAGTACATGCTAGTTACATGACATTATTGATCACATACGTACTAAAAACTCGATTTTTCATGAGAATGTGATGCATGGTTCATAAGTTAGTCGACGAAGCCTGCGATTCGGCTACTTTAAGCAAGTTAAGAATCGAGTCCTGATTTGAAAATTTTAGTATGGCGGATTCCGAGTGAATCTTGACATCCAACGGAGGATCTCAGACTTTCCCAACTTCTTGTATTGTCACACGATCTCTCTTCAATATATAGATATGTTCTACATCATGTTCACATGTTGGGGATGTTGTTTCTATGGCGCCACAAAGGTATGTTATTTTTCTTTCCTCTTTTCTTATAATGTTTGGCTGATATTTCTGTGTTTCATCAAGTCGAGTTCCCCCTCAAAATTGTGGTTTAGGATCCATATTATGATTCAGAAGCCTACAGGAAAGATGGAGGAGATGGTACAGGACATTGGGTCTATGAGAAGGTACTAACACAATTTTTAATAAAATTTTAAATTATAGAGTTAGTATTTATTAATTGAGATATAATGTTTTTGTTCACAAAAGACAGTGAATTTGTAAAAATAATAAACAACATGGATTGAACGTGGATGTTGCAGCAAGAAGAGCTAGAAGAAACATCGAGGGCGGAGCTGTGGCGCGAGGAGTTGATTGAAGAGATCGAGCAGAAAGTTGGGGGCTTGAGAGAGTTGGAAGAAGCGGGCAAGAAAGAAGAGGAGCTCGTTAGATGATATATATCCTTTATAATGTTGTAAATTTCTGATTTATATTTACTTGACGATTCTTAAATTAATTTTAAATTATATATTATTTATCGAAGTATACTGGACCTAAGAGTGATTAATAATTAGTTAGAATCGAAAATTTGAATACCATATAAGTGATGTGTTTTCAAATTTTTGTTCGATACATTAGTTTTTAATTTTCAGCTATTTTAATTAGCATAATTACTGATGTGTATCGGAAAATATCGTTGCGCTATCGGAAAATGTTGACATGATATCGAAAAATGCTGACGTGACGAAAATTGTTGATTTATCAAATGCCACGTTGGCGATAAAAAAATAGTCAAAAATTAAAATTTAATACACCATAATCAAACTTACAACTTAATGAACAAAAACTCAAATTGGTCAAATTAATGGAACAAAAAAAAGCGTTTTCCCTTGCTTCTACATTTTATCTATATGCGTGGGTTGAGAATTTAGCAATATGGTTCCAGAAAGAAGGTAACAACTAGGGGTATAAACGAATCAAATTTGCTAAAAAATTTAAAGTACCAATTCGGCTCAAAATAGATATATTCGAGGTAGAGTTCAATTCGAAACTCGAAAAATGTAAATTTTTTGGTTCGAGTTCGGTTTGAATTACGACTCGGGTTCGAGTTCATTTTGAAAGATTCGAACATGTTCGCGAAATATTTGAACTATTGATCGAAAATATATAATCGAAAGGTTCGAAATCTATTTATTTAATACCTATTTATATTATAATAAATAATAATACAATATCAAGGATCACGAGCGACACGCAAATTATCATACAATATAATTTGAGCTCGAGTTCGGTTCGCAAAAAGTTCGAACAGGTTCGATAAATTCGAATACAAATCAAATATTTTTTTGACCGACTCAAAAAGTACGAGAACCAGCTCGGTTCGTTTACACATTTAGTACCAACCTAATCAAATGAAATAGTATATGTTTGCATACATGGAATAGTGGGATCACCAACTTAATAAAATGCTCCATGTTTATTGAATATTGGAGGAGCTGTTTGACCAATAGTTCTATGTTAAAAATCTCAGTAAAACATCCTGGAAACCCAATGAACGATTCAACTAGGCCCTCAAACGATGGGCTAAAAGGCCAACTTTGGTGTTTTAGGTGCAATATGGTTTTCGGATGCGGTATTTTCTTTTCATCTTATTTAACCTCTTGCGGCCATGCGGATGAATGTTAGATAATATCTTCCTGTCCATAGAATTTTAGTTAAGTCATTGACAATTAAGTGAAAATTTAACAGATCTGTAAACTGGCTAAATGGAACCCGAATTCGACGTTTCTCGAGTTAGCTATGAAAACATGAGGTCATGTGCCGCGCTGCGCCATGAATGTTCCTGTCTTGCCCTTGTTTAGATTCTACAGAGAGGTGTGGAGGGAACGGTATGCAGCTTCAGCTTCACTAATGCAACTCTAAGTATCCTTTTCGATCAAATCATATATTCTATATCTTGTTCTTGAACGATGAGATTTGTAATCCGAGATTTGATTTTCAAGAACAGATCAAGAAACTGAAGGAAATGTTAGCAAAACATGGTGCGTTGGTACTGATCAATGTAGTCTCGGTCGGGTTAAAGGTCTGGATGAATGGTAGCTGTTGGCCTCGTTTGGTCAGATTTCAAGAAACGCGGTGCGAAATTCATCTGAGGATGGTAATGTGAACGATTTGATCTCTAAAGAAATGCTGAGCGAGTTACCTTGAGTTGGATTATTAACCATGAAGAAAGCCAAGTTTAAGTCGTGGGGGGAGTAGCGTTAGTCGCTCTCGAAGGCGCAACATTTACCTGGACATATTTGTTCAAGTTATAGATGTGTATGTAACTCATCTATTGATTTTTATACTTAGGTAGGATTTCAGGAGTGAACAGTATCTGTATCCATTTGTCTCAATGGCTTAAGACTTGTAAAAGTATAACCAAATGTGGACAAAGTCAAATATTAATAATGTTTCCCACAAGCTTTCAACATTTATTTAATGCTTGACATATGGATAAAATGGAATCTACCAAGTAATTTACAACCTATATATCTAGATGACTCTTTCTACAATAATATCATGGAAATCAAAATGTTGAAAGATTCAAGAACAAAAAGCAAAATTGGTAGTCAAGTTAATAAGAGGAATCCTGCATTAGCTTTACAAATTCCTCAAAATCAATCTTCCCATCACCATTACAGTCAAAAGCCATTATCATTCTTTGGTAATCTTCTCTAGAGAATCTCATGAATCCCATTGAGTTTATGACTTTCTCCAATTCATTTGCATCTATGAAACCATCATTGTTTGCATCAAATATGTTAAATGCTTCTCTCACTTCATCCAAACAAGGTTGGACTTTATCAAACACACTTCCAACCTCAATATTTGACCCTTGTCTTATCATTTTATTGCGTTTGTTTCCCTTTCTAGCACCGGAGTCCAGTCCCAGTTTCTCGAAGATTATTTCGACATCTTCGAAGTTCACGCTCGTTGGTGCGTCGACGTGGGCAACTATTGTTTGCTCGAAACAAGATTCTGTAGTTAGAATATCATGGTTCACGTAAAATATTTGGGATAGATCCCGACAACCTTTCGACATGTGGAGGAAGAGTCGAGGTAGAGATCGCATTATGGGTAGGAAGCAAAAGTAAAAGTCTTGGAATGCAAATATCCAGCTGAAGAGTACACACCATAAGATGACATATATAAATGAAACAAGATTTGATGCAATGTTACCTATGCTTGCTGACATCTTCGATTCCATCGCATAAATATGAACTAATTAAGTTGTGTGGATGCTTGATCAATTTGCGTCGCATGACGTGCCCTTTTATATAGGAACTTAATGTTAGAAAGATGGGAGAAATTTCTTGAAAATTTTAAAAAGCTTTCTTGTCGAGAGTGACTTGTTTGGCATTAATTTGAGGAGACTGGCTTACAAAATACTCCGAAGACTGGCATCCTATGATTCATAATGCTTCCAACTAGCTAGGACATGTAATTAAAAAAACACACATTTCGAACTTGTTGAAAGTGGGTGAAAACTTACATTATTTTCTTAAATAAGCTGTGAATTAAATTAACTTATACTTTGCAATTGCTAGCCAGTAAGGACACGTCCATAGAAATTATGCCATGTAATTTGATCTACTTATAAGTACGCGTCTAAAAGATCATTCATCTATGATTGAATGTTCAGTTTCTTTATCAAAAGTTATAGCTGGTGGTAACAGTAAAATTCGAATTTTTATATACTGTATAGCAGTTCAAACACCCGTATCACATTTAGATTATATCACATTTAGATCATTCAGGATAATTTCAATTTTTGGTACAACTTATCAAATACAAATGACAAGGCCTTAAAATATGTTTAGATTTCATTGAAATATACAAACTACACTTGCGAATAAAGAAAAGTTCCATGGGGACAAAATCAAGATTTTTTAAAGGGAAAACGATCAATAAATCCTCGACAGCAAACTCAGTCCTTGTGTCAACATTTATTTCTTTGTTTGAGCTCCTTGATTCTGGAAAAAATACGAATTTGCCCTCAATTTTTTTTTGAATCCCGATAATAGCATTTATGATAATATTTTAATAATCAATAATAAGGAAGAATATTGTGAATGAGTTATTTTCCCCCGCTCAAACAACTTCATCTTGGACAAGAGAAAATATTGATCTTCCGTGACAAGCTTGGTAATACAGATACTATCACCCATAATGAAGGCGAAAAAAATCTTTCAAAGCGAAGGAAGTGGCAGGTGCTACTAAGGATTCGAAATCGCCGAAGGTGAAGAAGGACAATAGATAAAAAATGTTCGATTTTTCAGCGAAATCTGTATTCCATTTTATAAATCGACCAAAATGTGTTTTTCACAAGTAGCTAAGAATTTTAGAGTTTTATTGTTGATTTGTTGTCCCTATTTTGAAATATCGATCGTGTTCGTTTTGTCTCAATATTTTAAGGTTTTGGTGTCAATTGTGTTGCTACTTTTCTTATTTACATATTTTGTTTGTTTTACTTGGCTATGTTTTCGAAATTTTTAAATGAGGATTCTTAAATTCATAATTTTTTGTTATAATTCTCGAGTTTAGTTTGTGTATCTCCAATTTCTATAGTTTTATTCTTTAATTTGATAAGAAGCTAATTAGTAATTTTTCTATTAGAATATATATGTATTCGAAATGTTTCAATAATATTTGTAAGTTCATAATTTTTTCCCGTGGTTGTCATTTGTTTGTTTATTCCCAATTTTTAGGTTGTTGTTCTTGAATTTGTTATGTGGTTTATGTTCATAAGCTTGTCCGCTTCAGTGAAATAATAATTATTTTGAAATGCTTGGATAACTATCATGTTCTTTTGCCCATAATTTGTTTTGTTTATTGAAATTGTCATGAAATTGCTTGTTAAAGTATTTATTTCGTGGTTGCATTAGATCAAGTTTTCAAAACGCATATGTGAGCATCTTAAAGCTCGTGATTTTGATATAGTGCTCGTTGTCATTGTATTGTTCTGAAATTTGATTATTTTGTTCTTGTTAATGTATATACGATACTGTGATAATGTTAATCTTTTTATATGTTTTCAAATGTTAGTAATGGCTGTTGATGATGAAATAATTGATGCTGTTGAGTTGATGAATAGTGAGAATATAATTTTTTCATGGTGCTCTCTTTCCTATTGTGAAAAAGTGATGTCATATTTGAAGCCCATTTGATGGAACGATTCGGGCATCTACGAGGATGCTTCAAACACAATATTCTCAATGAGCTGCAATAGCTCATGTTCTAAGAATGTATACACCGATGAATTAGATCAAGTTTGGTTTCAAACCAAGCGTAAAACACTCGAAATAATCATTCGTTAAGAAAAACTGAGAGAATTTAGTTATTAAAGACTAGTGTAAACTGATCGACTGGAATACGGGGAATCAGTTCTAGCTTCTATCACTTCAGCTATGGACAGAACTGAACTGATATCAGCTGAACTGATCAAATCAGTTTAAAACACATTTAAACAGTTTATACACAAGATATGTTTAAGGATGTTCGGAGACTTCAACTGCTCCTACGTTACCCCTTCTACCACCTCAGGTATGATCCACTAGAAGACTTTTATTGTTCCTCTAGTGTGAGAGCTACCACTTCTATGGTCATAAAGTTATTAAGTCACTAAGTGTGAAGAAAAATAAAAAATGTTTTTTTGGAATTGTGGGTGTTGTCGGAAGATGTTACCAATATTTATGAAAACACTTAATATGTAGACATATCTCATATTTGTTTTCATGTTTATATTTCTGTTACATTTTGTTACTAGGCATAAATAGGTCATGCATAAACATAACATTGTGAATATTGATGTGTAATGAGGACATGAGTATTTCGACAAAGAAAATTCGATGAAAATCCAGATTTTAAAAATTGAATATGTGTGATCTTTGATGGATTAATGGTGTTAATTCGATGTGAGTTTAAATTCTGGAAAGTATTTTGAAAAGATATTGAACGCAATTTTCTCGGTAATTTCTGGAAGGAAATAACGACAGTTTTTTTTCCCATTATTTTTTTTTACCTTTAGAATCAAATCAATGGACTGAAAAACCCTGATTTTGTTACCATTGTGGTGATTATGCTGGGTTATCTTTTAACTCCACTCTCCTTCACTTTATAATTCACCTTATCGGCGTCCTTACCTTTCGGCAAATCCTCGAAAATTATCCCTGCGTGATTTCATTTTTCTTTCTGAAATTTCTCACTGTGGTTCCCTTACTCGATATTGAATTCAATGGCAGGCAATGGTTTTGATCCACATGACATCTGAAGCGAGATGAGACACAAAGAAGATGTTGCACCTACTACGACAACATCTCCTACAACACCTTCAGTTGAGCCATCTCTGGAAATAGTCCATACCGTTGAACAGCCCATACTGTTGGAAGTGATTGCCCCAGGCGAGCCAGGAAATGCAATAGACATTGACAATCCACCCGCTTATTTGTTTCCCGATCCATCTCGTCCATCGGTAAGACGATCGAAAAGACAGGCTGGATATAACCCCGATCTCACGCCCAACAAACGATTCCACCATAAGGGTGCGCCCCCCATTCGACCGTCACTTGCTGATCCAGAAAATACTTCCGACGAAGACTCTGATGATGCGGACTACGAGCTAGTAGCCCGAAAAAAAAAAACCCATAGCAAAAGATTCTGAAAAGTCCACCTCTACATCATCTGGTGATATCTCCTCAAGCTCTTCTGACACAGTACCATAGACTGAACCTGGAAAGAAGAGTAGCTCTCTGTCTGATGGAGTTAGAGAATCTGACAACTCTACCGCTACTGTTCCCCTGCCGGAGACTAACCAACCTGATGATGATGAGATTTCGTTGGCCCAATTTTTGGCCACCTTGAAGAAGGACGAGCACTCTGTCTCTTCTACTTCTGTGCCTGCACAGAACACATTTCTTGATGAGCCCAATGATGAGTAGATGAAAAAATCTGAAGACAATCACCTCGATACTGAAGACTCTGCTGCCTCCTTTCCCAGTTCTGATGACATACTTGAGGAAGGCATAGAAGCTTCCTCTGACAGTGGGAGTGTTGTGCCAGATGTTGATGACCTCTCGGACAACACTGACCTCAACGACTATGATTTGAGCATAACCTTCAGTGACAAGTTCTACACTGAAGCAGCTGTTTCTCGTGGAATTTATATGCGAATTGTGACTTCCTGGAAGAGAAGAATATATATTGTGATGTCTTTGCCAGACACAACTTGTTGGCATTCCTCAAGCACTGCGATCTTCTTTCAACAGTTTCGGCAGTCACACCTTTCTGCCAAAGACCCGTGCTGGAGTCTTATGCCAACCTATCGCCAGGAGTGGATAATGAAAGATCGGCCAAGTATGGAAAAGTCTTTATCCGAGGTAAGATCTATGAATTCAATGATGCTGTCATCAACGAGCACTACCAGACACCTACTGAAAATGAAGATGGCCTTGCCCCTGACATTCATGTGGTCACTTCCACACTCATCGGGGGCCTCATTACTCAATTTCCAGCTCCAAAGCGACTATCGGCTGCCAATATAACATCGTTTTACCCCGTGCTCCATAAAATGGCCATCCGCAATTGGACACCTTCAACCAACACTACCATTGTGACCAGACACCAAGCGATGGTTCTGTACTCCATAGGGACAAATGAGGTATTTAAGTTTGGAAAGCTGGTGTTCAAGACAGTACTACAGTATGCTGAAGCAGGTCTTAAGGCTTCTAAGCTACCATTCCCCTCCTTGATCTATGGAATACTGGTATCTAAAGGTTTTGTTAGGGATGTTAGTGAGCAGCTATCCGAGACATTCAAAATTGCTTCTTCCTTCTTTAAGGGCAACCGGAAGATTGATCTTCCTTGGTGTGCCTCTCACACTAACTCTGCTCCGAGTGCCACTCTCCAAGGCAAGCCTGACACCCCTAAGCCCACAGGATTTATAATGCTCACAACAACTGAAATCCAAGCTCAGATAGATCATGCACTAACCAAGATCCGTCAAGCCAAGGCTGATCTCGCCTATTACAAAAATATGGTTGCAGACTACAGGATGCTTTTGGATGTCGGTGTCCATTCTGGACAAAAAAAAGGGAGAAGAGGATCAAACTCAAGCTGAAGCTGAAGCTGCTAGACCATCGGGCACCAAGGAGGGTGATGATACTGATGAAGGGAATGTGAATTGAAGTGTTTATGTTATCTAGTGTCTATGTTATGTTTGCTATGCCTCTCTTACTTCGTTTTGTCAGTGATGTAATTTTGTTTAATGAATTGTTAATGACATTTTGCAGGTGTTGTCCCAAGTGTTGCCAACAAAACTAACAACACCCGTGCTAATTTGATTTATTTATGGGGAGAAAATCTCTTGTATTCAGGAGGAGATGACTTGAACAAATATGGATAAATATGTTTGATCTCATTTTGCCAAAAAGACAAAAAGGGGGAGATTGAAGAGGGGAGATTGAAGAGAAATATAATTTCTTAAATTAAATGATTTCCTTAATATGTTGATTTGATTGAGTATAATATTTAAGAAGATTTTGTCTTTCTAGAAAATGAGATAATTATACAAGTATTATTTTGATATGGTATCAATGTTCAAAAGGAGTTTTGTTCCTAATAAAAAACTCCTACCTTACTTTTGGAATATGTTTTCTTGTGGAGATATCTTATAAAGAAGAGAAACAAGGACACGATTGCGGCTGCTTCTCGATTGATCATTCACGCACTCTGCACATCGTGTTTTTCAGAGGAAAACATTCCCAAGGACGTTGCTGTTTTGAAGAGTGCTGCTGTAATTGTTGGAGACATTTCAGACAACACGCGTACAAGTGTTGGCTGAAGATCGGGTTTTTTGCTCCATGTTTTTGGCATCACGTTTTTGCTTTCATATTTATGTTTTTTTAGTGTTGTTAGTTGTTTTAGAAAGCTATTTATTTTTCAACGTGTTGAGCAAATTGATTTTCATTAAAATCACTATTGATTAGTTTTTGTAAACGCAACAGTTGTTTTCTAGCGATTATTTCTGCCCTATATTTGTGCAATTAATATCGTCCATCGTATTTATATAAAGTCAATTTGTGTTACAAAATTTAATATTCTGCTGAATGTTGTCTTAAATGTTGTAACATTTAGCACAACATTTAATTCTGATAAAACATAAATTTACAATCTTATACTGCTACTATTATATAAACTCACATCTGTCAAGCAAGATTCTTTTCAATTTACAACGAGAAAAAAATAATGACAATCATTTTTAATCAGAAAAGATCTTAAGGTTATTGCTGGGTTTTGAAATTATTTGAGGGAAAACTGGCATTTTGGCAAGACTCAGGGAACTCAAACAAAAAAATAGTTTTGTCATTGATCATTTTAATTTAATTTAATTTTATTTTATTAATTATTATTATTATTATTATTTTGTTGTTGTAATTGATCAGTATTTAGAAAATTTGAAAAAAGCATCAAAAGCATCAACAGAATATATAGATACATTCAAAAATAAAAATACATGGAGGAAATTTTTAAAATTCTTTGGCACAATTATGATTCGGACTTCTTTATTAAATGAATATTTAATTCGAAGTAAAGTTTGTGGTCTTCATTGACCACAACATAATCGACACTTGGGTGTTTATTATAATAATTTTTTAATGATTCATGTTAAAATTAAATTTGAAAAGTCAATAAATTGTAAAATAATTTATAATTTCATATTCTGAAGTGGCTAGATGAAAATTTAAATACAACATATTATGTTAGCAAACCGTTTGTAATTATTATCCTCGTACATGTGCTTGCGAATAGGATTCACGACGGAAAACAATTTTGTTCTTTTTTTCTATATTATGGAGAGTGATTGACCCGGCTATTGAATGAAATTCACAAAGTGGAGGATAGATTGGTTAGCTACTGAAACTCAATTAAGATGACTGTATTTTTTACGACGTCCGAACTCGCAACTGCTATTTTCCTGTGTAATAAGTATATAAATCACGTTGTCAAGTGTTATTTTTCTATGCGCAGTGGGTAAACTTTATGACTAATGCATTAGTCATACAAATCACGCTAGTAAAACAAATCGCACTAATCCACTTAATAAAATATTGATAGAAAAAATCGAACAAATAATCTATTAGTCAAATATTCACCTGTTACGTCAATTCAGAGACCATTTGAAAGCAATATGACTATAATATTTCTGGATAGACTTTTGGACATGCGTGTAGACTTTTGGACATGCGTTGATTTCTCAGTGTCTGTGTGTCTTGAAGTCAACGAGGGAGCGGAATCCGCAAGGAAATTGAAACAACCTTGTTTGGAAAGGAAGGTGAAATAACTAAAATTAATAATTTAATTTTTTAAAAAAATTCAGTTGAAGAGAAATTAAGGTAGTTTTGACAGAAATTATACTTATTTTGAAGTGATTTTTTAGAGATTATAAAAAATTGGGTGAGAAACAAAAATATAATGTTTGGAAATAAAAGTCCAAAGCTAATATAAGTTAATTTTTGAGTGTTTGGAAAAAAATTTGCTTTGCAAGTTTAATTTTAACAAAATGACAACAATATTCTTAACATATATAACACTTATCTAAATTTTGATACACGCATTATTGACAATGTGTGTATATAATTATTATTACATTTTGAATATTTCGTGTCAAAATTAATTTATTTTGTTGTAATACCAGTGCTTAAAAATTTATATGTGATCAGTAAAAAATTAAAAAAATGAGAAAAATTGTATAAATGCACAGAATATGTAAAAAATTCTGGAAAGTAAATTTATTAAAAAACTTAAAATATTATTTTTAAAAATAAATGTTTGTAATAAAAACTATTAGAAACTCTTAAAAAATCATATGAATAAAACTTAAAATTTTAAAAAATCCAAAAATATTTATGAAAAAATTGAATGAATATGAGAGAAAAGTACGTGTAAAAATAATTGAGGATAATTTTGAAATATGATAAATTTTTTAAGGATATAAATCTCAATTTATAACTTAAAATCATTAACATAAAAGTAGAAGAAAAAAAACCATAATTTTGCTTCTAATTTTTGGTTAAAAATTATAAAAGTTGAAGCAAAAACAGATATTCACAAACAATTACAAAGCATTTTCACATAACTAGAATTTAAGAAGTGCTTCCTAGAAGCTTTCTCAAATACTCCCCAAGTAAGGTTATGCTTGAATTGATAGATTTCAAATCTATAGATCTCAAATATATTTTTATTGTTTAGAGAAGTAAGACCATAAACTTTAAATTCATTCCTTATATTTTTATAAAATATTTCATGTTAGTTATATTGAATTTCATGTTCACATAGTAATGGTGTCATTTGAAATATTATATTATACTCTATATTACTATTGTGTAAATAAGTAAGGTACTAATTGAAGATTTGATCTATAATTTGTTAGTAAACAATAAAACTATAACCCAAAATACATGTAATTTGAATATAACTCTCCAAGTGCATCCTTATGATACAATATGATAAAACATGAATGAGTAATATACAAAGAGAATAATATATTGTTTGATATGTTTTTAACTTGCATCATTCATGCGTATACTATGTTATAATATCTTTGCGAAATCTAAATCAAATATGATTGTTAAAGGCCGTTACTGAAAATTTCATTCATATCATGCTTATAATATGTTTATGATATGAGTAAAGAATGATGTTTAATGGAAAACATGTCATTACAGATCGGTTAAGAGCAGAGGCGGAGCCACACTTGGGCTAGGGTGAGCTCCAGCCTCACCTATTTTGTTTGTTATAAAAATACTAGTTTTAGTTTTTTTTTCAGCCTCATGTTAAAAAATTAAAATAGAATAATCCCATAAATCATATTTCATTCTCGTATATTGGTAAGTGTCGCAGATTCTGAACTTATGCGATTTGCGGTCAAATTCGACAACACTAAAATTATGTCGAATATTTAGTTATGATTATCTGAATTGCGATAATATTAACTTATGATATATATAAATTTCCGAGTTTAGATTTTTTTCTTAAAAATATATTCCTGAATTTTGAGAAAAATAATCAATTAATTGAAATATTTGAGAATTATAGATATTATAATTATTCTTGTGCTTGTGTTGCGGTTTTTTTAGTTAGAATAACAGAGTTTTTGAATAATTATGAGGTTTGAAAAAAAATTCTTTGTTGGAATTTTTGAGATAATTGATTTTTTCTAGATAGGTAACTCAAAGAATGAAGAAAAAAAATAAAGTTATTTTTAAATTAAAAGAGCACACATCAACAAGTAAAGAACATACATCGATTACAGTGTAGGGTGAGTAACATATCGATTTCAACCAAAATAATCGACCAAACTGAATTAATTTGAAAAACCGATTCGATTTATTCGGAAGTTCGGTTTGAATTTTTTATAGTATCGTTTGTTCGGTTCAGTTTCAATTTTTAATAAAAAACTTCGGTTAACGAAAAATGCCGAATTTCTCTAAAAAAAGTAATATTATTAGATTTTATAATAATATTATAAACATATAAATATTACAAATTTATTGTAAATTTTATTAAGACAATATAATTATAAATAAAAATATATATTTTAAATAAAATTAAGATTTGATTCAAATTTTCTATTACATTTTTAATTAAAATTTGATTTTTGTTATAAAAAAAGATAAAAGAGTTTGGTTAATTATGTTACCGAATACAATAACCAATTTTTTCGGTTTGTTTGATTTTTTCGAAAAAAAGTTCGAATAATTCGATTTTAGAAATTCGGTTCAGTTTTAACCTAATAGTAACACCCATATTATTATCTAATATGGTGATAGAGTCAGCCCCAAGTACTTTTGAATCCAGTCTCTGCCCCTGGTTAAGAGAGATATTCTTGCTCCTTAAGAGTGGCTAATTTCGATGAAGTTTTAAAGGAGTAAAATTAATAATTATTTTGAAACTATATAAAATAATCTATGATTTATAATTTTATTTATTCATTCATAATAAAATATATATATGTTTTTTTAGCAATAAATTTGTTTCACTTAAAGTAGGGTGTGTGCAGCCGACCTATCTCTGACACCAATCCAAGTGGTTGACAAAATCAGGTAGGCTGGATGTGACTAATATGTATTTGACATGTCAGAATAATAGGGTATAATCAGATGTCCTACTATAATTAATGAGCAGCACGAAGAACGAGGTCATCATTACATCCTCCAATATAAATAACAGGTTTCTCTTTGCATTTACTCTCTATTCAGATATTGAATGCACACATTTATTACTCATTTATTGCTCACAATAACACCAATCTCACAACCATCACTTGGTTACATTGATTTCTTGCTTGAGTCCTTCATTGACTTAAACATCAGAGTGATCACGCCGGACACCCCTCCGGCGCCCATTCACGTGGTTACTCTCTTGTTTGTAGATCTTCTCGAATACCCAAAGAAGAAAGCTTCTGATTCGAACATTTTGCTCTTATTTCTCTCATCATACTGATAGCAGATCCGGTGGAGCACCCGACCCAGCTCATCCTTTTCACCCGGATCGCATCAAACATGATAATATCGAGATGAAACCTCGACTCACTTATTAGCGAAGCAAGAACTTGAGATGTCAATAGGTCAGATTAATTCATGTAAGATTTCATCCGTTGTCATCTTCCTTTATCATATCAGTCCTTATCCCTGTCGAGTGTTCAATTTTCTTACTCATCCCCTTGTCAGTCGGAGAATCGAATATATATACCCTAACCCAAATATTCTATAACTGTGAATTGTTGGTGGCAAATGGTGGTAGATGACATGCATGTGGGCGAAAGGTTGGTAGAAATTTTCAATGCTCAGACGTGAAGTTTTTCATGTGTTCACATGAGGAAGAACTTCTATAAATAGATGCATTCATCCATAATTTCAAGTATCCCAAAATCATCAATTCTCAAGTTTCTCTCAATACATTCATAACATTTGACAGTGTATAATATTTGTGAGGTATTCGGTATCCTATATTAAGAGAGTGAGCGTTCTCTTTAAAACACAGTGAGATGTTTTAACTCATAAAATATTATAATAGAATTCTTTTCATCTTGTTCGTAATTTTTATCCTAATAATATTTAGGAGTTTTTCAAGCAAATCTCGATATCCAATTTATTCTTTATTTCATATTTATATCTCAAGATGCCGCACCGGAGACCAACAAGTGGTATCAAAGGTTTTTTTTTGAATTTCTTATTAAAGCATGTTTATTTTGTTCACTCAACTAAATTATTATAGAAAGAATGTCGGGAAGGTATCAGCTAACAAAGCTCAATGTGAACAATTTTATGCGGTGAAAAAATAAAGATACAAAAAATTTAAGAAATGAAAATTGATTGGCGGCTATTGAAGAAAGACCGAGAGAAATCACAGATGATAAGTGAGTACTTTCAAGTATCTCTGAGATAAAGACAACAAAAGTTACCGGAATACTTTGACAAAAATGTATGAGATCAAGTCATTGCACAACAAGATTTTTCTAAAGAGTAAATGACGGGATTTTTATCAATGACCGACCATATCAACATGTTAAATACTATATTTTCCCTACTAACCTCTGTGGGACATATAATAGAGAAAAAAGAATGTGCAAAGCTTCTACTTCAAAGTCTACTAGAATCATATTATCAATTTATCATCAATTTAACCAACAATATCCTTACGGATGGTGGTGAAATATTATTCAGTGAAGCATCAACAGTTGCAGTAGGCAGAAAATTGTTTGTGTTGTATGGATTATGGATTCAGGAGCGACGTGGAGCATGACGTCTCAGAGAGAATGGTTCAATTAGTATGAACCAATTTCAGGAGGATTTGTATTCATAAGAAATGATCATGCCTTAGAAATTGATGGTGTAAATACCATCAAAATAAAAATGTTTGATGACACTTCACGCCATACATGTAAAGGGTCTGACAAATAATATTTTGTCCTTGGGTCAATTGGATGATATCAGGTGCAAAATCCGTATCGAGAACAAGATCATGAAAATTGTGAAAGTCGCTATTGTGTTTATTAATGCGGAAAGGTTGCTGCAAATCTGTATTTATTTTGGAAGAAACACAAAAAGAGGCGGAACTAGTGGTTGCATCAATTGGTATATGAGAAAAATTAACAATGTTATGGCATAGAAAGCTCGTGCATATACCAGAACAAATGTTGGAAATTCTCTCAGAACAGAAGCTGCTGCCCGGGCTTACAAAAGTGAGTTTATCCTTTTGTGAGCATTGTGTTACAAGCAAACAACATAGATTAAAATTTGGTATTTCTACTGAAAATACCAAATCATATTGGAGTTGATTCATTTTTATGTTTGGAAAGCACCGATTGTATCCCTAGGAGGAGCAATATACTTGTCTTGTATATTGATGATTTATTTTGGAGATGTTGGGTGTATCGAGTCAAGAAAAAATAAGATATTTTTCCAATCTTCAAAGATTTCAAAGCTCAGGTTGAACTTTATTCTTGCAAGAAAATCAAGTTTTTGAGGATTGAAAATGGAGAAAAATATATCAGTGATGAATTTGATGCATTTTTCCAAATAAGGACATCAAAAGACAGTTAACTACAACTTATGCACATAAAAAATGGAATAGCAGACCGGATGAATAGAACTTTGTTAGACTGAAAAAGAGCCATGTTGAAGACTGCGGGCCTAGCCAAGTCAATTTGGGTGGAAGCAGTCAAAACCGCTTGCGGACTGTGATGGAAATGTGGATTGGGAAGCCGACTGATTATTTTCATTTACATATATTTGGAAGTCTTGTGTATGTTTTGTAGAATGACCAAGAAAAATCAAACTTGGATTCAAAATCCAGAAAATATATCTTCTTGAGTTATGCTGATGAAGTAAAGGAGTTTCGCTTGTGGGATCCTATTATCCACAAGCTTATAATTAGCAAGGAAGTTATCTTCGAGGAAGATAAAATTAAGGGAGAAAAAAGGCACACACAATTAACAAACTGTAACGTCCCGAAAATTTGAAGGTACACGTGAAACCACATGCATGCAAGTTATCAAATTTCTTATGTAATTTAATCAATTTATTTTAATTGCATTAATTAAATGTGGGGAGCATGTTTACATGTTTAAAATATGATTTTCTACCAGAATACATAAAACTGTGTTTTAAAGGTGATTCGAGACGCGATAGAGGAACGGAGACCGGGGACCATATGAGGGAAATATTTTTATTAAATGATTATTTTTAATTATTTAATGTATAGTATATTTTAATATGTATTTTTGAAAATGAGGCATTTTGAAGTATTCTTACGCGCCGAGTCGGTTTTTAAATCGGCAATTAATTTTTGACGAAAATATGAACTTTTTGGAGGCTCGGTTATTATTTTCGAAAAAAAACCTAAACAAACTATTTTAATTACCATATAATAGCCTAATGGTCCTATTATACCCATGTTAATGAGCCTAAATCTTGTATCTTGTTATTTATATTAAAACTAGCCAAAAACCCTAACTCACACACACAAAACACACGCCCCTCACCCTAGAAAGACACAAGGACTCTCCATCAGCAACACAACCACACACACACACACACGATTTCGGGAGAGCAACTCACGTGAATTTGAAGGAGAATTCAGCATGCTTCTTCTCCCACCGTCTCCGCCAACGTTCCTCGCATCGCAAGTCGTTTTTTCTGCGTAATAAACACAAAGTCATGCTTTAATCTTCCTTCAAACATATTTTACACCTTATTATGTTTATTTAATTATCCATGCATGAAAAATATGAAGTACTTCTTGTATTTTCGTTTTTATGGCTATACATGTACAAAACTAGTGTTTTCTTTTTTAAAACTCTTGCTTACATTGCACAAAGGGTCTGCCATGGTAGTGATATGGGAACAGATGTTTTTCCACAATTTTAAGGGTCCTTAGATGCAAGAGTGAGGCCTGGTATGGTCCAGCAAGGAGGGCCGATTGTTTTTGGGTTTACTATGGCTAGGGTTTGCGGTCTTCAAAGAAAAAGAAAAGGGGCCGCGCGGGGTACTTTCCAGGCAGAGGGCAGGGCTCATGAGGGTCCTAGCATCGAGCCATGGTGGTCTACGCAAGGCTCGAGGGGCTAGGAGTAGCCAGCACACGGCTAGGACACAACCTATCAACGATCATGAGTTATAAGGAGAACCATGCACGAGGACGTGCATGGCTCGCAAGGGCTGGACTAATTAGGTCTAAGGGACTCGTTTAGGGTCCTAGGAAGGTGGCACAGTGGCTGGCTGGGCCGGCTAAGGGTCTAGGAATGAAGGAGTTAATGGTTTGGTGCAAACTAGGGCTTGGTTAGAATGAGCAGAATTTTCCAGCAGCTTCCTGGGCTTGTTCAAGGGTATTAATGGGCTTGATTTTGATTGTATATGGTATGGTTAGGTGTTAATAAGTTATGATTCAAGTTTGATAAGATTTGGTTAAGTTTTGTGTCAATTTGGGTTAAAACCAAGGCATAGGTTTAAGTTTTAAAACGAATTAGAAAATTAGTCGAGAAGCTTAAGTTTAAGTCTAAAAAATATTTATGGGTGCATTTGAAGGTGTTATGTTAAGTTTGGAATGATTTGGGTCGTTGTTTTAGGGTCAAAGGATTAATTAGGAAAGTTAGGGTTTCAGGGGCAAAACGATCATTTTACACCTGAAAAATGTTAGACATCCTGACAATGCCCTGAATGCTGTAATAAATGTCAAAATATTTATTTCAAATGTTTATAGAATTTTATGATGAAACGTTAATGTTAAAAGACATGTTGCATGTTTGGTTTAAAAGAAAAATGATTTATATATGCATGAACTTTTATAGGTGATGGAAATATGAAATGTTGAAGGAGGAAAATTGATTGTGACTAATACGATGATACGATGATATGTAAGGTCAAGACTCAGTTGACGGGTGAGAGTGTCGCTGATGTCCCTACCGTCTGGTACCGTGGTTATACTTAGATAAATCAATCGACCTACAACTAATACGAAATTCACAATTAAGGATTTGAATTCAATAAAAATGAAAACATATACGTATATGACGAAAGGAAAAAAGTATATAATGAAAGGATAATGTTTAAAGTTTACGTTCATGAATAGCTATTTTATTAAAAGTATTTTCAATTTTGCATGTGAATGTATATGTATTAATTGCTATCAAGTTTAAGGTTTGCTGAGTCAATAGACTCACTAGGTGTGATCGATGCAGGTAGGGATGTAATCGAGCCGAGCCGAGCCGAACTTTTGAATGTTTGAGCTTGGTTCGTTTATAATCGAGCCAAGCTCGAGCTTTATTTAACGAATATATGCATGGCTTATGAGCTTATTCAAGCCTTTATCGAGCCTAAACAAGCTTAATAAATATGAATTATACATTTAAATTTTCATTAAATTAATTAAAAAGTAAATTATATATTTAAAGAAAAATAAATCAATAAATCAAATATCAAAACTATTATTTTTTCATCTAAAAGATTACTCATGAACTTACCAACAAACATGTTCACGAGCTAACGAGCCAAATACTGTAAAGCTTGAGTTTGGTTTTTTTATCTTAACGAGCCTCATTAAACGAGCTCAAACGAGCTTTTATCGAATCGAGCTTCGAATAGCTCGCAAACGGTTTGGTTCGTTTACATCCCTAGATGCAGGTGAGCATAAATTTGATGGAGGACTTGATGGTTGAACTAGATGGACTAAAGGTGCACACAACCCGAGAACCGTCACTAGTTTTTTGCAAAATTATGTTTATGATTTAAGTTTACGTTAATGATTTTGAGACTTTTATGCTTTGGAGGGATTTTGAGATATTAGGATGTTTATGCTTTATTTTGAAAAATATTAAATTTAGGTTTGGTTGACGATTTACGATTTGATGTTTTGAATTGTGCTCTTTTGAATTTTAAATAATAGGTTGGTTGGTAGTTTAATAGCAAAAATATTCATACATATATGCATAGTATTTTAGCCGAGAGTAGTAGGAAAAAAATTCAAGTACATTTTAAAGAAAAACGAGTAGTGGAGTTTCACAAACTATCATAATTTAGGTGGAAAATAAGATATAAGAATATCAAATTTATTGTGAAGCAGTATCAGAGCACAAGGAACAAGAACATGTTGAGTCTGAGGTTTCCAAGTGAGATAGTAAACTTGAGAGAGAAGACTACCAAGCTGGATTTCAAATTATGTCGCTGAAAGTAATATTGCATATTGTCTATTAACAAAGAATAGCGATCCATCGAGTTTCTATGAGGCTACTCAAATCTCGGATGTATCCCTGAGGATGTCAACAATGTAAGAAAAATTTGAGACATTAGACATGAATAAAACTTGAGATTTTGTTACACTACCAAGAAGGAGAAAAGTCATTGGTAATAGATGAGTCTATAAGATCAAACATGATGATAATAATCAAGTGGAGCGACATAATGCTAGATTGGTAGTAAAAGAATATGCTCAGAAAGAAGGCCTTGACTTCAACGAGATATTTTCTCCTGTGGTTCAGCTTACAACAGTCATAGTAGAGTTGACATTGTGTACGGTGTTTAACATACTTATAGAACAACTAGATGTGAAAACGACATTTCTTCATGAAGATCTTGAAGAAATTTATATGCTCCAGGCAGAAGGTTTTGCAGAAAAAACAAAGAGAACTTAGTTTGCAGGTTGAACAAATCCATGTACGGTCTCAAACAAGCGCCAATATTTTGGTACAAGAGATTTGATTCTTATATCACGAGCCTTGGATACAACAGATTTAATGCAAAATCTTGTACATATTTCAAGAGGTTTGGTGATGATTTTATCATTTTGTTATTGTATATGAATGATATGTTGGTAGCAGATCCCAACAAAGATCAGGTTTGAGAATTGAAAGCTCAGTTAGCTAGAGAATTTCATATGAAGGACTTGTGACAAGCAAAAAAGATTCTAAGGAAGCAAGTTCATCGAGATAGATGTAATAAGAAGATTTGGTTTTCCTAGAAAAATTATTTGATGAAAGTCTTGCAATGGTTCAACATGCAAGATAGTAAGCCAATCTCGACTCCTATTACTATTAACTTCAAGTTATCCTTTTAGATGTATCCTAGCAGTGATATAGAGAGGATGAAAAGCTGAAAGATCAAATTCAAGAGTTGCTAGAAAAGGGATTATTCACCCTAGTTTCACTCCATGGGGCGCACTGGTGTTCTTCGTGAAGAAAAAAGATGGGAGTATGAGACTCTGCATCAATTATCGAGAGTTGAATCGAGTGACAGTGAAGAACAAGTATCCTTTTCCATGAATTGAGGATTTGTTTAATCAGCTACAAGGAGTTTCAGTATTTGCAAAGATAGATCTTCGATCGGGATATTACCAGCTGAGGGTGAAGGAGACAGATGTGCATAAGACGGCTTTCAGAACGCGCTTGGGCATTATGAATTTTTGGTGATGCCTTTTGGACTGAATAATGCCCTAACGATATTCATGGATCTCATGAATCGCATTTTTTAGTCGTACCTTGATCAGTTTATCATTTTCTTCATCGATGATATTTTGATCTATTCCAAGAGCTGAGAGGAGCATGATCAGCACTTGAAGACGACTTTGCAAGTATTGCGAGATCGAAAATTATATTCTAAGCTCAGTAAGTGCGAGTTTTGGTTAGAGAAGGTGGCATTCTTAGGCCACATCATTTCGAGAGAAGGAATAGAAGTTGACCCATCTAAGGTCGAGGCAGTCAAAGAATGGCCAGTGCCTAAAAATGTAGCGGAGATCCGCAGTTTCTTAGGCTTAGCAGACTACTATCGCAAGTTCATCAAGGGTTTTTCATCTATTGTAGTACCCTTGACATCTCTGAAGAATAAGAATACGAAATTTGTATCAAGGCCGGAGTGTCAAGGCAGTTTTGATCAATTGAAGAAAGCGCTCACTATCGCGCCAGTTCTAGCAATGCCGGCATAACAAAGGGAGTATGTGTTGTATACCGACGCTTCGAAGCTAGGATTGGGCACAGTTCTCATGCAACATGATCGGGTCATCGCATATGCGTATAGACAGTTGAAAGTCCATGAGAAGACTTATCCAACCATGACTTTGAGCTTGCAGCAGTCGTATTTGCGTTTAAGATTTGGAGACACTACATTTATGGTGAGAAATGCAAGGTCTATACGGATCAAAAAAATCTCAAATATTTCTTCACCTAAAAGGAGCTGAATATAAGACAACGAAGATGGATAGAACTTGTGAAGGACTATGACTGCGACATTAGCTATCATCACAGAAAAGCTAATGCCGTTGCGGACGCTTTAAGCAGAAAAACGACAGTCTTGGCTAATTTAGCGGTACAGAAACCTCTGCAGGCGGAAATTCAGAGGTTTGATCTTGAAGTTTATGCTAGGGGCAAGGCTCCTAATCTCTTTACTTTAACCATACAGTCTACTTTGCGAGACAAAATTCGAGCCGGGCAGATTGATGACGCGCAGTTACATAAATGGAGACAGCGAGACGAGTCTAGAGGCTGGAAGTTGTGTACCAACGAGGATGGCATTGTCAAATATCGAGGACTATGGGTTCCTAGTGGAGATTCACTTGGAGTTGAAATTATGACAGAAGCACATAGTACCCCTTACTCTATACACTCCGGAAGTACAAAGATGTACAAAGGCTTGCAACTTTTATATTGGTGGCCAGGTATGAAATGAGATATCATGTGCTTCGTATCCGAACGCTTGACATGTCAACAAGTGAAGGCGGAGCATCAAAGACCAGCAGGAATGCTTCGACCATTCCCATCCCCGAGTGGAAATGGGAGTGCGTTACGATGGACTTCGTGGTAGGATTACCAAAGACGGTAAAAGGATCCAATGCCATTTGGGTGATAGTAGACCGTCTTACTAAGTCGGCACATTTCCTACCAGTAAAGACGACTTTCTCCATGACGCAGTATGCAAAGCTGTATATCTGAGATATAGTCAGACTGCATGGAATTGCAGTTTCTTTAGTGTCCAACAGAGACACGTGATTCACTTCATCGTTCTGGAAGAGATTGCATGAAGCATTGGGGACCAAGCTACTATTCAGCACAACATTTCATCCCCAGACAGACGGTTAGTTTGAGAGAATCATACAGATTCTAGAGAATCTACTCCGAGCATGCGTGATCAATTTCCATGGGAGTTGGGAACCAAAGCTACATCTAGTGGAGTTCACCTGTAACAACAGTTATCAGTAATCCATAGGAATGGCTCCATATGAGGTACTCTACGAAAGGAAATGTAGATCACCCAAATATTGGGATGAGGTAGGAGAAAGAGCTACAATGGATCCCAAAATAGTTCAGCACACCACGGATTTAGTCGCCAAGATCCGAGACAAGATGAAGACTGCTCAGAGTCGACAGAAGAGCTACGCTGATAAAATAAGAAGAGATCTCGAGTTTACAGTAGGTTACCACGTATTTGTGAAAATAACACCTATGAAGTGAGTTGTGAGATTTGGCAAGAAAGACAAACTCAGTCCGAGATTCATCGGACCATTCGAGGTACTCAACAGAGTGGGAGTATTAGCATATCAAGTGACGTTGCCGCCTAATGTCGCAGGAGTTCACAATGTCTTCCATGTATCGATGTTCAGCAAGTACACGTCGAATCCTTCACATGTACTAAATTTTTATCCACTGCATCTTACACCAAACATGTCTTATGAGGAGAGACATACTCAAATTTTGGGTAGACAAGAGAGAAAGATGCGGAACAAGGTGATAAAAATGGTCAAAGTCAAGTGACTGAACCACTAGGAGGAAGAAACCACTTGGGAGACCGAGACTGAGATGATGAGTCGCTACCTAGAGTTGTTCGGTAAGTCATAATTGTGAGGACGCAATTTCGTTTAAGAGGGGAGGATTTGTAACGTCCAAAAATCAGTCCACGTAAATGACATGCATGCAAATTGCTTAGTTATTTTATTTAATTGATTTTAAAGACTTAAATGATGTATGTTTTATGATTAAATGTTTAAAGGTTATGATTTTATGAAATTAAAGATTTTGTTCGGATATTCAATATTAGGTTGGGGAAAGGAGATCGGGGACGACCAAGATGAAATATTTTCGATAAATATTTTTAAGTCTGGATAAAATGATTTAATATGATGAAAATTTTCTAAAAATTTTGGAGTCTAAATTATTTGACGAGTCGAATCTTATTTTATCCGGGAAGGCGGTTTTAACCAAACGAAAGATTTTTGTGGACCCAAAAGTTATTATTTTGAAAACAATTTTTGTAAACTTTTCTTTTATATTTAATTGGGCCTTAATGGTCCTAATTTACGTAGGATTAATGGGCCTAATTATTTTCAAAGCTAGAGTCCTAATAACTCTAAAACTCTAAACTCTAGACTTTTTTATCACCTAAAAGACTAAATTATAGAAACCAAATCCAAGGCTTCTAAGACTCTAGTTGGCCAAAAATTTCATACGTCACACACACTATATTTTCGAAAACTTCAAGCAAGAATTCAAGGTTGTTCGTCGTCCGTTCACTCCTCTTCGCAACCCACACCAACGATTGAATATTCGAGCGTTCTAAATGCAAAGGCACGCTTCTAAACTATATTTTTGCACCATTCAAATCATATTATGCATGATTTTTGTTTTATAGCATGAAAAACGTTTAAGTTCAAATTATTTTACATTAGACGTATATTTTTCAAAGTTTCAACGTTTTTATGCATATACAAATTATGCTAGACGTTCTAAGAGACACGCTGCCAATAAAAGACATTTAGGGGTCGTAAAAAGTATCGTTTAAGGGAAGAACAAAGGCTGGACAGTCGCTAGAATGGGCTGTTCATGGAAGGGTTCAAAAGGGCTAGGGTTTCATGGGAGGTTGGCCACGGTTATGGATTGTTGCACCAAGGCTCAGCCAGCCATGGTCCTGGCCCTGTGCGTGGCTTGGTTCACAGACTAGGAGGAGTCCTAGGGTGATCGGACTCATCGGGGCGTTAAGGAAGAAGGGACGCAAGCCTGGTTTCTCGCGCATAGGAGGCGCGCGGCTGGTGATCTGGTCCAAGAAGGTAGGATAGGGGTCCAATAGGGTAGGTTAGGGTCTGGGTCGAAGATGGCTCGAGGGTGGCTCGGTAGAAATTGGTGCGTGGCTTGTAGGGTTGGAAGTGGTTCGGTTTTGGCTAGGGGAAGAATATGGGCTCGAACCGTGGTTCAGGGGGGTTGGTTCGTGGTTTGCGAGGATAGTTTAGGAATGAAAAGCTTATGTTTCAAATTGACGTACGATTTTGTGATAGACGATTTATGAATTTTTATGCATTTAAGATTTTTAAATATTATTTTTTATGTTGAATAGTTTTGAGGATAGAAGAGATTGTTTATAAACAAATTCCTAGTATTTATTTACATTTTTAAAGTTAAAAGTAAAGGACGTTTCATAAACACATTGGAGTCCAATTTCACTTTGTTCGAGAAGTAGTAGAGGAAGGAAGTGGATACGCAGAAGATCCAAAGAAAAAGAACATTGATGATGTTCTGACCAAGGTAATGAATACCGATAAGTTTGAGTAGTGTACATCCTCAAGTGGTATAGCAGAAACATAAGCAGGAGGGTAAAAAGATTTAAAAAATATGTAGAGATGTGCTTGATTTTCAATCAAATATCCAAATGAGAGAATGTGAATGGTTAGTGGAAAATGGTGGTAGGTGGCATGTATGTGGGTGAAAGGTTGGCAGAAACTTTGTAAATGTGCTTAAGTTTCAATGTTCATGCGTAAAGTTTTTTTATGTGTTCACACGAGGAAGAGTTTCTATAAATATAAGTATTCCTTCATCGTTTCAAGCACCCCAAAATCCCCAATTTTCAAGTTTCTCTCAAAACATTCATAATTGTTTCTATAACATTTGTGAAGTTTTTGCTCTTTTTTATTAAGAGAATACGTATTTTCTTTGAAAACACGATGAGTTATTGTAACTCACAAAATATAATAGTGAAATTCTTTTCTTTTTCCTGTGATTTTTTCTCTAATAATTTTTATGTGTTTTCTATTTAAATCTCGATATCCAATTTTATTATTCATTTTCATATTTATATCTCAAGATTCCCCATCTGGGACCAAAAATTACCCCTTACAATTGTTTTTTTTTTTTTCAAATTTCAATTATTTCTATGAAGCTATGCATATTTATCGAATTTTTACGAGAACAATAAGAAAAATAATTAAAGATATAAATTAGCAAACTAAACATTATAGAAGAAATAACAAAATATTAAAAATATTTATCCCAATACTATTATTTTACAAAAATAATATTAGCTCTATATCAATAATTTTTTCCATTAGATCCAACTACCATCATTTAACAAAAAAGTATTATAATTAAATTTTATTAATATTCGGGTTTAATATGGATAGGATGGTGCTAGACCCGCCTCCGTCTCCAAACCTGAAAATCGTCATATTCGATTAAATATTCAAGTAAAAAAAATCCATCCATAACTTCTTCCGGATTCTCTAACGTCTTCATAAAAATTGACATCCCTAACAAAGAACCTCAACCTATGATTTGCACATCAACTCCTCGTCTACAAATGAGACAAAAACCTTGGTATTTGAAATTTTATCTCGATTCATCACCTATAACGAAGAAAGAACTAAAGGTATCCGATAATAGAATTGAGGAAATTGGTTAAATAACCTCGGTCTAACATTTTTTTTAAGAAAACGACCTTCTCAAGTGAATTTGAAGTACACTTGACGATATCATTTTCTTAAAAAAAAAGTTGATCGAGGTTAAAAAATAAAATACCCCTAATAAAATTCGACCACCCACTACTTACAAAATTATTTACCTCGGTATCCAATGATGAACGCCATGAATCATTCGTGATAAGTTCCAAAAAATGGTATCACAGGAATCCATGCATGAGACAAAAACTCTCAACCAAGCACAAAGCTCACCCTTTCAGGCTAAATATGTGTTCTATTTTTTCATAAAATGATTGAATATAAGTATTAATTCGGAAATTACATAATAGATAAAAAAATAATGTCCAATAATATAATTAAACATATGTACAATAATCGAACAAACTAATATAAATAATCAAGATCTTCATCATGGACCTGGCTAAAATCCAGCAGCACTGAAATTGCTTTCAATCAAACTTGTCGAGCACCAAAGTCGATTTGGACATGGTATTCTTTTTTTTTTTTTTTTGAAACAACATGGTATTCTTTTATAAAACAAAGAAGGTCATATTTCATAATTGATTGATCATCATCGTAAATAAAATCAGACAAAATAAATAAATGGTAATGAATAGCATAATATAAAAAGGGTTGTGAAATTTTTAAGGGAAGAAATAAGCCCACTTAACATTTTGGGCTAGCTCAAACATTCCAAAAAAAAAAAAAACTTCTAGAAGTTCTCTATATATGTCAATTCTATTTATTGGTGGGTTGACTTGATTTTTACTTGAATAGGTCTTTTGTGAGACGATTTCATGAATATTTATCTGTGAGACGGGTCAATCCTACCGATATTCACAATAAAAAGTAATACTCTTAGCATAAAAAGTAATAATTTTTCATGAATGATCCAAATAAGAGATATGTCTCACAAAATACGATCCATGAGACCGTCTCACACAAGTTTATGCCTTTTTACTTTGGAAACTTTCTTCTAATTTAACCATATCTAATGGCACAATATATCATCATTTATTTATTTTTTTGAAAAAATAAAGAAAAAGAAAATAAACATTGAGCAAAGATCCATCAACTTCCATCTTGCCTTTTTTTATAGGCTCTAGAAATGATTTTTGACTTTTTAGGTGTTAATAATGGGAATTTAAAGAAGCCAACCTTTATCTTTACTTTATCTCCTTTTCATTGATCAAGCTTTTTTGTAATCTTGATCACAAGTTCATCTCCAAAAGGGAAAAAAACAGTGAAAAAAGCATTCAAATTGCACTTTCTTGACAAATGCGCTGTGTCATCCTCAATTCATTTGTTTACTTTATGTTGTCTTTTTAATATTAGTTAGAGGAAAAATAAATGTCACTTGTCAATAGGGAATATGGTAAAAAAAAATTTATTATATTATTAATTGCGTAAAATCTACACCAAGTGTAAGCTACTGATTTAATTTTTGTGCACACTTCATTTAATAAACAAGGATGAAAACAGTTGTATAACGTAAATGTGTCCCACCATTGTCCTTTTGAACCGAAAGGAGTAATTGATGTGTGGATTCATGACTTCAAGAATATATTTTGTAAGCTCGAAATTTGTATAGAAGTACATACACAGTTTTTTACTATTAAAATCAAACATTTAACCTTCGGAAAATAACTTCTACTCGGCATTCGATTAAAAAAAAAACCCAAAACAATATTTTGATTAATCTCTTTTAACCCATTAAAAAATCTCGAAAAGCTTACTAAGTTTGAAAAACAGTTTTAACATCCCATTGTTAAGATCGTGGATTTGTGCCTAACTCTACGTCAAAAGTTAGTTTAAGGAGAAAGATCGTCCAAATCTATACATACAACTCCAAAGAACTTAATTCAGTCAATGTAAGATATCTAACCTAACTTCTCACATCCAGGAATGAACAATTGAATCGTGAAGTTTGAAAGACATTAATGGATAGTCCATAAGGACAATCAAACATATAACGGTAAGCATGATATATGATATAATGCTGAGATTGTGGACTTGAGTCTAACTTCATCTCAAAAACTAGTTTAAGAGTAGACGATTTTCTAAATCTACATATACAATTCTCAAAACTTAATTCAGCCCATATAAGACATCTAACATACATCAAAATATTAAAAGTGGCTCCGTCATCCTTCACGAGTCACCGAGTCAAAATCTTTTGGTTAAACTATTCCTGGATCTAGTTTGCTCTAGCCTCACGTTGGAGATTCAATAATATTAAATCTATAAATCATGTGATTAAATCCATATATCATAACACGCCAGGAATTCATGTCGAATTATCAGAAAATATAAATAACAGTAAACACGTACCAGAATCCATTTATTGATCTAGCGTCAGAGTTATGGATGTTCCAAGGCAACAGAGAATCGACCACCTTATTATTGCCTTTGATGGGAGAAGGAGAGAGATCTAAAATACGTGTGCCGTATGTATTCTGCTTTATATTCTTTGTGCCTTGGGGACCATAACCTTATATAACTTTAGCAGTCTTCAACCCATCATAGAAGATCTAATTGGGCTGGGCTTCTACACATAAGGTGGACCATACCAATTTATTTAATACTTTGGAAACCCATAATTAATCAGATCACTTTATTGGGTCCTTTATTAGATAGCTTGTCCATGTACAATTAATTAAATTATGTGAACCCACAAAATAATTCCAATAATCTCCCACTTAGGGCACATAAGTTATCCGGATATTGTACATGCAAAAACTGGATTGAGCTCTTGCTATCTAAACCAAAATATTCCTTAACAATCTAGTCTATCAATTATATCAATAGCGAACCAAAGCAGTCATCGCTACATTTAAAGTCACTAGATCCATCAATGATCACAATATTAGCATAATCAATAACATAGATCAAGTATGGATGTGTAGCATGGAAATACATAAATGTGATCCCAGAATAAAACCTGCATTTCTAACTGGTCTTCCTAACAACTCAAAGAGTCCAATAATAGACTTTCAACCAAATGCTAAACCTCAATGAAAGACATCACTTTATTTCAGAGTAATTCAAATAAACCTTAGTCGATACAGAAACTTAAATCATGTCAAATGAGTCAATGCTCAAATCGAATACAAACTCCCACTGTACAGGCATATCAACTATATGGACAACACCAATGTGTGTCACATGCCCATAAACATCTTGGGTGGCCAACCCATTACAAACGCATCTGTAATTATAGAGTTTGCAATAACATGCTCAATTGACACATAACCACTCTGAATTATTTCCTTCCAACTGGAAAATTCTTGTCAATATATTTTGACTTTGACAAGTTTCAGTTGTTCTTTAAGTATAATATAGCGGCTTTATTATCACAATTGATCCTCAATGGTTTCTTAGACCAATGATCATTACCGGTGATAAAATTTCGCAACTTTATTCGGATTCCAAATATCCAACTATTTCCAAATGTCAGATTTCCGATGTGTGAGCATAAAATCTTTAGTTCACTTTATGTACCGCATAACCCGATTAATAATCCAATGTCGGGTTTCTTAAATATTTGCCCAACATTCTAATGATGTTCACAATATCTAAACAATGTTTTCTATATATCCGAATGAGATTACCACCTGATAAAATTTATACCACCACATATGTGGACATAAACATCAATATATTCTTCTCATTGTTGACTTTCCAATTTACTCACTCCCACTAAAGTCAACATACGAAATTCATTTGCATTTAATTTCAAAATCTCATGCATGCATAATATCAATGTCATTTAAAATATTGATGTTCAATTTATCAAGCTTATCAATCAAAGAACTCATACCAAACATGTTTGAATTTCGAAAAACTGAAAATACCACATAAATAAAGGAAAAACTTGATTTGTCTAAACATGAAACTAAAATCAAATTTCGTTTTCAAATTCAAACGCCAGAAAATAAAAACTCAGTTCCTAAATAAAACTTTAAAGAAAAAACACCAACAGTTTTATTTTCATTTTCCATAAGATGTATCTTTCACCATCAGTTGGCAACCGGCTCCTTAGGCAACCCTTTCTTTGCACGCCAATTGGCGTATTTGGGACAATCCTTCTTCACATGCCCATCAGTCATTTTGCAAAAGAAACAAGTGATCACTTTATCTTGTTTCTGTTACTCCATATGCTGTGAAGTCCCAGAGTTTCCTTCCTTATTGCTCCATTTCCTTTCCTTATTGATGCAATTACCTTGATAGTTAGATGTCAAGTGAGCACTTTCAATCACATCTTGTTTCAATCTCTCCTCCTCCTGAACGCACTGCGTAATAAGCTCATTCAAAGTCCACTTTTCCTTCTGGGTATTATAACTTATTTTGAATTGATTAAATTGCGCAGGCAGAGAGACTAAGACTAAATGCACGACTATGTCTTCCGACAATTCCAACTTGAATGCTTTTAGTCGAGTCACAAGATTTGACATTTCCATTTTGTACTCCCTTATATTTATTTTCTCTTTGTACCGCATTGAGACAAGTTTATTCAGAATAGTACTTGTCTCGACCTTTTCGTTTGCAGCGAAACGATCTGCTATTTGAGTAAGGAACCTTTTAGCATAATTTTCTTCAGGAATTGCACCCCTTATAGTATCTGGAATGGAATGTTTCTGATAAGTGCATTTTATGCACTTATATTATTCTTATACTTCATATAGATTGTTAGTCTTTTGGGCGAAATTACGCGCTTTTTGTTGTTTTTGGTGTGATTGCAGGTAGCTAGGTGCGGTCACGACATGGGCGTGAAAAATGAACCAAAATGGCGCTTAGTAGAAGAGATGTGAGCCAAGCATGCGCAACTAGGACAGAAAGATTGGCGCATATGCGCCCTCAAAGCCGCGCACATGCGCGGCCCATACAGTGAGACTCGCGCATATGCGCGAGTAAGATCGCGCATATGCGCGAGCAATGCCCCAAGAAGTGAAATACCGAGAGCAGCGCGCATATGCGCCGCTCATGGGGCGCATATGCGCGCGGCGCGTACATTCAGAAATAAATAGGCTTCGGCGTGTTCTTTTTAGGGGTTCCGAAATATTTTTAGCACAGCCGTCACACCACTCGAGAGAAAGGAGAAAAAGTGAGAGCGCACGGATCACGGGACTCGAAGAACGGAGATAGAAGACGGTGAATCCGGACACGGAGAAGCACTTTCATCTCTCGCCAACACGTTCTTAATTCGGTTTCTTACTTTTACGTTTTTAATGATTACAAACAGGTTTTGTGGTGATTTAAATTCGAGCATGAACTAACTTTATTTTCTAGAGATTGATGTAGTCGTGGTTGAACCTATGTGAACGACGATTTGAATTTTCATTGAATTATTTCATCGTGTTTATTTGTGATTTCTTGTTTTTAATGCTTTTGAATTACTGGCCATAATTCGATTTATTACATAATTGAAATCTAACACTCGACAGAGGGGATTGAAATTAGGACAGAAGAAATCACATCGTTAGATATTTATAACGTGCAAAAGACGAATAACTCTGACGAATCCATAAAAGAACCTTGTTTACTTTTATTACGTGTTACATGATTTTGAATAGACATATTAAAATCAATAATAGGTAGTACATTTCTATTTAACACTCGACAGAGGGAATAGAAAATATTGTGAGTTCTTGGTTAATAAACATGGTGCAATTTAATTAAATGTTAGTCAATGTTAATTTAGCATAGGGGAGACTCGACGAAATCATATCTCTAGATTTATTTCCTCAGTGAATTTTCTGCTGTGTGCTAGAATTACAGGAATTGTTATTTTATTTGAATTGATTTTAAACCAACTATTTGATTCGTTTAAATAAAGTTGAGCTATGTCAATGGTGGTAATTAATATACAGTTTTAAATATTTACTCTTCGTGGGATCGATATCTGTACTCTAACCAGTACTAAAACATGACACCGTATACTTGCGGTAGTGAAAATACTCAACAAGTTTTTGGCGCCGTTGCCGGGGAGTAAACTATTTAATTGCATATTGATATCACTACTAATTAGTCTTTACTTTAATTTAGACTTTATTTTATTTTATTTTAGTTACTTTGTTAATCTATAATCTTTTTGTTTTGCAGTGCATGCGAAGATTTCAAAATCCCGACTTGCTAATTTTTTATCCGGAAATCGAAAGAACTGCCAGGAGATTAAGGAAAGCAAGGAGAGACGAAATTAAAGCAATGGCTGAAAACAGAGATAATCAGAATGAGCTCCCAAGAGAGGTGCCAATCCGGGAACATTTCCGCCCAGTCATAAACGCTCACTACTCTGGAATAGCTCGTGGAACTATTGCTGCTAATAATTTTGAGCTAAAGCCCGCACTCATCAACATGGTTCAACAGAACCAATTCGGAGGAGCAGCCACCGCAGATCCCCATCTTCACCTCAGAACTTTTCTGGAGATCACGGATACGGTAAAAATTAACGGTGTTTCTGACGAAATTATTCGATTGCGCCTGTTTCCGTTTTCTCTCAGGGATCATGCTAGGAGCTGGCTCCAATCTCTACCGCTGGGAAGTGTTACTACTTGGGCAGATTTGGTTACGAAGTTCCTGTCAAAATACTTCCCTCCTGCTAAATCTGCTCAGCTGAAAATAGATATCACCAACTTCAGGCAGAGAGAATTTGAAGTATTGTATGAGGCATGGGAGCGATACAAGGAATTACTCAGGAAGTGCCCGAATCATGGCTATGCAGATTGGGTGCAGATTGAGTTATTTTACAATGGTTTAGATGGGCCAACTAGAGGGAATGTGGATGCAGCCGCCGGAGGTACTATTTTTTCTAAAACACCTGATGAGGCCTATGATTTGCTTGAACAGATGACCATCAACAGTTATCAGTGGCCGAGTGAAAGATCTGGATCAAGGAAACCTGCTGGAGTGTATGCTGTAGACCCAATCACATCACTTACTGCACAGGTTTTGGCATTGACCGCACAGATTGCAGCGATGAACAAGCCAGGCCAATCTACGTCTGATGTAGCATTGGTGACTGCTGAGGAAGAGCCAGTTGTGGAGGAAGCTCAGTACATCAACAATCGCGGCTTCGGAGGTTATCGAGGTAATCCTCCCCCTGATACTTATCATCCAGGTTTGAGGAATCACGAGAATTTCTCCTATGCAAACAACAAGAACGTGTTGAATCCCCCACCGGGGTTCAATACACAAAAAGGGGAAGGAAAGCCATCTTTTGAAGATCTGGTTGGTACATTTGTGACTGAGTCTGGGAAGAGGATGGCGAGAACTGAGTCTCGTCTTGATAACATGGAGACACACATGGGCAATATGGGTGCCACGATGAAGTCCTTGGAAACACAGATTGGGCAACTAGCCAATGCTTTAAAAGATCAGAATCGAGGACAGTTTCCCAGCAATACCGAGGTGAATCCTAGGGAACAGTGCAAAGCTGTCACACTGAGGAGTGGCAAGGAAATTGGGATCCCAGAGCCTACTGAAGAAAGTGAAGAGATTACAGTTGAGGAAGATGAGGAAAAGAGTGCAAGTGTTGGGGAACAGAAAGTGGAGGAAACTAAGAAAGTGATCGAGCAGCGACCCTTACCAAAGGTGAATCTTCCATACCCACAAAGGTTCAAGAAGAAAGGACTAGATGATCAGTTTGCGAAGTTCCTGGAAATTTTCAAGAAAATACACATCAACATCCCATTTGCCGATGCATTGGAGCAAATGCCCAATTATGCTAAATTCATCAAGGATGTGATGTCCAAAAAGAGGAAACTTCAAGAGTTTGAGACCGTAAAGCTGACCGAAGAGTGCAGTGCAATACTTCAAAGGAAATTACCACAGAAACTCAAAGATCCAGGGAGTTTTACTATTCCTTGTGTTATTGGTGGTTCTAGAGTAAATAGAGCTTTATGTGATTTGAGTGCTAGTATAAATTTAATGCCTTTTTCTATTTACAGGACATTGGAACTTGGCGAGGTGAAACCTAGCACTATTACTTTGCAGCTGGCGGACAGATCACTTACCTATCCACGAGGGATAGTAGAGGATGTGCTGGTAAAGGTAGATAAATTCATATTTCCTGCTGATTTTGTCATCTTAGATATGGAAGAAGACCAGGAGACGCCACTTATCTTTGGACGGCCATTCCTAGCTACTGGAAAAGCCTTGATTGATGTGCACAAGGGCGAGCTCACATTGAGAGTAGGTGGAGATGAAGTCATGTTCAACATCTACAACACCATCAAGGGACCAAATGAGGTAAGTACTTGTAATAGCATTAATATAATTGATTCATGTGTATCTCATGTTGGTGCAGGTAGGATGACAAAGGACTCTTTGGAGAGATGCTTGTTGGAATCAGCTTCTACACTGGATGAAGATGACTGAGATGTGCGAGAGGAGTTACTTGCTCTCAATACGCTACCTAAAGAAAAGAATAATGCCCAACTTGAAGAGTTACTTGAGGATGCAAGTAAAGAGGTACCAAAAGCATCCCCTGTATTGAAGGATTTACCGAGTCACTTGTGCTATGCATTCCTAGACGAGGGTTCGTCACATCCGGTAATTATATCTTCTGCTCTTACTAGTGATGAGAAAGATAGGTTGTTGAGGGTGTTGAGAGAATTTAAATCTGCGTTGGGATGGACAATTGCTGACATAAAGGGGATTAGCCCTACTGTTTGTATGCATAAAATATTGATGCAGGAGTCCTATATCCCTTATGTTGATCATCAGAGGAGGCTTAATCCAGCCATGAAAGAAGTTGTGAGGGCTGAGGTATTAAAATTGTTAAATGCTGGTGTTATTTATGCTATATCTGACAGTTCTTGGGTTTCGGGAGGTATAACTGTGGTTAGAAATGAGAATAACGAATTGATTTCAACTCGTCCAGTGACTGGTTGGCGAGTGTGTATAGACTACAGGAAATTGAATGATGCGACCAGGAAAGATCACTTCCCTCTTCCCTTTATTGACCAGATGCTTGATAGAGTAGGTGGTTATCATTATTATTGCTTTCTAGATGGTTATTCAGGTTACAATCAGATTGTCATTGCACCGGAGGATCAAGAGAAGACTACCTTCACTTGCCCCTACGGTACATTTGCTTTCAGGAGAATGCCATTTGGTCTCTGCAATGCACCTGCTACTTTTCAGCGGTGTATGATGGCCATATTTTCTGACATGGTCGAGGAAATAATGGAAGTTTTTATGGATGATATCTCTGTGTTTGGTTCATCTTTTGATCATTGTTTGCAGAATCTAACGCTTGTTTTGCAGAGATGCCAAGCAAAGAATCTAGTGCTGAATTGGGAAAAATGTCACTTCATGGTCTCAGAAGGTATTGTTCTTGGGCATAAAATTTCAGCTAGAGGGATAGAAGTGGACAGAGCCAAAGTTGTGGCAATTGAAAAACTCCCACCGCCGAAAAATGTGAAAGGAATCAACAGCTTCTTGGGACATGCCGGGTTCTATCGTCGTTATATTAAAGATTTCTCTAAAATTACTAGACCTTTATGTAATTTATTAGAGAAAGATTCTACATTTATTTTTGACGATGATTGTTTACAGGCGTTTAACAGGATCAAGGCAGCACTGATCTCTGCACCCATCATGATAGTGCCTGATTGGAAGGAGCCCTTTGAGCTCATGTGCGATGCTAGCGACTATGCTGTGGGAGCAGCATTGGGACAAAAGCGAGACAAGATGTTTAAAGCCATCTACTATGCAAGTCGTACACTCGATGCAGCCCAACAGAATTACACCACTATTGAGAAAGAGATGCTAGCAGTGGTGTTTGCATTCGACAAATTCAGAACATATCTCACTGGCACCAAGGTAACTGTTTTCACTGACCATGCAACTCTTCGCTACTTGTTTGCCAAAAAGGATGCCAAGCCCAGGTTGATACGATGGATACTCCTACTTCAAGAATTCGAATTTGAAGTCAAAGACAAGAAAGGTTGTGAGAACCAGGTGGCTGATCACCTGTCACGACTAGAGCTGGAAGAAAGAACTGAAGGTGGAGCTATCAACGAGTCGTTCCCAGATGAACAACTTTTCAAGGTATGTGTTACACATCCGTGGTTTGCAGACATAGCTAATTTCCTTGCTGCAGGAGAATTACCTTCAGATTTAACGTATCATCAAAAGAAGAAATTTCTTCATGATGCAAAGTTTTATCTGTGGGACGATCCGTTCTTGTTCAAGAGATGTGCTGATCAGATAATCAGACGATGTGTAGCAGAGGAAGAAGCGGGTACGATTCTAGAGCAGTGTCATTCCTCACCCTACGGTGGACACTTTGGAGCATCTAGAACAGCAGCTAAGGTATTACAGTCAGGTTTCTATTGGCCTAATTTATTTAAAGACAGTTATACTTTAGTCAAGTCATGTGATAAATGCCAAAGAATTGGCAATATTTCTAGGCGACGTGAATTACCACTAACAAATATTTTGGAGGTGGAACTTTTTGATGTCTGGGGTATTGATTTTATGGGTCCATTCCCATCCTCTTTTGGTCAATCTTATATTTTACTTGCTGTTGATTATGTGTCAAAATGGGTGAAAGCAATCGCCACCAGTACTAATGATGCTCGAGTTGTTGTTAAGTTTGTCCACAGGAACATCTTCACAAGATTCGGAACGCCTAGAGCCATTATCAGTGATGAAGATACGCATTTCTGCAACAAAATTTTTAACTCACTATTGGCCAAATATGACGTGAAGCACAGGGTGACACTGGCATACCACCCGCAAGCTAATGGGCAAGCAGAGGTATCCAACCGGGAGATCAAGCAAATATTAGAAAAGACAGTGAAGACGAACCGGAAGGATTGGGCGATCAAGCTAGATGACGCGTTATGGGCGTACAGGACTGCATACAAGACACCTATCGGGATGTCTCCTTATAGGTTGGTCTTTGGAAAAGCTTGTCATCTCCCTGTGGAACTGGAGCACAAAGCATATTGGGCTGTGAAAAGGCTCAATTTTGATATGGGAGCATCTGGCGAACAACGACTGCTGCAACTGAACGAGATGGAGGAGTTTAGGAATGATGCATACGAAAATGCCAAGATATACAAGGAAAGGACCAAGAAATGGCACGACAAGCAGATTCTTCGACGAGACTTCGAACCAGGACAACAGGTGTTATTAATCAATTCTCGACTGAGATTGTTCCCTGGTAAGTTAAAATCACGATGGTCTGGACCATTCACAGTGGAAACAGTGTACCCACACGGTGCAATTGAGTTAAAATGCAACAATGGTCAGACATTTAAAGTCAATGGTCAGAGGGTCAAGCATTACTTTGGAAATGAAGTGCGACACATGGACAACATCCCACTGCGAGAACCAAAGTAGACCGAAGAAAGTCAGGCTGATGACGTTAAACCAAGCGCTGTGTGGGAGGCAACCCACATTTATTTATTTTTGCATTCATTTTATTTATTTTATTTCGATTCTTTAGTTTATTAATTTTAATTTTCTCAAGTATTAATTTGCATTTTGCTATTTTTTTTTGCAGGTATTTAAAAAAAAAAATTGATAAGGTTATGGACAGTGTGTCCCGCGCACATGCGCGACGAATTTCCGCGCACATGCGCGATATTGGCAGAGAGCTCGGCGCATATGAGCCAATCCTGGCGCGCACATGCGCGAAACTTACAGAGAGGTCGGCGCATATGCGCCAATACTTGCGCGCATATGCGCCACATTCCAGCATGCCGGCCAGTAGCAGACGCGCATATGCGCCACTTCATGGCGCGCATATGCGCGCGACTCAGTTTAAGAAAAAAAAAAAAAGGGGGATCGCGACTTCAAAATTCAGAAACCCACTCTCCCTCACACATCACAGCACCTCCCTCCTTCAACACTCCACGCCGCCGCCGCTCTTCCTCAGAAGCCCACGCCTCCGCCTCCCACTACCGAAAGCCGACCACCGCCTTCACAACAGCAAGTTTTCCACCAACACTCCGATTTCTGGTAACTCTCTCGTGAAGTTAAAGGCTTTATTTCGAAATTTTCTCAAATCTTGAGAATAGTTGAGAATTGATGTTCGATTTTTAGAGGAACTTCTGTTATTGTGACGTGGGTACTTCGTTTTGTTCTAAATCAGTTTGTGATTGGGGCATATATCGTATTGCTAACCGGATTCCAGAATCGGTGAGAATCGAAGCTTGAAGAGGAAGAGGCACCCTTTTTTGACCTCATTTTCGGCGCCATATCAACTCAATAATCCAAACATGCAAGAAATAAAATATTTGCACTTTATAATTATTCATCCACAACTATTTTATTGAAATAAACAAAGGTGATAAAATAATAAATAATTCCATATTAATTTTATTTCATGCAATTAAATTTTGAAATGGTCCAATTTCATTTTCACAAATCAGAATTGCGTAAGTCAAAAAATAATTAAAGGTCAAATTCTTGATTTCAAAATTTGGACAATCAAACAAGGCCTTAAATTCAACCCAAAAATCAATCCCAAAATTCGAAACCCTAACCCTAACCCTAAACACGGCGCCGCCACCTCCTCCGGTGACACCAGTCAGCGGCGACATTACCCAGGAGTCTAATAAGCACGGCGACCACTAACATACCATCTCCAACCACCCAAGAGGTCTGAATTCGATCGAAATCTCCCAAAAAATAGACTGAATAAGCGAGGATAAAAGTTCCGAGATACAGGTGAAAATTCGATCATGTTACGGTGTTTTTCGATCAATAGACGGTATGGATACAAGCGCCTGAATGTTGCGAAAAAAACGCCTCAGAATTCGCCGCCGGAAATCGGCCGTCGACGTCCGATTTTCCATGAATCCGGCGGCCTATCCCAGAATCCGAAAATTCGAATTTCCGATTTTCTTTTTTTTTTTAATTCGAAAATAAATCTATGTTTTGGATGAAAAATCCGAAAATTCTAGATCCAAAGAGTATGAATTTATTCATATCCAAATTCAGAAAATTTTAAGAAAATCGATCTGAATGCAAAAAATTTATAGACAAGAAAATCGTCTCAGATCTGAGAATAAAACATACTTTTCTGTTTTGATCCTTCAATAAACAAAGTTCTCATAATTCAACATGAACGTGGCTCTGATACCAATTGTTGGAGATTCAATAATATTAAATCTATAAATCATGTGATTAACTCCATATATCATAACACGCCAGGAGTTCATGTCGAATTATCAGAAAATATAAATAACAGTAAACACGTACCAGAATCCATTGATTGATCTAGCGTCAGAGTTGTGGATCTTCCAAGGCAACAGAGAATCGACCACCTTATTCTTGCCTTTGATGGGAGAAGGAGAGAGATCTAGAATACGTGTGCCGTATGTATTCTGCTTTATATTCTCTGTGCCTTGGGGATCATAACCTTATATAACTTTAGCAGTCTTCAACCCATCATAGAAGACCTAATTGGGTTGGGCTTCTACACATAAGGTGGACCATATCAATTTATTTAATACTTTGGAAACCCATAATTAATTAGATCACTTTATTGGGTCCTTTATTAGATAGCTTGTCTATATACAATTAATTAAATTATGTGAACCCACAAAATAATTCCAACACACCGATTAACACACCGATTATCAAATTGATACCTAAACCCGTGTGCATTTGGTAAAGACACTGATAATCAAACCGAGGCCCGAAACTCGTCGATACCAAACATTCTCGCAGTCAATAGAACATCTCACATCACGATGCCACCTTTATATATATATAAAAGATCTCATATCTTCCAATGCCGCTAAAGTTTACTCAATTTAAATTTTACCTATTTGCTAAAGTTTTCTAAATACCCGTAAGCTGCCCGGGGTTCTAAAATATCTCACACTCTCGGAGTATTTTTCATTAAAATAACGCCTTTAAAATTCATACGGATGTAAGAAAATCATTTAAATACCATGCATGAAGCACCTAAACAATCCACATATATTCGTATCAACACAATTAATATGATTTGAAAGACCCAATGAACATAAATATATTGCATTTAAAGGCATAACTAAAATTTAATTATTAAGAGCAAACATGCAGCTTGTGGCATATTTGAAAAGTTTTCACCAAAAATAATATATTATATAATGAAATATTTGAAATTCCTTTAAAATATAAACTGCATTTAATCATGTGCAGTAGTTATGTCATTTAATTTAATTTTGATTATGATTTTGAGTTTTACATTATTTTGATATAGTTAATTCTTACTAATATATATCATATTAAATAAAATATAATTTTTTTTATATCATAGATTGTTGTCGTGAATTTTGGTATATTGTTAGGAATGAGTTAGAGTTTAGAGTTGGACAAATAAACTCTTATAAATTTTTCTTTAATAACTGTCAAAAATGCGACCAGTCTCGATAGTGTTAGTTGTACAAAACCTGATTTTCTCAACACTTTAAAAACGTTCGGACTACTAGTGAACATATGACTAAGACAAGTCTACCAAACCAAGAATGTTTCTAAAGTAATAGAACTTAGCATCTGGTAACGGTTTGGTGAGAATGTCTGCTGCCTGTTGATCGGTTGAGATGTGATCCTGATGAATCTCCTTTTTTATGACATGATCTCTTATGAAATGATGTCTAATAGCAATGTGCTGGAATTCATCACAATATTGTATGTTATGGCAATAACACTTGTGTTGTCAAAAAATATGAGATTTTCATTTGACAGAATCTCATAATCTCTAACCTGTTGTTGAATCCATAAGATTTGTGCACAACAAATTCCGGCTGCGAGATATTATGCTTCAGTGGTTGAAGTGTCTATAGATGTCAGCTTCTTGCTGAACCAGGAGATCAGTTTATAACCAAGGAATTGACATAATCTACTGGTGCTCTTCTTGTCAATTTTGCAAATTGTGTATTCTACATCAGGATATCCAATAAGATTATAACTTGAGTACTTGAGATACCAAAGACTCACATCGATAGTTCCTTTAAGGTATTTAAGAATAAGCTTAATTGTGGTATAATGAGATTGTTTGGGAGCAACTTGGAATCTAGCACTTAGACAAACTACAAACATAATATCCGGTCAACTAGCGGTTAGATATAACAGTTATCCTATTGGTCCGTGATACATTGCTAAATCGATCAAAATTCCCACTTCAACTTTATTTAACTTGATTGATGCGCTCATAAGGGTGGATGAAACAAAGTAGTTGTCCATTTCAAATTTCTTGATTAGCTCTTTAGCATACTTTGATTGATTGATTGATGAATATGCATTTGTCAAGCTGTTTGACTTGCAATCCAAGAAAGAATGTGAGTTCGTTCATCATGCTCATCTCAAAATTTTCACGCATAAGTTTAGAAAATTTATCACAAAGTTTGGTTTAGTTGATCCAAAAATAATATCATCAACATAGATTTGCACTAAAAAGATATGATATGCCTTGGTGAATTTGAACAAATCTTATTGACCATCCCTATCACAAAATCGTGATTAAATAAATTTTTTAGGAGAATATCATACCAAGATCTAGGTGCTTGTTAAGTCCATACAAAGTTTTATCTAATTTAAAAACATAACTAGCATAAACAGGATTGATAAAACCTGGAGGCTATTCAACATAAATTTCTTCTTGCAAGAGGCCATTCAGGAATGCTAGCTTTACATCCATTTTATAGTCTTTGAAGTCCATGAAAGCAGCAAATGCAAGGAAGATTTAGATTATCTCAATTCTTGCAACCGGTGCAAATGAGTCATAAAAGTCAATACCTTATTCTTGTTTGTATGCTTGAACTACAAGACGAGCTTTGTTCATTACAAGCATTCCATTCTCATTCAGATTGTTTCTGAACACTCATCTAGTCTCAATAACATTTTTCTTGTCTAGTAAAAGGACTAAATGACAAACTTTGTTTCACTCAAACTGGTTGAGTTTTTCTTGCATGGCCTCTATCCAGCTAGCATCTGTTAATGCTTCATCGACCTTCTTTGGTTCAAGCTGAGAGATAAAAGTTGCAAACAAAAACTCATCAATAAATTATTTTATAATTCTAAGAGGAGCAGACTGGGTTACCAATGATCAAATTGGGTGGATGATTTCTACTCCACCAGTAGTTTGGTCTCAGATGATGTGTATCTTGTTAATCTTGTTGAACTTAATATTCTTCTTCAATGATCACCTCTTATTCTTCTCTTCCTATACCATTCTCTACGACTTGTTCCATGAGTTCTAGATCTGGTCCAGTCGGATTGTTCTCTATGATCAAGACCTGCCGAGACATCTTCATTGTGCCTTCTTAGCTCAATCTCACTGTCACTTTCATAGATGAGATTTTTGCTTTCCAATTTTCGACTCAACTAATTGACATTCACATGTTCTTGAGCTACATATACATTAGATCCATCAAAGATAACATGAACAGTTTCTTCAACAGTAATAGTCTTGTTGTTAAAGACTCTTAAGCTTTGTTGATTGATGAATAACTCAAAAGTATTCCTTTATCAGCTTTAGCTTTGAAGGAAGTTAATTGAACTTTTTCATTGTTGTGAATGAAAAACTTGCAGCCAAAATTTGAAATAAGAAATATCCGATTTGATGGCATTCCAAATCTCATAGGGAGTTTTGTTATGTCTTTCATTATAGATATGTTTTGATTATAACAAGCTGTATTGACTACTTCTGCCCAAAGCCTTTGAGAAACGTTTGAATCAGCAATCATTCTTATAGCCGCCTCTTTTAACATCTAATTCCTTCTCTCAGCAACAACATTCTGTTGAAGAGACTGGGCAGCTGAGAACCCATGTTTAATTCCTTGATAATATAGATAAGATCCAAGGGTTTTGTTTGTAAACTATGTACCGTGTCACTCCTTATCTTATCTATCACAATAGATTTCTCATTTTGCAACTGTTTTAAATTTTTTTATCAAATTTAAAGCAGTTTGAACTTTGGATGGTAGAAAGATAACCCAAGTATATCAGGAGTAATCATCTACTAGTACTAGAATATACCTTATTTTCCATGTGCTCTTTACTGGTATAAGAACGAATAGATCCATATGCAGTAAATCCAAGCATTTGGTGGAGGAGTTATATCTTTTGCTTTTAAAATTATATCTTATTTCTTGCCCAACTGACATGCAATTCTAATATTATTTTTTATAAAAATGTTATAGGCAGACTGCTCACCAACTCTTGTTTACTCAGATTTGCAATAGATTTGAGATTAAGATGATTCAATTGTTTGTGCCACAACCAATTCTTGTCAATATTCTGAGCAACAAAATATGTAGGGGGTGGAAGTTAGTTATCTTTCTAACTTATCTTATATGTGTTTCGTTCTCTAAATCCGGTTTGCATGAAATTATCATTGCTAGATTTCACGATGCAAGTGTATTGGTGAAATTCAACTGAGTAGGAATACACAACTGAATTATGTTGATTTAGTTATAACATAAATTTTCAACTAGTATGACATCTTTAATAATGACTCTACCATGGATAATTTTACATTTACTCACAGTTCTATCTTTTGAGTTATCACCAAATGTGATTCCTGGTCATTTCCATTCAATCACTTACGTTAGAGGCTTCTTTTTTCAGTAATGTGCCTTGAGCATCCACTATCAAGGTACCAAGTTGACTCTTCGACTATTTTTGCTTTCTTTGCCTGTCAATATCACAACATTTTTTTGGTATCCACATATAGTTGGGTCCAGATCGTATTAATTTTTTCGGGACCCACAGTTGAATTATCCTTATGGGTCTACCAGTGCGTGTGTCCAGAAATTCAAGCAGTCGAATAGAGTTTTGTGGAATGCTATGATGTGTTCTAGTTTTAACCATATGTTGTTTAGGCTGTTTGTTCTTGCTATCTAGTCCATACTTCTTTTGAACTGACATGCAATTAAGTACTTGTTTTCATATGATTGCAATCATCATTACTAAAGCCTAGGTTGATTCAATCGCCTTCTTGCTTTTATTTTTCATCATCTTACTTAATAAACTGGATCTTGGTTCCACGTATTAATTACTTTAAGCAATTTCTAATTTTCATTCAAAGTGTCTTTGAACATTCTTCTCATGTTATCATTCCCGGTGGCTAGCAGACTTGGTTTTACTTTAAGATTGTCAAGTTCTTTTCGTTGCATGCAGTTGGATTCACTTAACTTATCTTTCAAGCTTACTTTTTCTCCCTATACTTCCTCAAATGATTGAGAGATAATTTTATACTATTTTACTATATCATGAAGTGCAGTGACAGTGTCTTCTCGTAGAAATTTACTAGAACCAAAATCAAAGAACTCATCATCATTTTCCTATGGTTTTGAGTTTTCCATCAAGAACTGGACCAACTCATCATCTTTATCACTTGATCAGGCTTCCGATCCAGAAGACTCACTTTCTGAGTCTGCATACTTGTTCTTGTTATCCTCACAAACAAGAGCATGTTGATCTTTCTTCTTTTTGAAAGATCTTTTCTCATCCTTTAACCAACTTCTCTTGAAAGGTTTCTTTTAATCCTTTTTGGACATGTTATATTCTTCAATAAGGTGGTCTTTCTTGTCACAGTTAGAACAAGCTTGAGCATATTTTGTCTGATCCTTTTTATGATAAGTTTTAGTAAATTTAGATTTATTTTTTCCCGTAATTTACTAAACTTCCTAACAAATAGAGAAATAGTCTCGCTGTTTAGTTGCTTAGAAGATTGACTGGAGGAGCAGAAACAGTTGCAGCTAGAGCCTTTGTTGGTTGAGATGTAGATGGCTCTTCTTTAGACCAATTCCCGAGTTCGAACTCGTAGAATTTGGGATCAGCAAGCAAATAATGCAGCTCTAGATTGTTTAGATCCTTGGATTCCCTCATTTCATCTGTCTTTATTTCTCATTCTCTGGGTAAAGCTCGCATTACCTTCAAGACAATTTCACGAGTAGAATATTGTTTATCTAAATATGCAAGTTCAATATTGATACTGCTAAACCGTACATAAAACTATTGAGAGTTTCTCAAAGCATCTTTTTTTACATTGTCAAATTTTTGGATGGAAACGGTCAGTTTGTTTTCCTTGTTCTGGTCTTTGCCTTATCAAAGTTGGGTTAGCTTTCCCAAACTCTTTCGTTCTAGACCAAGTTTTGATTTTTCTAAACATATCCTTATCAAGTGTTTTATAAAGGATATCCTTGGCCACATTGCCCATATTGGCCTTCTTTTTGTCCCGTGCCATCCATTCGGAACAATGATTCTCCCCCATCTATAGAGCACCTTCTTTTATAGCAACGGCTATATATACTCTTAGTATCTCCATTGAGCCATATGTGATAACATACCGTATGTCATCATCATGATCAGATACATGTGTCTGCGTACGAATTTTCCACTATATATATCAGAGGTAGAGAAAAACCCTATCTGATACCACTTGTTATGATCGAGTTAGATTTTAAAGGATAGTGAATAGACTCTTTTAAAAAAAATTCTTACAAAACTATCAAATAATGCGACCAGTCTCGATAGTATTAACTATACAATACCTTATTTTTTCAATACTTTAAGAAACGGTTGGACCACAAATTTGTGCGAAAAATGGTTCTTATAAAAATTATATACTATAGCATATTAATAAGATAGATAAATGTTATAATAAATGACACAAGTATTTTTATGGATGTTTAGAGACCCGAGCTCTTACGTCACCCCTTCTTCCACTTAGAAAGGATTTCACTAGAAGAATTTAATTTTACAAATTTTATAACTTTTTATAATAACTCACTTCAATCTTAGGTTTTATCAACTTCTTAAGTTGAAACTCTTATTATTCTCACAAACGGTTGAGACTCGCAGTCTAACAACTAATATAACACAAATGAAGTAAAGAAATGTGTCCTTTGATTCAATATGTCGAAAACTCCTCAAACGATCATGGAAAGAAATGATCGAGTGAGTTGACATAATTAGCCCTTGATGGTCCTTGAAGATCTGATGAATGTTCTCTTGTTAGTAGGCTATTGAGTAGTGTGTATTTTGTGAATTAAGATTTCTCAAAATTCTTTTCAGAGAATGCTTCAAGTGTAAAATTTTCTCGTGTGTAAAATTTTCTCGTGTTGTTCTTCCTCTTGACATTCTCTTAGTACTTATTGCATCTTCATCGTTCGAGAGTACAACTCAATAAATGAGCATTAATGCAATAGTACTGATGTCATCATCCTTTTATTATATATCACAAACTTTAATTAATGAGCATTTTGAAATTTACCAAATCTGATAGGAAACAACCACTGACAGCAAAAAAATGACTATTTCTATGCGTAGACGTTCAAGGAAAACAATATGAAATATTGATATCTTGTTTTGTCGTGTATGATCTCTACCAACTTTTCTGATAATTTAGGAGCGGTGTAAATGTGTGGCTTGTATTTGAAATAACTTTACTCGATCATTGATTAATGTTCTTCGATTTTAAAAATGGTCGAGTAGTCCATGTGCCACGTAATGATGCATATGAGCAGTCGAGTAGATCAATTACGCTGTTATTGATGAAGCGGTTGAATAGCTTATCATTACATGACCGGTTGAATGGTTCTTCTGAAACGCTCGAATACCTGTAATACAGATCAAATGGCAGTTCTAATATAATATGTAATTGTTTGTTATCATTAAAACTAAAAGATCTAACAATAGCTATCCTTAAATTTCTATTATTATTATTATTATTATTATTATTATTATGTATTTTAATTACAACTTTAATAAAAATATTTTTAACATGTCTTAAGAATTAACTAAAATTTTTAATCAAAATTTATTTATCTAATAAATGACAAAAAATTGATCTTTTGAAAACATTTATTTATTGTTTAAAAATTTGATAAAAATTAATATATTATTTTTAAAATGTCTTTTTATATTCTTTTTATCTGTAAACTCAGTCAAGATAAATAAGTCAATTTAACATAGTTGCACATGTGATGCCATTATACATACTCAAAGATACATCACATTGTTATGAAACTCATGTGCAAGCCTCGATGAACCAATGGTTCCACATTTAATTGGAATATATTAGATGAATGGACTGTATTGAAAGATAATAATAATTGATTGGTTCTTGCAGACACTATCGGAGATACATAGGGAATCATGATGCGATACCAGTAGATGCTCTTACCATTATTTGATGTGTGCGATCAGAAAAGAATTTTGACATTCTTATGATCAATAAGTTGATAAATGGAATGAGGATAATTAAGGCTAAGGACGTACAAGGGACACATTTTGTCTCAAATCACGATGAGTTGTGAACTCCAAACCAGTTGTATCCCTCTGAGTCACACAAGCACTAGTTTTTTTTTCGCGTTGAGATAATCAAATTTAAAAAGTTGAATTTGTTGAATGTAGTTTGGTGTGATCAAAAGTTTTAGCTTATTAAAAGAGTTTATGAGCGAATTCTATATTTGGAATTTTAGAAAGTGAGTACGAGTGCTAAAACAGTAAAGAGAGCACCCTACCTAATTTATGAGGAAATTTTCTAAAATTGACACTTGAGATATATAGAGTCAATGGAAATTTGACTTTTGACTAAGTGGTTGAAAAGTTTGACTTTGAGTCATTATAATAAATTGTTTAAACTAACCACTTCGTTGATATTTAATCGTCAATTGAGATAATGATGAAACAACAATAATAGGTTTATAAACCTTGGGCTTCGATTGTCCTAACCAAACTCTAACTAGCAGAAGTCTTAGTTCGATTGAAAAATGCCCAACTTATTATATTAGGCTAGAGTTTATACCTAGCCAGTACAAGTTGCTTAGCCACCAAGTTAGTACTCTCGATCTCTTCTCTTTCACTCTAGACGACCGTCCCTTTGCTCACCTAGGGTTTTTCGACCACCACCCACCACAGATGTCGGCATGCCGTTGTTCCACCACCACGCCGTTCTTTTTGTCTCAACGCAAAGTTATTCTTTAGTTATATTTAGTGAAAACTAAAGAATGAATATAGATTCGGTCAAGGACTTTATTTATTCCAGTGGAAGAACTAAATTCAAGTGCATTTAAAATTACTTTATATCAAGTTAAATATTTTATTTAATAATTGTGTTGAATTTTAAATACATCTAAAATGGTTGTCATTTTGAATTAATATTTCAATTCTTTCCTCAAATCCGTTTTCCTAAATTAAATGTTTTGATCCAAATACAACATTCGATTGAATAAGACTAATTCCTAGCTAGCCTGAAGATTTAATGTGACATTTGTCTTCTAAAATTAATAATGTATTGATGGTGTATGACTGAATGTTTATTATTTTACCAAAAGTTATATTGATTAGTAACAGTGACTCTAATTTTTAAATTGTACAATAACTCAAATGCCATGTTTCGATCACTATCCCACCATGAGCAATTATTACACCATAACAATCTCTTGAGGATCGATAACGAGTTTAGGGGGTGAATAAACTCTTTCTTTTGTTGGACGATTTTGCAAAGGGTGCTAGAATCCTGTTAGAGATTATAGCTAATCTTGTTCGAATGTAAATCCAGCAGATCACAATAATAAGTGCGAAAATGATCCGATGGAGTACGGTGAGAAACAATAAAACAATAGGCAGTTGAATAGTGGTTGTTTCTTGAAGTTCGAAGACAAAATCTTCTACATATCTCCTTATTCTGTTTCCAGAAGATATCACTGAAAAACTTGGATGTTACAGTACAACACTTGTACACACCCACTTCAGTAGGGCTTACCCTTAGCCTACTGAAACTCTTAGTTACACAACTCAGTAAAACGAATACAACAAAGTTCTGGAAAGGGCTCTTTCCAATATTACAAACTCTTCTCAATAAGATATAGTAAAGTGTTTAGCTTGAAGAGATTTCGAAACAGCAGCAGCACAAAATGATTTCAAAAGATCGAATATAGATAATAAAACGTGTGCTGCTTTTCTGTATGTTGAGCTCGAAGTAAGTAGTTGATGATAGCTCAAAACTCACGTTGGAACAATCGTTGCGTGGATAATGATAATAACGTTGTTTCCTATAAAGAATTGACTTCTATGTATATAGAAAACTTTCAGTCCAACGTCTATAATCAAAAACAACTTCTAAGGCTCCTAAGTAAAATCAGCTTTAATACCTAAAAAAGGTCCTGCAGAAAGCTTCAGAGAAATCGGTCTTGTTACTTACCAAAACTAGTAAGGAGCGATAATGTCTTTGTATAGCATTAATGGTGCCATTAATACTAGTACTAAGTAAAGTAATGGTAACTTTAAGACTGTAACGATTCAAACAAAAGACGTTAAGTTATCTTCTACTTAAGCTATGTTCTTCTTTTAAAGCTATGTTCTGCTTTGGTTTTCTAAGTCGTTAAAGTACTCGAAGAGTACTGCTTTTGTTAATGCGATACGAGAGCTTCTGATTTTATATTGTCTACTGATTATAGCTATCGCGACCTACTGGTTTTGACTCTCATCACCACAATTAAATTAAGTCTAACAATTTTTCCCTTTGTGGTGAGGCCAAAACCTAGAAGTTAGTAAACAACAATTATAACAATAAGCAGATAGCAATTGTAACAGAATAACCGATAAGTGAATAGTCAGTAAAACAGAGTTTAATCATATCATCAGTCCCGATGTCTCTGAACATCGTTTCCTCATCCTGGGGATCTTGATTCGTGTAGGAAGATTCTGCATGATGTCCTCCAGTTCTGCCTTCTTCAAACCTACCTTCTGCTTCCCCCTTTTTGACATCATTGGCCTGAACTCGAGTGAGTAAGTCATCCACTCGGCCAGTAAGAGTAAGAATGCCATTATTTGGCATCTCAAGAAATGGTGCTTGATTCGAAACTTGCTCATTAAGATCATGGAGAGATTGAGATTACGACTCAATCTTGGCATCAATGGTTTCAAGTTCATAGCTTCTACTTTGGTGGAGACTGAGTGAATAGCTGAATGATGATCAGAGACAGTTTTAATGATGTCAGCTTGACCAAGTAAGATGTTGGCCTGACTTGAGAAAAAATTTTGTCTGAAAAGGCTGGTTTCTACATGCAGTTTGGCCAATGATTCTGCCGTGCGAGTGACTTCTTTTGAGATGCGATCACGGAAGAATCTGGTGGCACTAACTTCACCAGCATGTTCAAATGACAATTGCTTAACAATCTCTGACAGATTATCAAGATTTCTTCTCAGAATATCTATCTCGAATTCAAGATCAAACGTTTCTTCTGCTGGGGACGGTGTTTTTTCGAGCAAACAATGTCTGATCTCTGGGAGACGATCGATGTGAGCAGGAGAAGAAGCAGGAGGAACAATCAAAGCAGTAGAGGCATCTTCTGGTGGAGCAGTAGTTGGTTCGGCAAAAGTTATTCCAATAGCAGTAGTTTGTTCTGCAGCTGCACTCTCTTCTGGTTGGGCAGCTTCAGTGGTTTCCAGTTGCTCAGCGGCTGGAATGGATTCAGATGGAATATTCAAAATAGCTTCCATTTCCGCTTGATGTTCAGCATAAAATATCTCCAGATTTGACAGTGATTGAGGTGGAGCACCATCTGATTTTGCCATTGGTTGGTCTGCTGGTTGAGCTTCTGGTTGAACCACATCATCAGCCTGAGCTATTTCTGGTGCAGTAGAAGCAACAAGATCAATAGATTGAATGACTTCATCCACTGAAGCCAATTCACAAACAGAAATCAGAGATGATGACTGAGTAGGCATTGTCAGGGATGCATGAGTACTGGAGACCTTAGATTCTGATGGATCTGTGGTCCTTTTCTCAATTGGCTTATTCTGAAGAAAGTCTGGGATGAAGCCTACTTGGTACTGCATAGGCTCTCCAAAGGCCTGTTCTTGAGAAAGAAGTTTCTCATTCATCAATCTCAGTCGATTAGTCAAAAGTTGAATGACGTTCTGATCCTGAGCAGCAGTAGGAATCATAGAGTTGAAACTAGACTTAAGAGTCTTTAAAACAGATTCCATCTTCTGGCACTTCAGCTGCTCGAGAATGTAGCTTTTTCTGTTCATTGCCTCAATCACATTAATGGTCTTAGCAGAATCAAAGACACTCTTTTCACTCTTCACCATTTTTACATAAACACTTGGTGTTTTCAAATGAGTAATAGGGTGGAAAATTCTGACTTTCAGCTAATCATCAAAGAAAGTCATGTCTTCACTGGCATATTTTTCAATCTCCTCCATGTGAAGATCAATAGCAGTGATAACGGATGACTTGGCGTCATGAGTTTGCGATTTTGCAACAAGTTTTTCCTTGCCTTTATCTGAAAAAGTGGCAGGCAACACGGGTCTAAAGGGAGAAGACCTTGCAGTAGATTCTCTAATAACGACTCCAGACGTGGGTCTTAAAGTCAGAACAGAAATTGAGGTGGTTGCAATAGAGATGGCTGCTTGTTTGGATGATGTAGCTTCTGGAAACACTTGTCTCAGAGGGACAATGTTTAAATCAACAACAGTTGATGTTTTCTTGAGGCAGATAGTTTTTCGGGCTTTTTTCTTGCTTGGAGTGGCTGGGAGTGAGGCTTTGGTTGGAGCAGCAGATTCCTCAGATATTGTTTTATCTGAATCAGTAGAAACAACAAATCTTTTCCTCTTGATTTTCTTTGGAGGTCCTTGAGCCTCAGTCTGATTGTCTCCAATCTCCTTTTTCAAGGCAACAAATTCAGCCACAGTTGGCTTAGGCCTTAGAGCAAGTACATTATCAGCGTCGGCCATAGTAACAGATGAACCATCATGTTCAGAAGTAAAAGGAAAACCAGCATCCTTCAACATCATGCCGATCTAAATAGAAAAACCAGTACCCTTCCTCACAATCATGTCCTTCATGATTCTGAACAAAAATCGACTCCAGTCCACTTTAATATTAGAAGTGATAGCTACCATTACTTGAACCTTTTCTTTGGTCAACTTATCAAACGTACCAGCTTTGACCAGAAGTGCCTTTTCCACAATATTGGCAAGCATTTGGTATTCCATTTTCAGAAGCTTCTTGAAGCAAGAGGGAGAGAGTTCCTCTCCAGAAGCTGAGAAGGAGGTAAGGGCAGTGGACATCTCCTCCTTAGAAATAATTGACAAATATAAAGTTCCTGAGAGTGGAAGAAAGAAAGTCGATCCCAGCAGTGTAGCATCGATGGAGATGGATGGATCTCCCTAGGAGTAAATGATTTTTCCATCCTCAATGGTCGCTTTAGCATAGAAGTCCAGGAGGGTAGTCTTGTATATGATTGCTGGAACCTCTAAAAACCTCATTAGACCAGATTTTTCAATGGCCTTGAACATCTTAACAAGATTTTCATCCTTGATTTTCAGAACTGATGCAAAGTTAACTTGGTAAGTATTTAGTGTACAAGCTCCAGCCATTTCTGCAAATAAAATGAGTTTGAATTAGATTCTGTAGTAGAGATGAATGCGAGAGAAAGCTGTAGCTAGTATGCAATAGTCTGAGATCGTAAAAGATGAAATGAGAAGGAAGAGGCGGTTAATATTCAAAATGTACAGCCGTCAGTGAAAATATAAGGACACGTGTCAATATGTTTGCGGTTGATTTTTTGAAAAGTTAAAAGATGATTGTTAGATACGCCAAAATTTTAAAATATACTAAAAAAGAGGCGGGCTGTCCAAATGGTTATTAAAGAAAATCAGTAGAGGATTTGTCGTCTTATGATAATATCTACTGGAAGTCATAAAGTTTTGAAATATCTCCAGCACTTTGATAAAAACCAATAGACACGTTGTTATATCGAAAAGACAAATATCCTTCTGCTTATGACATGGCACTGAATTATCAGTCACAACAAAAGTAATTTCCCTTGAATAAATACAAATAATAAATAATATTAAAAGAGAAGATACGAGATCCGAAGGAAAGACAGATGACTTTTGATATTCGTGCATGAGATGAACAGTCAAGTAGCTCTTTGGCTTCCCCGAGGCTTAATATAAATACCTGCAAACACACAAACTAAGTCATTTACACATTTATCAAATTAAAACAAATGGATGGTGTAAGCATTCTCTCGGAGACTTCTCCAGAGTCGGATTCTTCAGATGAGTTTCAAAGGAAACTTCCAGCTTCTCGTAAGATGATGTTTGACGACATCATTTTCCAAGATATGAAGACTTGGAAGAAATTCTTTGACCTGTAATCTGAATAATCAGTTAGATTATTCTAAATTATGTTAGAAGCTGTGGAATAATCCATTTCACAAGCCACAATCATGCGAAGAGAGGGGGATTATTCTATAGTATAGAAGGGCTAAGCTGCGAAATCATCCCTTTCACCAACCACGATCATGCAAAGAAAGGGGGGTGATTCCAGTAGCTTCTAGTTAGGTTCCTGCTGAGAGTCTCAGTACTGCTGATATCAACAATTGTAATAGCTTAAACAATGTAATGCATCTGGTTTTATCAATGAAATGTTTCATTTTATCATATCTGTTGTTTATCTACTGATTTTACTTACTGCATAAAAGAAAACAAAAGATAGTAAACAGTAATTAAGATAAATCAATTAAACCTAGAACATTACGAAAATTGGAAAACTTATTCTTAGGCAAAGGCTTAGTAAAATATTTGATGCTTGCTGATCAGAAGGGACATATTCCAGACGAATGTCCTTCTTCTGTACAAGATCTCTAATAAAATGATGTCTTATGTCAATGTGCTTCATTCTGGAATGAAGTACTGGATTGTACGTAATTGCTTTAGCACTGGTATTGTCACAGAATATAGGTGATTCAGAGGCTTGAACTCTATAGTCTTTAAGTTGTTGTTGCATCCACTGTATTTGAGAGCAGCAGCTTCCAGCAGCAAGGTATTCTGCTTCTGCAGTAGACGTAGCTATGGAAGTCTGCTTTTTACTGAACCAGGAGATCAACCTATAACCAAGAAATTGACAAAAACCACTTGTGCTTTTTCTATCCAGTTTGCAACCTGCATAGTCAGCATCTGAATATCCAATAAGATTGAAAGAAGAATCATTGGGATACCATGAGCCAACATTTTGACTACCCTTTAAGTATTTTAGTATACGTTTAGCAGCAATATAATGTGATTGCTTAGGGTTAGATTGAAATCTTGCACAAATACAAACAACAAACATAATATCAGGTTTACTGTCGGTAAGATATAACAATGAACCAATTAGACCAAAACACTGAGTCACCTCTACTGAAATTCCATTTTCATTCTTATCAAGTTTATTAGATGGGCTCATTGGAGTGGAAGCAGCAGAGCATGTTTCCATGCCAAACTTTTTCAATAGTTCCTTAGTGTACTTAGCCTGATTTATGAAAATTCCAGTATCAAGTTGCTTGATCTGCAGTCCTAGGAAGAATGTCAGTTCTCCCATCATGCTCATTTCAAATTGTTCCTGCATTAATTTAGAAAACTTTGTACACAATTTGGGGTTAGTTGACCCAAAGATAATGTCATCAACATAAATATGTACTAACAGAATGTGCTTATTCTTAATTAATGTGAACAAAGTCTTGTCTACTGTGCCGATTGTAAAATCATGATTGACAAGAAATTATGAGAGCGTGTCATACCAAGCTCGAGGTGCCTGTTTTAAACCATATAGGGCTTTGTGTAATTTAAATACATGATGCGGTAAGAAATGATCAATAAAACCTGGAGGTTGTTCAACGTAGACCTCTTCTTGCAGTAGACCATTTAGGAAGGCATTTTTCACGTCCATCTGATAAACTTTGAAGTTTTTGAAAGCATCAAAGGCTAAAAATATTCTGATAGCTTCAAGCCTTGCTACTGGTGCATAGGTCTCATCATAGTCTATTCCTTCTTCTTGTCTGAAACCTTGAGCCACCAGTCTTGCTTTATTTCTGACAACAGTACCTTCTTTATTTAGCTTGTTTCTAAATATCCCCCGGGTTCCAATAACAGCTTAATGAGATGGTCTAGGTACAAAAAACCAAACTTCATGTCTTTTAAATTGATTCAGCTCTTCTTGCATAGCTTCAATCCAACTAGGATCCAGAAGAGCTTCTTCTATTTTCTTTGGTTCATCCTGAGAGATAAAAGCAGCTTTCATATATTCATTAATCATTTGTCTTCTGGTTCTTAATGGAGCTACTGGATTACCAATAACCAAAGATGAAGGGTGAACTTTTCTGCAGACAAAAGGGTTTAAAGAAATTTCTTCCTGGTTTGATGATTCAGATCATGCTCGGCTAAGCAGTAGCAGGTTTTGGAATGTCAACTTCTGGTTCTGGTATGTCATGTGTCTGAACAACCGGTTCTACCAGAGGAATGTCTGGTTCTGGATTTTGAGCATTTTTGACACTTGGTTCTGCATCATCTTCACTATCTAGTTCCAGATGAATCATGTCTAATCTGTTACTTAGATTTGACACGTTTAATCAAAAACAGCTTCTGAGGCTCTTGAGTAAAATCAGCTTTAATACCTAAAAAAGGTCCTGCAGAAATATTCAGAGAAATCAGTCTTATTACTTACCAAAACTAGTAAGGAGCGTTAAATATCTTTGTATAGCATTAATGGTTCAATTAATACTAGTACTAGGTAAAGTAACGGTAACATTTAAGACTATTACGATTCAAAAAAAAGACGTTAAGTTATCTTCTGCTTAAGCTAAGTTCTGCTTTTAAAGCTGTGGTCTGCTTTGGTTTTCTAAGCCGTTAAAGTACTCGAAGAGTATTGCTTTTGTTAATGCGATACGAGAGCTTCTGCTTTTATATTGTCTACTGATTATAGTTACCGCGACCTACTGGTTTTGACTCTCATCACCAAAATTAAATTAAGTCTAACACAATATTTCTCACATAATTGTACTCGTGATATACAAGAATCCTACACATGATTTTAGTTTCGATACCAATTAGTTGTCGTTTTACTAAAAGTTATAGCTAGTGATTCTGGTGCAACTCTAATCTTTTAAATCGTATAACTTATATTTCAAACATCACATTTCGATTACTTTCTCAACGGAGACAATTATTGTATCCTAATAGATTGTGAGAAAGAAGACTCCCATGTAAAGTCCAAATTGGTGTTTCATGAAAATTAAAAAGCACGTCATGATATTTTTCCGACGGGCTGAAGAGTATGGTCTTTACACATTTCTTAGTTGATTCCTTGGATTTGTCATTTTCATTGAATTTCGCTAAATTGGAAATTTGGAGTGATCAATTTCTTAAATTGATTGGAATATAATGCTGTGGGGCTTTTACTGTGTGGTATTTCTTTTTCGTTATTTATTAATTGCCTAACTAAAATCATAAAACACTACAAAATCTTGAAATTTTTTGTGGCGACGGGAGATTTTTACGTCATAAAAAAATTGAAATTTTATAGCATTTGAATACGAAAACATGTTGATTTATTTTCTTATGTTGTTTTATCTTCGGTTTCATTTATGCACATATATATATATATATAAACAGTCGAAATTGTAAGTCAAGTAGTAGCTTTTGTATTGTGCTTAAAGATTCGTTGTTCGCATATATTTGTGAAATAATTTTATATGATTAATTCTTCCGATAATCATTATTAGGAATCTCTAGCCAGAACGTAACGTATTTTTTTTAGAAAAACAATATTTCTCTTATTACATATGAATATTCCAATGTTCAAGAGCATTCATGTATGTTGTTTTCATACTGAAGTCTTAATGAAATAATATCGCAAGATCCGATTGAGATATATGAGTTAAAAGAATTGCATTTTACACTCATTTGTGACATAAATGCATGTGTTTTGCATGTTGTTTCCATTATAGATAATCATAATATGACACTCATATCTTATAATTAAGATTCATTGAGGTTAACAAAAATAAGTGAGAAATTTTTTATTTTGTTTTTTTTTTTTTCAGGTTATGTCTATTATAGAGAATTGTAACACGAAGTTCATAGATGATAATCATGATTCAGTGAGGAAAATAAAAATAATTGATAGAACTAGAAAAATTAATTTGAGGGGACTAGGGGAGGTTTATTTGATTTTATTTTTTTGTTTGGTTATCAAAAAATGGAAATATAAATGTAGAAATTGAATTTTTTATATACATATATATAAAATTAGAGGTGTTATGGCTATACTTATATCATGATATAATGATGATTACTTAGAGTTATTATATATAATATATAGTGTACATATCCACACAATTATAGAACAGACGTAGTATTATCATGTCCTATTCTGCTTTATTTTAAAATTCAAAAGGGGGAGAAAAATTAAATTATATTTTAAGTTGACATATTCTCGATTTTGATATTTGAGATAATTAAAATATGGTTTTTATCTTGTTATTTTTAATTTTTTTAAAAAACATTACCCTATTTTGTTGAAGCGGTGTCATGACATTGGATGTTGCTATATGTCCGTCTCACATTATTTCTTATGCGAAATATGACTAAAAGCAAAAATTAAAAAAACTCGATCAATCAATCATACGGAGAAGAACAAATTTTGCTACTGATAAGATCGATTGAAGTATTTAGAATGAGTGGTTGAATAAATATTTACTAAAAAAATTTTGTTCAATGATAATTCAGTTTGGTTAGAAACTGAACTTAATATTCTCGATTGTCAATGTCATTTGACTAACAAAATGTGTGCGGAAAGAAGCCAAAATAACTTATTTAAAAGTTCAAGTAATGACTTTGATGTGTAAACTGAATGACAAGCTGAAAATAAAATTTACACAATTTACATCATTGTGTAAATTGATGTCCTTGTAATGAATGAAGATCTCTTGAACTGAACTTCATAAAATGTACTATGATGTAATTCAGTTTTGGTGTGAGTTAGTTTTATTTGACTAGTCCAATTACGATAAACAAGTTTAGCTAGTGGACAAAGCCAGTTTAGTTTATATCAGTTTTATATTAAATATTTGTTAACATCAAAACATAAATGTTTCAACTGTTTCTTAGTATATTAAAAAAAAAACCAACTAAAAGGTTTTTATATATATATTAAAGAAATATTTTATAAAGTATTTTTTCCATTTACCATATACTCATGTATTGCCTTTTTACCAACAAATAACAAAATGCAGAAAACATATGAAAGATTTTTGTGGTTGCCACTCTTTGAGGTATATGTTAGAACAATATTTTATAAATTATTTAGTTTGTTGATAACGAACAAAGTTTACTGTTGCGAAAATTACGAGGTAAACTTTGGCATCATTATTGGCATATATTCGCGTCTTTCCTGAAAATTTGCGTCTCTTCTGAATCAAAATTTCGTTTTTATATATATGACATCATTAGTTCAAGAAAAGTAGTTAGATTCAGATTTGATTTAGTCACCCATAAATACATAATATTTCATTGTATCCTTAGAGAAATTTTTTATATCCATGTGACTAAAGCGAGGGAAAAAATATTTCTTAAAAAAAAGTGTTATAAACGTGCCTTGGAGTTCATTTATTTAAATTCGAAATATTCCCCCAACAATATATATATGACTGATATTTTCAGTATGTGTGGCTGGAAAATAGTGATAACACCTAACCCCAACTGTTTACATCCCCCCCAAAAGAGGTTTGGATCTTGACTTTAGATATATATAAAAAAATTAGGCACATGTGACAAGGGAAATCTATTGTAATTCACAAATATATTTTTTTTATTGATGGAATATGAAATATATTTCGTTTTTTATATGTAGCATGAAATATTGCTAAGTTTTAATGTTAAAACACTTATTAATGGAACAGGGCCAAAAAAAAAGGGGGGCAGATGGAAACTAAAAATGAAAAATCCAAAAGCATTAAATTGATTTTGGGCATATGGAATTCGGGGGACCTGAAAGCAGCAACTCATCTTACTCACAGAATGCGGTTTGAGATTGCTCAAAACATGAAAAATATCTCAGTTTGTATTCAATTGTTTTCACATATTTAAGCCTATCTTCTAAAAGTTAATATGACAAATAGGGACCAGTGGGGAGGACATTTTATACTGTAGGATAAGATGCATATCCATTTATAATATTATAAAAATATTAAAATTCAGTACATTTTACAACATTTTTAAAAGTTCGAAAATATACCTTCACGACATTTATTTTAATTTTAGTTCAATTTTATAATCGAGCACTAATCATTTCATAAAAAATTATACATAATGACAATGATGCAGCTCAAATTTTTTAAATAGTACAGTAATTCAAGAGTCACGTTTCGATTGTTCGGTCGAAAATCCATCATTGATAATTATTGTACTCCAACATTTTTCTTTCAAATAATCGCATTTGTTGCAATGAATGAGAATCGAACACATAACTTTTGTTCAGATATCAATTATATGACTGATTTTTTGCCGATTTATTGAAAACTATAGCTAATAGTAACGGTACAAATAAAATATTCTAAATTGTATATCAACCTAGGTATTGCACACTAACACCAATCTTTAATCTTCTGATAAAATTGATTCGATTAGTTTATTAATTTAGTTCGGTAAGTTATAAATTCTCCAATCTATAAATTATCTCTTTCGCTTCTGTTTGTTTCATTTTTTTAATATTGCATCGATCTAAGCATTAAAATTATGAATTTCTTGTTTTTTAGAAATAGTTTAGAAATCGAAACCTAACAAATTGCTTTTTAAAAATGAAAAAAAAAAACAACGAGTTATGTATCCAAATTAGTTATATATTCATAATATAAAAATAACCATATAAATAAATAAATTTATATCATATAACATCACATTAAAAATAAATATTATTCTGCCAATTTTAAATTTAAAATATAAATCGGGTTTTCAATACAAATGATTAATATTTATTTTTCAAAATTATATCTCTGTAAATGAATGAATGTCTAAGGCAAGAAATTACATGAAGAAGCTTTGATGATCGGATTAGATTTTAGAGATGGGAGAATAAGCTCTTTAATTTTTCTCTCTAAATCACTAGATTTAACGCGGCCGATCTTGATAGTGTTAGATATGCAATACTTGTTTTTCTCAACTCTAAATAAACAGGCGGACTAAAGTAGTGGGGAAAACAGCCTGGTAGTTCTTTGGATTGTTATACACAAAAATATAAAAAGCTAAAAAGATAAATAAATGCATTAGAGTAAATGACACGGGATATATGGAAGTTCAAAGGCAGAATCTTTCAACATCTCTGTTAGGATCGGTTAGGGGATAAATCGTTGAGGTACAATAGCTCGGTTCTTGAAACATTGAATATCGATGAATTAAATCGAGTTTGGTTTTCAAACCAAGCGGAAGACACTCGATAATCCTTCGTAAAAATCGATTAAATATTTTGTAAAAAAATTAAAATATATGCAAGTTGAATGAGTAAAAAAAATTTTAGTTGAAGCATTTTATCAAACATTTGGTATGCAATATTTTTGTATTTGAAGAACACGTAAAATGCTTAAACAATGCATATTTAAAACGATGAAAATGATAAGTAAATGCAATAAAGAAATAGAAACGAATTTGTTTATGGACGTTCGGAGACTTTAAATACTCCTACGTCACCCCTTCTTCCACCTTGGGAAAGATTCACTAGAAGACTTTGATTTATACAACTCTTTGTACAAACCCACTCCGGAAGGGCAACACCCAACTAGAACTCCTAGCACTCAAGATTGCAGGCAGCACCTCACAATCAGCATATTGTTTAATGTCTCATATGCAAATACTACAAACACGTTGTTTTATGTCTTTGTGTGAAGACTCACTCAACTAATATTTGAAGTTCAAATCTCTTGTATATGTGTGAGTGATTGTGTGTGAGGAATTTATCATTTACAGTGTACATCTCAAATGTATCATCACACAAGGGCTTGTGCTCTCAACTAGCTGATTTATTCATGCTAACTGCTCATGCTTTGAATCCTTTCCAAAAGCCCTTGTTTGATCTTCAAGATGTTGTATTTATAATCCTCAATAATGATATATAATCTTAGACACAATAATATGCCCAAAGTTTTTGTACTGTTTCTGAAATTGCAACGGTCAAATTTGCCTTGCTGGACATTTTTCCGAGTGGTCAACTCTGGTCAATTGGTTCAGTTCAACTGGTCTGGATCAGTTCAGCTGGTCTGGTTCAGTTTCAGCTAGTTTAGTTCAACTTGTTTGGTTCAGTTTCAGCTGGTCTGGTTCAGTTTCAGTTGGTCAGCAGCTGGTTCAGTTCAGTTGGTCAGCTGCTGGTTCAGTTCAATTCAGTTCAGTTGGTCAGCTGCTGGTTCATTTCATTTCAGTTGGTCAGCAGGAGTTGGTTCAGTTCAGTTCAGCTGGTGTGCTGAAATCAGCCTTGTCGATTCAGTTTTTACAGAACTAATAGTTTCATCGTCATTTATCAGCATTTTAATCTTCGTTTCAGACTTTGAATTATGAAGATGATTTGTAGATCATTGTTTTATCTTTCCAATGCATACTGAATCGCTTCATTCCAATAACTGAGCTGAGAGATATGACCAAAATACCGCAACTGCTCTTATCCAACTGGTTGCTGTTTTCGTTCAATCAGTTTGGTAATTCAACGATCCGTTAGGCCTTGATAACATACGAATTTTTCCAACTGACGTGACATGAGACTTGTTCAAAATTGAGTTTTCTGATCAGTCAACTTGGCAGATTGTCATTTGAATCATCCAGTTGAGAGATATCATCAAGAGACCGAAGCTTGCCAGAAATTCAGTTTGTGCAGAATTCAGTTTCTGTTTGATTCTTCTGTTAGTATTTTCACACTTGAGTAAATATGTTAGAAACACAATAACAAGTTTTATTAACATCAAAATCAAGATTGCGAACATGAAATATTCCAACAATCTCCCATTCTTGCACATAGGAAGGAATTCACTAGAAGACTTTGGTTTTATAAATCCCTTGAAACAAATCTGCTTCAACCTTAGGCCTTATCCACTGCATAAATTGAAACTTCTAGTACCTCTTATAACGGTTGAGACCCTTAGTCAAACAGCCAAAACACCAAAAATGTAATAAAAGAATGAATCATAAAATTCAAAGTGTTTGCAACTTTTCGAACTATTTTTGACAGAAAACGGTTGAGTGGTTGTCATTAAGCTCTGAAAGATCCTTTTAGAGATGATAATATCTTGAAAAGATACATGTTGAGCATTGTAGAGAATGTATGAGAAGCATGGTCAGAAATCTTTGAGTATACAAGCTTTTTGAATTTTGCTTCGAAGGCATTTTATATTACTGTTTCTTTAGTTGAATTCTTGCTTGCATTATCTATATAGTACTAAATTTCTTTTTCTCATTCAATGACTCTTTGTACTGTATCTCGATAATATGGACACATCGTTGTCACGTACTGCATCTTTCATTAAATGCTTTTTAATGTATTTCCTTCTTTTGCGCATTTAAAATCTTCTTTATATAAAAGCACTTAGACTGCAGATTGGTGAAATGCTTTATGTCATATAAGAGTTGATAGGATATGTGCAATATTTCTATTTTTAGCTATCGTTTGATCTTTCGACTTGCAAAAGTCTCTTTAAATCTGTCGAGCTGTAAATTGCTTTAATATCTCTGAGTAGTCAGGTCGAGTGATAGATTTGTCTTTTTCTATTGTTGGATAATCAATTAAGCAATTCAGTAGCTTTACTAAGACTGGTAGATAGACTTAGTAGCTTGTGACCGTTTACCCAACTCTTGAAGCCGGTAGCATGTTTGTGTCTTTGGCAGAATGGTCAAGTATCGATAAGTGCAAGTAAAATGATAGCTTGTTCTAATATAATAAATTGTTGTTTGTTATCTCCAAAATTAAGGGATCTAACAATTTTCTTATTTTTGGTGATGACAAAAATCTAAGCCCTAGATATATCATTATGCTAAAAGAAGAAAGAATTTCATTGAGATAATGAATTTCATTTTTATAGGAAAATACAAGTAGAAAATCCTACTACACCTACGTGTAGAAATTTAAAGCCTATACTACCTTCAGAACCAAGAACTAATACCACCTCCAGATCCACCACCTCTCCTCGGTTGATCTTTCTTCTTCTTTCTCTCTTCTTTAGCTGCTATTTTTCTAGCCTCTTCTAACATTTGTTTGGCCTCGACCTCTATTCTCAGCTGTTCTTCTCCATTTTTGGCATCACCTCTTTGTATAAAATCAAGAATTTCTCTTTTTGGGTGGCGAGAGAAGCTTGAAGACCATAAATGCGAGCATTAATCCTTTGTTCGCTATGCGCAATTTTCCCTGATAGAGCAATTAATTCATCATTGGAGGATCGAAATTCGATCATGTTCATTTGAATATCTCGTTGAAGATCGGAGATATTTATGTTTATTGATTGGCGAATGTGAGTTATGTCATGTTCAGATGCGAGCAGATGAGCATCAAAATCTGAAACGTCTGCCCTTTTTATTGCTTTAAAAGTACTAAAATTTTTTTTTCTCTCTCTAAAATTTTCGGCTTTCACTAAAATATTTCTGTAAAATATTTTACCCCTTTAAAATAAAACATCATCCATCTAACATTTTTTAAATCAAGTGCACTAGTCATAACATGAAATCGTCAACTGATTTACCAACCTAAAAAGCAAAAGTTTGAAAAGTATAGCCCATACTAAACCTCTCAAAAGCCTCTCAAAAAGCATAAATAAATAGTCTTAAAAATCTTTAACATAAATCATGAGTCATAAATCATAATGCGGAAAAAGTAGAAGCGCTGGTCCTCGGGTTGTGTGCTCCATCAGTCCAGTCAAATCATCCGTCAAGACCTCCCTCAACCTTACCTCCATCCATCCCACCTAGTGAGTCTAAAGACTCAACACACCATAATCTTGATAACAAGTAATACGTAATACAGTCAACATATAACGGTGAAAAATACTTGTACTTAAAATATTGTTTTCATGAAGATGCATAAACTTCAAACATGACCATTTTCATAAATATTTTAATGATGCATAAACTTTAAATAGAAACATTTTCATAATGATGCATCAACTTTAAGCATAAACATTTTCATGACATGCAAACATGAATTTCCTTTTTTCTCAACATGACATGACATAAAACCTTTAACATGATCATGAACATTTTCCTTTAACTTTTCTTTTTCTTTTGTTGAATTCAGATCGTTAATTGTGACTTTCCTGATCATGATCATAAATCGATGGATCCATCTACATGTAACCACAGTACTAGGCGGCGGAGGACACCAGCAACACTCTCACCGGTCAACTGGGCCCTGACCTATCATTTTTCGAATAGAAATACGATCGTCGGGGCTCCCTCTGGGGCCTTTTCCCATAAATGGGCTCCTTCTGGGGCCTTTTCCCCTCACGATATCCCCATTCTTATCGTTATCACAAAACCGTTACCACATAACCGTTACCACATATTCGTAATGATGGAAACACGATCGTCGGGCTCCCACTGGGACCATAACCCTCACGACATCGCCAACATTAACGAATTAGTCACAATCACTTCACTTCCTTCAACATTTTACATTCACATCACTTTAGAAAAATTTATGCATAATCATAACATTTTTGTTTTCGAAACCAAGCATGCAACATGTCTTTTAAATGTCTTCCTTAAATCATAAAAATCTCTTAGACATTTAAAAATCATAATTTAATCATGAACATTTCATAAACATTTAAAAATAACCATAATATCATAAAAATAGCATTTAGGGCACTGCCATGACGTTTACTAATTTTAGGTGTAAAAAGACCGTTTTATCCCTGGACGTAAAATTCCCCTTTTTGACATTTTCTTAATTTCATTGACTCTAACATGTCCCAAATAATTATTTAAGCATACATGAATTTTCTCATATTTTTATTTAGCTTAAATCGAGGACCTTTAAATTAATCTTTAAATAAAATGTATTAATGCGTTTTAATCTCGAATTAAACCAAAAATTAATATAAAATTCCCAAATTAAAAACTTAGACTTATAATAATTATTTAAGCTTAAACCTAATTTTTCATAATTTTATAAAGCTTAAAACTAGGCGTTTCAATTAATTCGTTAATTAGCGTTTTGTGTGGCGATTAAATCCGAATAAATCCAAAACTCGTTATTTTGATCCCAAATTTTTAACATAACATTTTTAAGATTTATTCTACCCTTCAAAGTTATGAGCCACCCCCGTGGACCCATGGATTCATTTTTAGCCTTTGAATTTTCGAAATTGACACCTTATCGAACACACCGAGCCATCTCCTAATTTACCCGAGCCACGCCCGAGCCACCTTAAGCCAAAACTTAGACAACCCATCTAGGGACCCTACTGTGCAAGCCCAAGCCCTAGACCAGCCCCTTAAACCCTCGAAAAGCCTGCTGCAAACTACACCAGATTGCATGTGTGTGTGCGTGTGAAGAGTCCTACACTTGCCAATACTCCTAGCCAACTAGGACACCTCCAGCTGGTTAGCCCTCGACCCATCCTGACCCTAACCAACCCTGGACCAGGAACAGCCCCTACCCAGACCAGCCCAAGCCCTGGACCCTAAGCCCGAAGCTTCTGAATCTGTAACACAACCTGCGCGCTAGCTGCTCTCTCACGGCTCCCTCTCGGTTCCATCTTCTCCTCGAGCCAGCAGCGACCCATGCCTCTCCAGCCCCTACCCCAACCCTTGACCATCTCCCTTAGACCCTCTCGGACCCACTTGGCTCGCCCCCAGGCCAGCCGCAAGCCCCTAACTTTCCCGACCAAAATCTGCGCGTGACTTGGGCGAGAGTCCCACTTTACGTGGGCTCTTCCCCAGCCCATGGCTCGACCCCTATCCCTCCTAGGACTCTCCCTAGGACCTAACCATGACCCCTAGGACCCAACCACCAAGCCTGGTCGAGCCACCTTCCCCCATGCATAAAACCGAACCCTCTTGAATTTAGCACACCCATCAACCTACGGTTCAGGCCTTGTGTTTCAAGTGTGCAGCGTGCTTGACGTGTTTCTTGCCCTTTAATCTTGTGTAAAAACTTGCTTAATCATATCCTAATTCATGGCAGCCCCTTAAGATCATATTTAACATGATTTTGGATGCAAATACAAGCTTTAAAATTGACCCATGCCACAAAAACGAAATTGTTTCATGATGCACTTATTTTTCATGCAAAAACTCAATTAAATAAAATATTTTGATGTGATAGATGTTTGAAAGAAAGAATATGGCGTGCCTTTGCGTTTTACACGCTCGAAAATCCGTTGACGACGAAGAACGAGACGCAACCTTGGCTTTGTTTTCTCTTCAACCTTCGAATTTTCCTTCCTTGGTGTGGTGTGTGTGCCGTGTGGTCTATGAGAGGGGTGAGGAGAATTTTCAGAAATTGAAAGAGTGTGGCCGTGAGAAGGACTTGCTTGTGTAGGGTTTTGGGTGATTAAAAACTTTTAAATAGCTAATTTAATTTGCTAATTAGGCTAGGCCTATTAAGCCACTTAAATTAAGCCCATTAGTCTCAAATATGATTTAAATAAAATATTAATAAAGTTTTGTTAAAATAAATTTGTGAATTTATTAGCCGGGTTGCCAAAAAGCTCGTATTTTAGTTGAAAACCAACACCGATAAAATTTACGTCCCGACGTATAAAATCACCTTAAAACCTCTTATTTTCAAAAATATAAAAAGCCTCTCAATCATATTTTAAATAATTAAAAATAATTATTTAATAAAAACATTTTACGTTTTTCAGTCCTCAGTCACCGTTCCTCGATCGTCACTTGAATATTCCTTAAAAATACAATTTTATGCATGATGATAATAAAATCATATTTAACATGTAAATATGCACAAAATAATTAATTAATACAATTAAAATGCAAGAGAATTTAATAATTGCATGCATGAGGTTTGCGTGAACTTTTAAATTTTCGGGACGTTATAAAATCCATCATTAAACTTCGGACCTTTTTTATGTGAGATAAGACTTCTGCAAAATGAGCATCAGCCTCGACCTAAGCTTGATTGCTTGAAGGTCTGATTTCTTCATTCTGGTCTGACCGGTCGGCATCTTCTTCAATATTTATCTCATCATCCTCCATATGATCAGCCTCAGTGACACCCTCATGATTGGGGAGAATGGGTGAGGCATCCATAGGAACTTCAGTGTCGACCAGTAGAGGAAAGAGAGCTGGAGAATCTTGATGTAGAGTATGAGGATACCTCAGTGCTTGCTCTTCAAATATGGTCTTCCGAGTCGGACTCTTGAAACTTGTGAATGGAGTAGTGTCCTTAGGAGATGGTATGTCTCGAAATATTTCCATCATTGACCGCACCACATCATCCAAGAACCTCCGATATTGGTGTCATTGTTTCCGCAACAGTAGTTGTAGGACCTGTTTCAAAATTAGGAATAAAGAATGGAATATGTACCTCTTTTTTCGGTTGCACATTGGTTGTGTTGGTGTCAACTGTTTTGATTGGATCCGAAACGTCTCCCTCTACTTTTTAACTTTAACATCCTACAAAATTTTTTTTTATTTTATGAACAACCATTTTCGAAATTTACCCTCTAACAGTAAATTAACATTTCCATAATCAAAATCATTTAACGTATAACATCTCAAGTGTATAAAAATCCATAAATCGTCATTTAACAAAAATCCAACATCAACCTTTAACATGATTAAAAATAACTTAAATATAAAGCATAAACATCTCTAATAAATCATTAACAAAAATCTTTAAATCTTTTAGCTATCAATCTAATGCGAAAAAATAAAGGCTCTCGGGAGTGTACTGTCTGCCTCGATCCACTCAAGCGTCAGCGCCTCCTTCACTAACATCATCACCCGCAGTATTCAAACCTAGTGAGCCTAATGACTCGTACGTTCTAAAAAAGAGTAACAAATAATACATATACAAGCACATGCATTAAAATCATACTTTTATTTAAAATACTTTTAGGCATAAATAAATCATAAATCGTGAAATTATAAAATCGTAAAACTTTCAATCTTTTATCATTTTGAGTGTAATTTGATCCTTAAAAGTGACTAGTCTTTTATCCTCAGGTCGACTGATCAGTTTTAACTCACCATTGCGCATGGGACGGCACTAGGCACCAACGTAAAAATGAAAATACGATCGTTGGGCTCCCTCTGGAGTCTTTTCCTGTAAACGGACTCCCTCTAGGGCCTTCTTTCTTACGATATTTCCAAAATCATATATCCTCTTTGTCACTCAATTATCATCCTTCAAAATATTTTTCTTTTTCTATTTTTAAATCATAAAATATCATGACTTTCCAAAAATAACATTTTATAGTAAAAATTGTACAAATTTACCATAAATCATAAAATATCATTTCATCAAAATCATCATAATATTTCATTAATCATCATAATATTTCATTTAACATGCATTATGACCCTTCGGAACGCTGCCAACCCTTTTCGTACTATCAAGGTGTAAAATTACTATTTTGCCCCTAGACGTAAAATTTCTCGATTTTGACTTTTACTTACTTTCATTGACTCTAAAGCATCCCAAATAATTATTTAAGCTTAATTCAATTTTTAATATTTTTATCTGGCAATTCTAGGCTTTCGATTTAATTTCCTATTTACTAATTCGTGAAGCGTTTAATTCCCGAATTACTTCAAACTTTAATATTTTAATCCCAAACTTTTATTATGAACTTTTCATACCTAGATTACCCTCGTGAACCATTAATCGACCCCTGTGAACCATGGTTTGAACTCCATAGTTCGAACCCTAGCTAGCCTCCTACGAGCCAACTCTCGATTTCCTTGAACCATGACCGAGCCACCTCAAGCCATACCATGTCCAGGCCTCCTGTGGACCCTATTGAACCCTCTTGGACCAGCACCGAGCCACCAGCCCACGCCAAAGCCCTATGCACAAGCCGCGGCGCTCCTTTCCCATGTCGTCCTAGGAGTCTATTCGAACTAGGACTCTTCTACTCCAGCGTCCACCGATCACACACCCTCCTAAAAATCCATGGACCAGCCCCAGAAACAACCTAGACCAGCCCCGAGTCCCTAATCCAAGAACGAAAGCGCGCGAACCAGCCCCCACACACATATGCATGCGCACAAAGGCTGTAGGGTTCGCGGACCCTCTCCTTCGAGCCAGCCTACCCCTAACCTTCTTAGGACCTAGGACTCTATTGCACCACCCCTAGCAAGTCCCCAACAAACCGCAAGCCGCCCTTGCAGCATTCTCCCCTTGCGCGCATAGGAAGAGTCCTAGCACATACGGACTCTTCTTGCACGCTGGGCTAGGACTCTACTTGTTCCTTATACACCGCCTGCACAGGGCCGATACCAAGCCTGGTCCAGCCCTGGTCCAGCCCTCTTCATGGCCGAACCCTTAGTCCCATGAGAACACACAAACCCTAGGATCTCCTAGCTATCCCACGTGCAGCCCTCTTGCTTACTATCCAGCCCACGTTTCCTCCTTGAACCACCCTTGTTTCGTCCTTTAAACATCCTATGGTTGCAGTGTACTCGTTGAAAATCATAACACGTTTATATTTACGTAAAAACTTTCAAAACTTCCGAAATAATCGTCAAAACGTTAAGAAAATTAAACTCCAATATTTTTCATGCAAAATAAACAAAACTTACATATTATGGATTGAACGATGCTTCAAGGGAGTTTATAAGCGTGCCTTTCCATTTTAAAACGCTCGAAGATACGATCGTCAGCGTGGGGTGCGAAGAAGAACGAACGGACGACGAAGACTCCTATTTTTCTTCCCATAGAATTTTCAAAATTTAGTGTGTGTATTGTGTGTGAGGATCGGCTGCTATGTGGTCTCAAAAGCCTATGTTTTTATTTTATAGGTTTTAATTTGTATGATAATGGGCTTGGGTTTTGGGCTTTCAAGTTTAGGAGCAATTGATCCTACTCATCCTAGGTAAATTAGGCTCAATAACACCTATTTAATTGAAAAATAAAAGTTTATAAAAATTAGTTTTCAAAATAATGCATTTGATATTTTGAAAGTCCCTCATTTGCCCAAAATCGGATTCCCAGATAAAATCGAGCTCGTCTCGTAAAATAATTTGAACTCTATCATTTTTAGAAAAATTTAATCATATTAATAAGCCTTGAAAAATATTTATTGAAAAATATTTATTTTGTCTTTATCATCTTCGGTCTCCTTTCCCCAGCCTATTATCGAATATTCAGGTAAAATCCTTCAATTTCATTAAATCATGAACTTTAAACATTTAGGCATGTAAAATATATCAATTAAGTATTTAAAATCAATTCAGTAAAATAAATATGTAATTTAAATCATTTGTATGCATGCGGTTTATGTGTACTGATTTTTCGGGCATTACAGGATCGATGGTTGAGGCAGGTTCTTCCATGGCTAGTTGTTCCTCAGTTGTGTCACTGTCTTTACCCACAAATCAGCAGTTGAAAGACCACCATATGTTTTCTTTTTTAGTGAATAGATTAGAGTTAGGAATGGTTGTGTTGTCATTTTTGGTGGCTTCTTCTACCTCTGCATCTTCCTACTGCTCACCTATCTATGCAAACATTGCATGGGCTACTTCAACGTAGGCTTAGAAAGTCTTGGGCCTTGGTTCTTCAGACATTTGAAATTCCTCCCTCTTGGCGCGAACCTTGGAATCAATGGTGAGGATGTTAAACTCCCATATGAGAAATGAGTGTAGCATCATTGAGAGTTGTGCGACTTTGTGGGTCATAATTTTTCTTTCCACTGAATGACTACCAGGGTGTCCAACTTTTCTGGCAGATCCTCCTCGAGGATAGTCTTGAATGACACAAAGGTTCGACAAACAAAATGATAAGTGAAAGAATTGCACGTAATTTATACGAGAATCTATTTGAATCATGTTAGTTTCGAACAGAATTATGCGTTTTTGAGTTGTTTTGAATGTCAATACAGGAATGGAGAAAAATATGTACTTGAAGCCACAATGATGCAAGAAAAAAAACAAAAGAACGCGCCCGGCCGCACCATATCACGTGCAGCCATGTGCACAGAGAAGCATTACGCAGACAAAGCTGCACGTACACCTGTGCCATATCACGTGCAGCCGCGCGCACAGAGTTGTGGACAGAAGGGCGTGCCTGATCACGCGGTAACACCATATCACGTGCACCCGTGTGCAAGAGTCATGCAGAAACCAAATTAGAGCCACCGATCATGTATAAAAAGAAGGGAGACCTAGAACAACACCTAAGAGCCATTTTTGCAGAGAAAGGAGGAGAGAAGATGCTGAGCACACGTTGAAAACGATCTCGAGCGCAATGATTGATCACGAAGATGAAAAACGACAAATCTGGGGACAGAGACGCCACTTTTAATTTGCCATCTAATCTTTCGCCCTTTTTATTTCTTGTGATGAAATGTCTAGACTTTCAAACATGCGTTTATTTTGTTTAGATTTCATTATGCACTAAATTTTTCATTCTAGAGGATGAGGTAGCTTTTTTGACATGATAATCTTGACTCAGTTGTTTATATGATTGAATTCCCTTTGGTTTAATTGTGTTTTCTAGTTTTATTCGACTTCAATTTGCTGGCTATAAATTGTTTGTTGTCTGCTTAATTCTACAACTCGGGAGAGGGACTAGAATTATAGATCGTTAGAGACACATACTTAAATATTTATATTGTTCGGAAGACGTATAACATTAGCGACGCCTAGGTAAGTTCATTGTTTACCTAAATCATTTGAACTTAGATTCTTATTAGGAATGTTTGAATTGAAGTCTGAATCATACACTTTATTTGTCACTTGGTGAATGAGGAATAAACTAATTAAGTGTTCTTGGCTACTAAACGACTGATAGTCATGAATATAAAATCAACCGGGAATGGTTATCTTAGAAACTAAGTGAAATCACTCTTTTTGATATTTTCTCTCATTGATATTATCTCAATTCAGTGATTAGATTAATATTTATTTGCAATTAATTCATTTTCAGTAAACCAAACTTTTATTGATTCTTCTGAATAAAGTCGCGACTATTTAAGTTACAAGCACTGATATACTTTTACATACACACTCCTCGTGAGAACGATACTTTACTCTCATATATTAAAACTTAACAACGCTTGCGCTTGCGAGCAAAAAAAACACAATACAAACCATTTGTCAAACATATTCAATCTTCTATCCATGACCTTTAAAACTTGAGAAAGTGTAAATGTTATATTTGTCTAGACCGTTTTAAGTGTCTTTGAGGGCAACTGCATCTTCTTCTTCATTTTGTTTTTAGGGTCCACTGGAGGGGCAAGAGAAGCAGAAAAAGCGGTATCTTCTGACATGCGGATGTCAACCACCAATCAAATGGGCTCGATTTGTGGGACTAGATCCAATTGAGAAACCTCATATATGAGCTTGATTTTCTTCTTCTTGGATTGCTTAGACTCATCTGACCGTTTGGATGGAGCAGCTGGAGTCCTGGGCTTTGTGAAAACTTGTTTAAGAGGGACATTCTCTGTGTCATCCTTTTCATCGATCTCGATGTAGAACATTTTTTTTCACGGGTTTCTTAGCTGTTGTTTTCTTTTTCAGCTATTGAGTCACTTGCTCAGAGCTGATTGCTATCTCAGAGATCAAAGAAGAAGCATTCCTCTTCAAGAAATTTGTAATGGTCGTACCGTTGAGCCATTTCTTGGGATGTATTGGCTCGATGATTCCAAATGTAACCTTCTTCAAGTCAAGCAGATAACAGATCTGCAACCCAAATCCTTATGATTGCCCATTTGCCCATTTCACAAAGAATTCCAAATAAGATACATGACCAGTTGAACGCCAAACGTCGAGGCAATAAATTCCATTTACTGAAATTTTTCTTGAGTAATTATGTCGTAGGTCGCTGCTTTGACAATGAGTGATTTGGCCACAATGTTGGCTACTAATTGGAATTCCATTTTTAAATTGTGCTTCTACTGCTCTAGATTTCGACGTTGTCTTCTGGTATATAAAAAAAAATTTCCCAGATTGGTTGAGGACAGTTCTAGCGAGTTCCCAAAGAACTCCTGAGATGATAATGTTGGAGCCATTGATAGTATAGATGATATTGTAGTGCTCCATTCTAGCAGAGAGAGAACTACTTCACTATAGCCAAACCTAATATAGAACCATCACAAGAACATAGGCAATAGCTCCATTCTTCATGGAGTAGATAGCTTCAAAATCGATTGCAAGATAGGTCTTTTGGATAGACATCTTGAATCTATAGAAAAACCTTTGAAGAACAAGTGAAAAGTGTTGAGAAATTTTTGAGAGCTAAGAAAGCTTAAAGGGACAAAAACATCAAAGAAAATATAAGCAAAAAATATTTCTAGGGTTTGAAGATGAATTATATATATATGATTTACTGGAATAGCCAAAACAATACGCGTGTCAATTCAGTTGTGGATTGGAATTTAAAATTTTGAAATGGTGTGAAGAGGCGCTGAAATATTTCACATTGATAATTGTGCATTTAATGAATAGAATATCATTATCGATTAATATTTTAAAATTTTTAAGGTATACCAACGGTTTGTCCATTAAATTAGGTTAAATATAATAATGAAATCATTTAAATGCCAGTGGTCAGATAAATCACAACTTTCCAAAAGTTACTAAAAAGTTTTGATTGGAAACTTTTGTAATGGTTGGATAATTATTTTATCAAAATTGACATCTTTTTGCTTCTTATTTTGCAATGAAAAGAGAAAGGTTATTCCCATAAATATATGCACTAAGATAAATTTACTAAATCCATAATATTTCTAAAATAAGAAAACTTAGTGTCTGGTAGCTGTTTGGTGAGAATATCTCATGTTTGTTGATCGGTCGAGATGTATTCAGTCGAATATCTTTCTACATGACATGATCTCTTATGAATTGATGTCTAATCTCAGTATGATTTGTTTTGAATCAATGGATTATATTTAATAGCAATTGCGCTTGTGTTGTCACAGAAGATGGGAGCTTCATTCCACCGGAACCCGTAGTCTATGAGTTGTTGAATCAATATGATTTGTGCACAACAGCTTCTAGGTGCTAAATATTATGCTTCAGCAGTTGAAGTGGCTATGGATGTTTTCTTCTTACTGAACCAGGAGATCAATCTATCTCCAAGAAATTGACATGATCCACTAGTGTTCTTCCTGTAAATCTTGTAACCTGCATAATCTGCATCTGAATATCCTAAGAGGTTAAAAATTGAGTCTTTGGGATACAAAAGAACCACATTGATAGTGCTTTTAAGATATTTAAGAATTATTTTAATGATTGTGTAATGAGATTATTTGAGAGTAGCTTGGAATCTAGCATAAAGACAAATTGTAAACATAATATCGGGTCGAATAACGGTTATATATAACAGTGAACCTATAAAACTGCAATACATGGTTTCCTCGACCGGAATTTCCCCTTCATCATTATGAAACTTGATTGATGTACTCATAGGGATAGATACAACATAACAATTGTTCATCCCAAATTTCTTTTTTGAGCTCTTTGGTGTATTTGGATTGATTAATGAATATGTCTTTTTTAAGTTGTTTGACTTGTAATCCAAGAAAGAAAGTAAGTCCTCCCATCATACTCATCTCGAATTTTTCCTACATAAGCTTAGAGATTTCTCGCAAAGTTTTGGGTTAGTTGACCCAAAAATAATGTCGTCAACATAAATTTGAACTAACAAGACATGATCTCCCTTGGTAAATTTGAACATGGTCTTGTCGACCATTCCTGTCAGAAAATCGTGATTAATTAAAAATTTAAAGAGAGTGTCATACCAAGCTCTAGGTGTTTGTTTAAGTCCATGTAAAACTCTATTTAGTTTAAAGACATAACAAGGATAAGCTAGTTTGATAAAACATGGTGGTTGTTCAACATAGACGAGATTAATGTTCTCCAATCTTCATTGTTTCTCCTAAGCTCGTTCTCGTTGTCACTTTCATAGATGAGATTAATGTTCTCCTATCTCTAACTTAACTCATTGATGTTAATTTGTTCTTGATATGCGCGTACAATAGATTAATAAAAAATATATAACATGAAAGATTACTTCAATAGTAAGAGATTTATTGTTAAAAACTACGTAAATTTTGATGACCGATGAATAACTAATAATAATCCTTCATCGGCTTTGGAATCGAAAGAGGTTAAGCGAGCTTTGTCATTGTTGTGAATAAAACACTTTTATCCTAATATTTTGAAATATGAAATATCTGATTTTATGTCATTCCAGATCTCATAAGGAGTCTTGTTATACTTTTTGTTAATCATATATCTGTTTTGAGTGTGAAAAATTGTATGACTGCTTTTACCAAAATTCTTTGAGAAATATTTGAATTAACAATCATTGTTCTAATTGCTTCTTTCAAAGCCGTGTTCTTTCTCTTTGCAACACCGTGTTGTTGAGGAGACTGGGCGGCTAAGAACTCATGTTGGATTCTATGATCATCTAAATAGGAATCAAAGGTTTTATTTGTAAATTCAATACCCATGTAAGTCCTTATCCTATCTATCACAAACTTTGATCGAATTTGAAGTGGTTTGATGTTTGGATGGTAGAAAGATTACCTAAGTATACCGGGAGTAATAATCCACTATCACTAAAGTGCGCCTCATTCTCCCTGTGATCTTCACTAGTATTGGGACAAATAAGTTCATATGCAATAAATCCAAGCATTTGGTGGAGGATTTACACCATTTGCTTTTAATGGTGGATCTCACTTGCTTTCTCAACTGACATGCAGTGCAAATATTATTTTTAATAAAATTCATTTGGGTAGACCGTCACCAAACTTTGGTTACTTAGATTGGCAATAGATTTGAAATTTAGGTGATTCAGCCGCTTGTGCCACGATCAATGCTTACCACTATTATGAGTAACAAAACATGTAGGGCACGGAAGTTGATTATTTTTCCAACATGATGTAAGTGTTTTGTTCTCTTAATTTGGTTAGCATAATATCACAATTACTAGATTTCACAGTGCAAGTGTGCTAGTGAAATTCAACAGACTAACTATTATCACATAACTGACTAATGCTAATTAAAGTATAGCATAAATTTTCAACCAATAGTACATCTTTAATGATGACTTTACCATAGATAATATTACTCTTACCCACGGTTTTAGCTTTGGAATTATCATCAAATTTGATTCTTGGTCATTTGCATTCAATTACTTTTTGTTTCTAATCATGTGCCTTGAGCACCCATTGTCAAGGTATCAGGTTGAAGCTTCGATCGTTTTTGTCTTTACAACCATGAAATACTCTTGGTACCATATCTATTTGGGTCCAAACTGGATTATTCTTTTCCGGACTCATACTCTAATCACCCTAATGGTCTTACCCGTATGTGTGTGTATAAATTTTAGCGGTCAATGCTATGCAGTATTCTAGTTTAACCATATGTTTTTTGGGCATTTTATCATTGTTATCCAATCTATACCTCTTTTGAACTAGCCTGCAATTGAAGCACTGTCTTGGTTTGCCCTTTTTAACATTGTCTAGGTTGTGATGGCCTATTCCAAGAATGGTTGGGATACGACCAGTTTCCCTCTCCATTCTCATTTGGTCTTGGCTTTAGCCAAATCTTCACAGACCTAGAATCTTGAGATTTAATGTATCACAGTCCTCTATACTTAGCCTTGTTCTCATATGTCACTTTCTAGTCTGCTTGGATTTCAGGCTTATTATGTTCATATACCGTACTGGACCGGACAAAGTTTATGATATTAGATTTTCCTTTGTCCAGATGTGGTTGAGTACTTGTTTCAAAAGATCTGCAATCATTATTTCCAATGCCTATGCCCGTTCTATCTCCGATTTATTTTTTTTCGTGCATATTACTTAGAGAAACTGAATATTGGTTCCAAGTGTTGATTACTTTTATCAACCTTTGATTTTCATTCAAAGTAGCATGGAATAGTCTGCGCATATTATAATTCTCAGTGGCTAGCACAGTTAGTTTCACCTTGAGACTGTCGAGTTTTTTTCGCTGCAAACAATTAGATTCAATCGACTTATCTTTTAGGCTTACTTTTTATATTTTCATTTCCTCAAATGATTGCGAATAACTCTGGTAGTCATAAGTCATATCATGCAGTGATGTGACAAAGTCTCCACATGTAAATTCAGAAGACAAAATCAAATACCTCATCAATATCCTCTTCTGGTTCCGAGTCAGCCATCAGGCATTGGATCGGCTTATCATCACTCTCGCTTGAGTTGGTGCCAGATCCAGAAGACTCACTCTCTAAGTTTGCCAATTTACTCATATTCTCTTCAGGAGCAAGAACCTTTTGATCTTTCTTCTTATTGAAATTTCCTCTCATCATTCAATTGTTTTATCTCGATAGATTTCTTGTCATCCTTCTTGGGCCCGTTGCAATCTTCCATAAAGTGGTCATTCTTGCCACACTTAAAACAGATTTGATTGTCTTCTATATGGCCCTTTTTATAATATGTTTTAGTAAATTTATATTGATTCTTACACCAAATTTATCAAACATTCTAGCGAATAATGTCATGGCATCATTGCTTAATTGTTAAGTCGACTTCTTGCTTGAGGTCTCTTCAATTGGAAGAGTAACTACGGTTGCAGCCAGAGCCTTTGTTGGTTGGGAGATAGATGGGTCTTCCTCAGTTTGAATCTCAAGCTCAAACTCATAGGCCTTGAGATCAACAAAGAGGTCAAACAATTCCAGCTTATTTAGATCATTATATCCTTGCACGGCCACCATCTATATATCTCATCTTTTAGGTAGTTCCCACATTACCTTCAGAAAATTTCACGGTTAGAATATTCCTTACTAAGAGATGTGAGCTCAATAATATACTAAACCATTCATCAAATTCATTGAGAGTTTCTCCAGACTTCATTTTGACATTTTAAAACTTCTGAATGAAAATGGTCATCATGTTTTCCTTGGTTTGATCATTGTCCTCACATATTTGAGTTAGCTTCTCCCACATTGCTTTAGCTGTAGAACAAATTTTATTTAGCTGAACATAATTTTATCTAAAGTTTTATAAAAAATATATTTTGCCACATTGTTCTTCTTTTCATCACAGTGCATTCTGACCGGTGCTTCCCCACCATCTGTGGAGCACTTACAGTAACAAAAACAACTTTCTTTGCCATTAGAATCTTTATTGGACTATCAATTATGACATACCACATGTCATCGTCTTGAGCAGCTAAATGTGCTTGCGTACGAATTTTTCATTGATCGTAATCTTCCTTCGAAAACTGTGGAATCTTGTTGAAAGATGTCATTTGAGTGTGTGTGTGTGTGTGTGTGTGTGTATATATATTAATATTTCTTGTTATGATTGAGTTAGAGTTTAGAGAGAGTTGAATAAATTCTTCAAAAAAATTTATAAATCACTAGATTTTATACGTCCGGTCTTGATAGTATTAGCTATGCAAGACCTATTTTTCTCAACTCTAAATAAACGGTTAGACAACAAATAATGTGAAAAACGGTCTGATTGTTTTTTGATTGTTATATACTCAAATATATAAAGTCAATAAGATAAATAAACGCAGTAGATAAATGACACGTGATAAAAGGAAGTTCGAAGGCATAATCTTTCTATGTCTCCATTTCTTTTTTCTAAGAAAAAATTCACTAGAAGACTTTGGTTTTAAAAATCATTTATAACAACACGCCTCAACATTAGATCTTATCCACTGCCTAAGTTGAAACTCATAGTATCTCTTACAGTTGAGACCTTTAGTCAAACAACCAAAACAACACAAATGTAATAAAAGAATGAATCATAAGATTCAAAGTATTTGCAACTCTTCGAACTATTTTTGGCAGAAAAAAGGTCGAGTGGTTGTCTTCAAGTTCTGAAAGATCTTTGTAGATCTGATAATATCTTGAAATGAGACATGTTGAGCAGTGTAGAGTGTATATGAGAAGTGTGCTAAAAAATCTTTGAGTATTCAAGATTTTTGAATTTTTCTTCGAATGTGTTTGATCTTATTGTTTCTCTTGTTGAATTCTTGCTTGCATTCTCTACAAGTAATACTGAAGTTCTTTTTCTTGTTCAATAACTCTTTGTACTATATCTCGACAATATGGACAAATCGTTGTCACATACTGTAGCTTTCATTAAATGTTCTTTAAGCTTTTGCAGCTTTAAAACCCACTTTATATAAAAGATGTTAGGCTACAGAATGATGGAATGCTTTCTGTTAGATGCAACATGGTACGATATTTACAATTTTTCTATTTCAAGCTATCGTCTAATCTGTTAACTTGCACAAATATCCTTAAATCTATTCAGTTGTAAATTGCTTTAATTTCTCAATGAGTAGTCCGGTCGGGTGACATATTTGTCTTTTGCTACTGTTAGATAATCAATGAAATGGTTGAGTAACTTTACTGACACCGGTAGACAGACTTAATATCTTGTGACCATTTACCCAACTCTAGAAGTCGGTAGCATATATATGTCTTTGGCAGAACTGTCGATTACATGTAAATGCAAGTAAAACGAAAACTTGTTCTAATACAATTGTTGGTCCCACGTGCAAAATTTGTGATAATAAAACCCGAAAATAAAGAATAAACTGGACAACGAGATTTACGTGAAAAACCCCTAAAAATTATTAGGGTAAAAACCATGGGCAAGATGAAAAGAATTTCCACTATAATATTTTGTGGTGTACAACTCACTCACTGTGTTTCCAAAGAGAACACACACTCTCTTAATACAGGAGAACAAAACACCTCACAAATATTATAGAACTAAGCACTCAAATGCTTATAAGATGAGAGAAAACTCGAAGAAGAGATGATTTCAAAATGAAAGGGGGAGCTCTATTTATAAAGCCTCTGTCAGTGTGAAGACGCGTATAAAACGCGTCTTCTGAAATTTCCACGAACGTTTCATTATAAAAAGGCAGCCCACGTTTTTTTTTTCAATTCTCAAATTAAGCCACCCATATGCATTAAATGCATTCATTCTTTTGCCAACCTGTATGTTGACTATTCTACCGACATTTCTCCCACTTGAAGATTTGATTGAGAATCAAGCACATCTTCACACATCCTTTCAATCTTGTCATTACCTGCTGCTTACGTTTCCGCTAGGCCACTTGAGGATTTACACCACTCAAACTTTTCAATCTTGACTGACTTGGTCAGAAAATCAGCTATGTTATCTTTGGTATGGATCTTCTGCATATCCATGCTTCCTTCTTCTACTGCTTCCCGCACGAAGTGAAATTGTACTCCAATGTGTTTCGTCATGGAATGAAAAGCTGGATTCCTTGCAATGTGCAAGGCACTCTGACTGTCACAAAACAAAGAAACATTTTCTTGTTTGTGCCTGATCTCCTCCAATAACCTTTTAATCCATATTGCCTCCTTGCAAGCTTGAGTAGCTGCCATGTATTCTGCCTCTGTTGTAGATAACGCCAAAACTATCTGCAGTTTTGAAACCCAGCTTACTACTCCTCCTGCAAGTGTAAACACATAACCAGTAGTAGATTCTCTCTTATCAGGATCACCTGCATAATCTGAATCGACATAGCCCCTGAGTGTAAAATCTGATCCTCCATAGCATAATGCAGCATTCGAGGTACCCTTAATGTATCTAAGGATCCTCTTAACAGTGCTCCAATGCTCTCGTCCAGGATTCGCCATATACCGACTAACTGTTCCCACTGCTTGAGCAATGTCCGATCTTGTACAGATCATGGCGAACATCAAACTTCCTACTGCTGATGCATATGGTACTCGAGACATCTCCATCCTCTCTGCTTCACTGCTAGGACACATCTCGGAGGATAACTTGAAGTTAACAGGAAGAGGGGTCGATATTTGCTTACTATCTTGCATGTTAAAGCGTTGCAAGACTTTCTTCAAATAATTTTTCTGGGAAAGCCAAATCTTTCTGTTACTTCTGTTTCGGTGAACTTGCATCCCTAGAATCTTGTTTGTTGGTCCCAAGTCCTTCATATCAAATTCCCTAGCCAACTGTGCCTTCAATCCTTGGACCTGATCTTTGTTGGGGCCTGCTACCAACATGTCGTCAACATACAACAGCAAAATGATATAATCATCACCAGACCTTTTGAAATACGTACAAGGGTCTGCACTCAGTCTGTTGTATCCAAGGCTCATGATATAGGAATCAAATCTCTTGTACCATCACCTCGGCGCCTGTTTGAGACCGTACAGAGATTTCTTCAACCTGCAAACCAAGTTCTCTTTGCCTTTTTCCGCAAAACCTTCTGGCTGGAGCATATAGATTTCTTCTTCAAGATCTCCATGAAAAAACGCCGTTTTCACATCTAGCTGTTCTAGATGTAGGTCAAACACCGCACACAATGCCAACAACACTCTGACTGCTGTAAGCCGAACTACAGGAGAAAATATCTCATTGAAGTCAATGCCTTCTTTCTGAGCATACCCTTTTACCACCAATCTAGCACGATACCGCTTCACTTGGTTATTGCCATCACGCTTGATCTTATAGACCCATCTGTTTCCAATGGCTTTCCTTCCTCGTGGTAGTGTAACAAGATCCCAAGTTTCATTCCTGTCTAATGCCTCCAACTCTTCTTGCATTGCTATCATCCACAGGGATACATCCGAGCTTTGAGTAGCCTCGTGAAAACTCGATGGCTCACCATCCTCTGATAATAGACAATATGCAATGTTACTTTCAGTGACATAATCTGAAAGCCAACCTGGTGGTCTTCTGTCTCGAGTTGACTGCCTCACATTGGAAACCTCAGACTCAACATGTTTTTGTTCTTCGTGCTCTAGTACTGCTTCACAAGAAACCTGACCTTCGTCCATCTTATTTTCCACCTGAAATATTGTAGTTTTTGAATTCAATGTGCATTTGTCTCCCTTTATTTTATCTTCCTTGAAGATAACATCCCTGCTGATGACAAGCTTGTGAACAGTAGGATCCCACAAGCGAAACCGCTTTACTCCATCAGCATAACCCAAGAAGATACATTTTCTATATTTCGAATCCAACTTCGATCTTTCTTGCTCATTGTACAGAACGTACACAGGACTTCCAAATGTATGCAAATGAGAATAATCTGTCGGCTTCCCAGTCCACATCTCCATCGGAGTCTTCAGGTCAATCTCCACTGAAGGAGAACGATTGATAATATAACAAGCGGTTTTGACTGCTTCCGCCCAAAATGATTTTTCTAGACCCGCAGTCCTCAACATAGCTCTTGTTCTGTCCAACAAGGTCCTGTTCACCCGCTATGCCACTCCATTCTGTTGAGGTGTGTAAGCTGTCATGAATTGTCTTTTGATGCCCTCGTGATGACAATATGCATCAAATTCGTCACTGGTGTATTCTCCTCCATTGTCAGTCATCAGACACTTGATTTTCTTTTCAGAATCAAGTTCAACCCGCGCTTTGAAATCTTTGAAGATCTGGAAAACATCTGATTTCTTCTTGATTGGATACACCCAACATCTCCTAGAGAAATCATCAATAAACGAGACAAAGTATCTCGCTCCTCCTAGGGATACAACCGGTGCTTGCCAAACATCCGAATGAATCAGCTCCAATATGCTTTTGCTTTTGGCAGTAGAAGTGCCAAACTTTAATCTGTGTTGCTTACTGGTAACACAGTGCTCACAAAATGGTAGTGACACTTTTGTAAGTCTCGGCAGCAGCTTCCGTTCTGAGAGAATTTTCAACCCTCGTTCTGACAAATGCCCGAGCTTTCTATGCCATAACACTGTTAATTCTTCTCCTGAACCAATTGATGCAACAGCTAGTTCTGCCTCTTTGTGTGTTTCTCCCAAAAGTACATACAGATTTGCAACAAATTTTTCTGCCTTCATAACCACAAGCGCGCCTTTCACAATTTTCATGATCCCGTTCTCGATACGAGTTTTGCACCCGATGTCATCCAATTGCCCCAAGGACAAAAGATTCTTCGTCAGTCCTTTCACATGTCGTACCTCCTGTATGGTGCGAATGGTGCCATCAAACATATTAATTTTGATAGTACCGACCCCAGCGATTTCCAAGGCATGATCATTTCCCATGAATACAAATCCTCCTGAGATTGGTTCATAATGATCAAACCATTCTCTCCGAGACGTCATATGCCACGTCGCTCCTGAATCCATAATCCATGTGTCAAAAAATTTGTGTATGCCTTCTGCAACAGTTGCTGCTTCGCTGGATAATATTTCACCACTGCCTGAAGTACTGGTCACATTTCCTTGAGAACTTTTATCGATACTCGTACACTCTTTCTTGAAGTGCCCTTTACCGCCACATTTAAAGCAGTAAATATTTTTCTTCTTACTTCTTGACTTTGATCTACCTCGCCTTTGGCTCCCACTGGAATCACGGTCCATAAATCTTCCTCTTATAATCGGTAACGCATCTGCCTGCTTCGAGGTTACCAACCTATCTTCCTTATTCTTGCGCCGACTTTCTTCTCCGAGAACCGCAATTAAGACATCGTCGAATCTTAGAAAGCCCATAAGAATATTGTTGGTTATGTTGATGATAAGTTGATCATATGAATCTGGTAGACTTTGAAGTAGAAGCTCCGCACGTTCATTTTTCCCTATTTTATGCCCCATGGAAGTGAGTTGGGCAAATAGAGTATTGAGTGTGTTGATATGGTCGGTCATCGATGAAGATTCCGCCATCCGAAGAGTATAAAGCCTTCTCTTTAGGAAAATCATGTTGTGTAGCGACTTGACCTCGTACATCTTTGTCAGAGTATCCCAGATAACTTTGGCTGTTTTTATCTCATAGATACTTGACAAAACTTCGTCAGCCATAGCTAAGTGTAAATTAGCAACAGCATTATCATTCATCTCATTCCACTTTCCATCATCCGCAATCTCCACCAGTCTATCTCAATAGCCGCCAAGCAATTTTTCTTTCTTAAAACTGCTTATATCTTTATTTTCCACAGCATAAAATTGCTTTCGTTGAACTTTGTTATCTCATACCTTCCCGCCATTATGTCTACAACAATTTAGTAGACTGGACAAAATTAATCTCGCCTTTAAATAAAAAATCTCAAAAAATCTTTTCTTATGTGGAAGATCAGTCTAGGCTGCAACCACATAGCATACTTAGAATTTTAAGAAATTTTAAACCAAAGTTCTGATATCAAAATCGTGGTTTGTTGTCACCAAAAATCTAACCGAAACCACCATAATAAAAGTAAATGATGTCATTAATTTTAACTCCATATCTTGGACTCGAAAATTGTGTAGAGTTGCTAACACGTGTTCCACTAATATCTGAATTTTGAATTAAATATTTATTCAACAACAATTATTATCAAATCAAAAGAGAAAATAAAAAGTTCCTTTCAATTTTTTTTTAAAAAATATTCACATTATATTCACCAAAGTGGACATTAAAATATTGGCCTCAAACTTTTTGGCGGAATATTTCACCCTACCTCATGGGGTACTGCCTCATGAGTAGATCAAAGTCCCAAATTTAACCACATATATCCGGGGTCCATCAAATTTTTTAAGATCAACGGCCCAGATCTTGTGGGGACACTGCCCCTATAGGTAGCATCGACATAACCCTTTTTGGCAGGGTGTTTGGTTTTGGTAAGAAAGCCACGTGACCCATTAATTAATTAAAGAAACATAAATGCGACATGTCAAGTCCGCGTCATTTATTAAACGACTAGTCCTTACAAACAAAAATATTAATTATACGATTATATACATATGAGATCAATAGATAAGATCCACGGTTAAAATGAAAAATAATATTTTCAACATGGTAAATAATTTTTTTATGAATCGGATTGAATATGAGTGATAATATTATAAGAATTTTGTGTAATTATATATAAGTTATACTCCAATGATTATCAAATAAAAAATTCAAAAACTATATTAATATAAAAAAATTAGAAATAATTTATAATATTTGATTATAACTTATTGTGATAATTTTTTTAATAAATTGAGATTTTTTTAAGAGGTAAATATAATTTTTTGTGATTATATCGGGATATCACGAGTTATTATTATTGTTACTAATGTCCCAATACATACGATACGTTCTTATATAATTGAAATAAGTATCACTGATTTTTGTATACTTTTTTTTATTATAAATGATTTATAAAAATTTAATGATATTGATAAATAAAAATAAATACATTTTATAAATTTAAAATATTTTTTTAAGGTATATCAGATACGTTACAGCAGTACATGAAAGTTAATTAGTCTACAACTCACTTGCTTTATAATATAATAATAATATATAGATTATGCACCTGACATTTAAAAATATAGTGTGAAATATTGGTCATTTTTTGCTATTATATCACATTGAATAGGTCGTTTGTGACGATATCACGAATACCGATATTCACAATAGAAAGTAATATTCTTAGCATAAAAATTAATTTTTTCATAGATGACCCAAACAAGATATCTGTTTTATAAAATACGAACCGTGAGACCGTCTCACACAAGTTTTTGCCTATCATATTACCCCTCTATTTTATTAAAGCTATTTTCTTTGTTTCTTTTTGTACGATAAATTAAATTTATGTAAAATCTAAAAAACTTAATAAAAATCAGTAAATTTAAAATTTTATTTTAAATTATTTTATTTTAATTTCAATTTGTCGTAACAAGAGTAATCGTTTGACAATGACGGCTAGTATTATTAATATTTTTAAATAAAATATAAAAGAAAAAGGCATTGTTTGATCGAAAGATCAAGCTTCTACTTTTAAGATTATTCAAAGTACAAAATCAAAAGCTTGTACATCTCTTCCCTTGAGGTCAAAAGCTTTCTACGGATAATATGTACATGACAAAATACAAAATACAGAAAACGACCTTCAAAGGTAAAAACATTGAGAATTCACAATATCCATCCATGTCCCGAGAGGGATCGACTGATTGATCTGATAAGTTGAATCGAAGAAGCAGATTCGACGCTTTTCGATGACTGATCAAAAAACAGTTTAGGCACTCTCCTGAAAATTGATGGACCGAGACAAGGCTGCCGGATTGGCTTGCATTAACACCGGCGAGGCATTAGCCGCCATACTCTCCTTCGGGTCACACTTCGGTTGCAAGGCATTAAAAAGACCTTTCCTACTTGTTGAGTCATACTTGATTCCCAATGTTGCCCATATAGAACTCTTTGCAGCTTCTTCAGGATCATCGATCCTCAATGTCTTTGGTACCACGATCGAGCTATCCGAGTTTCTCTGTCTAAAATTGTGTTCACCCTCTGAACTGTTCGGATTGAGAATTTCCCCGTTTCTTGAATGCTTGCCAAGAGGCGAACTCGGGCTACAACTTGTCTTGTTTTGGTTTGCGGTAGGATGTGGCGCTGATATACATGGAATGTTCCAAGAATTAGGTGCAACATAGTTCAAATACGGTGAAGGGTAGAAAGGCATCGGATTAAATCCGGGAGGTGTGAAAATGTTTGGTAGCGGAACTGCTGGATTCCAGGACAACTGCCATGGGAACCCTGGAATACATGGAAGAGGAGATTGAAATTGGTTGATATTTAGCACCACCGGTTGTTGCAATCCGTTTTCGCCTCCATTTGCCACTGAACTCGAAGTTTTGACAGAGGATCCTATAGATCGATCATCAGCGTTATCACCATTTCTGCAGGAAACCGATCCTCGATTTGGCATGTTTCTATCCTCAATTTTCAAACCAGAAGCCATGGATTTGCACAATGGAGATTCAGGACCAAAAGACAGCACAGTACCATTCGGTTTAAATGTCTTCTGATGAAATCCATCATAACCATCAATCGTAGACGCGTGGAGGGCTTCAGAAATCGTCAGGTGGCGACAATTTGAGGCTGAATTCTTGTTCTTCCTTCGACCAGCCCCAACCGGAAGGTTCCTCATCGTGCCTCCAGCGGTCCAATACCTCTGACAGCTCTTGCAAAAGTGACGAGGTTGGCTAACATTGTAGTTGTTGTAGTAACAGAATTTAGTGTCCATGCTATTGCAACGCGGGCACGGCAGGATCTTGTCAGGCTTCTTGAGAGTCTTTTGCTGTGTATTCATTGCATCGCTCTGCCCGTCGTCCCTCTCGGTATGATTCGGCAACACGAAATCTTCGTCGATCGAGGGAGTTTTCGGATTGTCATCTGTCTCAGATACCGGAATAAGATTCTGAAATTCCTCGGCTTCATCTGAAGTTTGGTCCTTCTCCCCTGACTTAGTCTCCGAGATTTCCCCTGATGATTGCTCCTGAAAATTTTAGGAAACATTTCATGAGTTGCGAGTACAAATTATCAAAAAAGTAAGAAGATTCCAATCTCTCAACTACCATCAGATCATGACATTATTGTCACACAATTAGTGAATTGATGGAACAAAATTCCCACCAGAGCTAGATCATAAATACACCGAAATTCTCCATGTTGTGTATATTTGATGACTAATTTATTTAAATTTTATAATATAATGAAAAAGAATAACTTTCACCCACTTTTTGGAACTGGAGAAACATAGAAAATTCAGGGAATTTGAGACCACAGAACTTTCTGGAACTCTTATATCACAAGAATAATAACTCAAAGGTGAAAAAAATAAGCTACATATTACCAGAAGAAGAAAAAAATGGAATCACTAACATTATTTTAAACACCAAAATCACAATGCATTAACTCAAAAACTTTGAATGAAACTAAAACTTTAAAGCATGATGATAAAATACGATGAGTGAACTGAACCTGGAAAGAAACCAGATAAAACAGGTAATCAATCTTTCGACTCCATATCAAAACTAAACTAATTAATACACCAAAAACCATCAAAACCCAGATTTTGCAACTGAAAAAGGAACTATCTTTCGAGCGAAATCCAACTATACTCAACACAGTGATTTTGCATACGGGAGCTTCCTTAAACCTCGAAACAAACGCTGAATCCCAAAACATCATACAAACCCTGTACCTCTTCGCAATCGACCCGCTTGCACGAGCTGGGATATTCCTTCCCGGCGGCATCGCCCCCGTTCTCCGGTAGCAAGATCTTCCGGCCAAACAGCTTAATTTCCGGGTCCTTCATCAGGAGATGTCGTTTTGCAGTTGGAAAGAGTGAAGACAAAATCCAACGGGGGAAGAAAAAGTTGCGTAAAAGGCTTCGTTGGCGATGCTCAGTGAGAGGATTTTGATGTATCTGTGATCAAATTCAACGAAGACAAAGTGATTTTAAATGGATGTGGGAGCCACGTCAGCATGTGCCTATTTTCCTTAGCCACAAGTTTTTTTATTTTGTTTTTATTTTGTTTTGTTTTTTGTGGACCTTTGTTAGAAAATTTAATGTTTTTTTATAATTCATATCTTTGATTTTTTTTAAAAAGAATGTATATATTATTAATTTTTAGACTAATTTTTTCATTCTGACTTGAGGTGAAACTCAATTTTAAATACATGTGTGAGTTGGTGCATCTTGTCTTAAATTTTTATTTATTTATTTTTTTTAAAAAAACAAGATATTTTATATGAAATAAGTATTATCATTTTCTATGTTTTAAGATGAAAGTAATATTTTTGAAATAAGACATTAAAAAAGCAATATATTATTAATTCCAATTATATTGATAAGTACATGAGGATTAAATATAAAATTCTCATACTATTTATAATACATGAGGAGACTTAGAGTAGTTATTTTTGAAGTCAATAAGTTCAAAAAAATATTGTATCTTCATTTAATTAAAAAATATCATAAAAATATGTTTTTAGTAACTTGGTATTTTAGTTTCCAAAAAAAAAAATATGTTTTTAGTAACTTGGTATTTTAGTTTCAAAAAAAAAAGTAACTTGGTATTTTATCCATAAAAAAAACTCATATAATAATAATATCATATCATCTGTCAATTTTGTAAAGTGGATATCATATCATACCAAATTTATTAAAAAATATTAATTTTTATGTCAAATGTATTACCTTTTACTTCATATCTGAATCGAGTCAAAACGTCAATGGATATAAATCTCCGATATCGTCTCAAATAAGACTCACTATTTATCTATAACTAACATATCTCAATAATTTTTTATTAATCTTTATCTGTATTTTTAAATTTTTAAATAATTAGATCAAACCTAACATAAAAGCTACAATAAAAATATTTTTAGACTTTTCTATTTTAATATAATAATCACTGGACTTTTGACAAGAAATATATAACATCAAAAAAAATTAATATATATACACGCATGCGGGAGATGCGGGTATGAATAATATATGAGCAATAGAGGAGAAAAGTTATAAATTCCTAAATATTAAGAATATCTATACTATTATATAATAGTTGTGTACCTTATAATAATCGTTTTGGTGTGTTAAATCATACTGAAATTTTGTCATTTTATCCCAAAATTTAACCCACATTTTTTTTAAGTTAGATCTCAAGTAACTAAATTATCCTTATTTTTTCTCTGACTTCTCTATATTCCTTTTCTCCCTAAATTATTTCTCAAATTCCATTATCCGCACATATTTTATTCACAACTTTCACGTGCTTTTATAATTAAAATTGAGCGTTTAATGAAAATAAATCATAAAATAAGAAAAAGTATAAATTCATGATGCGCATAAATTTATTTTTTGATATCTTAAAATCCAAAGGAATTTTTTTTTTTTAAAAAAATGTACAGATTTGGTCGATCATTTTACATAAATTCAAAAACCTTCATCCCCGACGTCATTTTCCCAAATACAGAATAAAAATTATTGAGTGTCGGATTATTCTTGAAAAATCCAAATGTTGTTGTTTCAATAATTAATTGTCTTGCCAAGAGAAGTAGAGAACCATCTCACTCGAATGATACAAAAGACTTGGAATTTACGGCCATTATTTCTAAACAGCATTTTATGACATCCTGTCCGAAAGAAAGCCCTCTGCCACTTGAGCTGCATGCGGGGAACTCGCACGTGTGGTTCCCTTTCTGTTTTTAGTATTAATATATTCTATAACTATGCATCTATATATAGAGATATAGATTTATATTAAAATTTTTATATCTATTGGAGCGTAGCACCATGTCAACCCACTCGGCTGATGGGCATCCATGTTGGGCGAATCCAACCAATCCAACCCATGAAGTTTTAGTTTTAAAAAGAAATTCAGTAATAGCATCCCGGAGGTGAATTAGAGCGGAGGTGACAGCCCCTTTCCCCATACATCCAAGGGGGAAGTCTTTGTATTGTGGTTGACTCCTCACGAAAAGTTACTCACACGTGATAGACTACAGTTTGTGACCGACAAATCTTGTGTGCTATGCAAGAGGGCATATGAGTTTTGGCTAGGATGCACAGTGCGATCTTAGCAACTTCTTTGTATCACATTTGAAACTTTAGGAATAGAGTTATGTTTGTTAATGAAGAACCAAATGTGGAATGTATCATAAAAAAGATCAAGATTCTTAATTTTAGAAGTGTTTTCGCTATAGTGATATGGTAGATTTATTGTTATGATTGAATTGTACTACGGTTTGTGTTAATTTTATTAGTCCTGGGGATGCCCAATATATTTTTAACCTAATTTTTTTTACCATTTTAATGAATGTTTATTTCATTAAAAAAAGAAAAGAAGGGAGAAGTCTTTATATGAACATCATTATATGCTTGAGTTGTTGCTTGATTTGCAATATTTGAGTTCCAACAAACATAAGTTTTGGTAGGATCGAAAATACTTGATCTTACCATTATCATAACAAATATAATTTTGTTAAATATTCCTGTGTTGGGACCGTAACAAGCGTTAAAAATGCAAATTTCATAATTATAACTTTTGACCAAATGAAACATATTCGAGCTTGACAAAACTAAAGATTCATTCCAATAATTTTAGATAATTTTTTATTAATATATATATATATATATATATATATAAATCCTTCTAGGGACAGTATTGTGGTACTATCTAATAATAGTGATGTATAAAAAACAAATCAACCGGTAGATCGGCTCATTGGTGTAATGATCCGAGACCGTGGTGGGTTGACATTGGGTATTGTTTCAACGAAAGTAAAATGATAATGTAAGTAGAAGATTCATCTTTATCCAATGTAACTTCGTCACCATATCCAAAAGTGCTCTTGCTCTTCATCCTTGACTTGCTTTTCATTCTATTATGAAGATGAAGTGTAAATAAGAGTAATTTTTGAAATACTTAGCAAGTAGGGGTCTATCAAACAACGAAATAACAAAATTTTCATATATATATACAAGGCAAAAACTTGTGTGAGACGGTCTCACGGGTCGTATTTTGTGAGACGAGTATCTTATTTGAGTCATCCATGAAAAAGTATTACTTTTTATGCTAAAAGTATTACTTTTTATTGTAAATATCGGTAGGGTTGACCCGTCTTACAAATAAAGATTCGTGAGACCTTCTCACAAGAGACCTACTCTATATACAATCATGAAGATTCGAAGGTACAATATCGCAGTAACATGTCACGACAAGGGTCGTGACAAGGAATAGGTAGAGTTTGAAACATAGCTAAAAACATAACATAAACACCATAAGCAGAATGAGAAACATAGTTCAAAACACATCATAAACATAATATGGACATATCATATTCATATATTATTCGAATTCTTATTGCACTGCTATTTCATCTTCCATTGTGTTATAGACCAGTCTCATATATGTAATTACTCTAAAGGATAAGGCCATATAACGGTTATTCTTACCTAATACATTAGAGCCATAAATTGTCATATCTTATCATGTTTCAGAATTTTTCCATTTACAATTTCTAACATGAATCATAACAGTAAATTTGAACTTATACACATATTTGTGAAGAAAATGAATATACTTAGCAACATAGATGCATACATATTATTTTAAAACGAAAAACCTACGTGCTAAATTATGCTCTAAAAACAATGAAAGAACAAGCTGAAATTTATCACTCGAAAATCAATCACCTTGCATAAATGTTTGCACTTAATTAAACCAATGGATCTACCGCAAACTTGGACGGTACGTTCACAAGTAAGAACTAAATTGTAAATGATAAAGATTAGTTTTGGTAGTATTTTGGACTAGCTTATGGACGAAAACAATAGATATGATATTCTTGTCTAGAATTTGAGTTGTTTTCTTACCAATGATATATATGAAAATTGAACCATTAGATTTTATTGAATTTTGTTATGATATTCAGAACATAAGATATTATATTTTGAATGGTGAAGGTCGGGTTTGGACAGAATTTGGCTTGATAACATGGTGGCAGTACTCTTGCTCGAAATGTTGAAGGAATTTCAGCAGGACTTCGTTCCTTTCTTGCTGCTGATGATGTTCTAAAATATGATGCTGCTGGACAAGACTCTCGCTGGAACAATACGGAGATGAGGGTTGCTGATGGTGTGGATTTATTCAGAATGAGAGGCTCATTTATATAGGCGAGGAAGGCATCCAAAAACAAAAACCAACCATTTTTTTCGGGTCAAAAAATCAATAAGTTGATCTGTTTCGACGACTCTATCCAATTAGATATTATTTATCTATTTTAAAAAATAGAGAAGAGAGAGATTAGATTTGGTGTTGGACCAAAAAAATTCTGTGCACCAGATTTCTGTTACTCCTGAAATGTTTGATGACGTGGAACAAAATGATTGGTTAAGAGCTCACTTGATCATACGGCTGTGATTGAATTGCAAAAAGGTTTATATTTGCAAGTTGCAACTGTAATACATATTAATTATATATCCAATTTATTTCTTTTATGTATTCTTTCCATATTTTTTGATCGTGTTAAAGATTTTATTACAATTGAGTCTTTAATTAAATATTTCTTCCAAAACTTTGAATTTTGGTGTCATATATAATTTAAGTCATCGATTTATAATTCTTCAATTTGTCTTAATTAATCAAGTCATGCTAACTCCTAACCAAATAAGATCCTTTGTCAATATTGGATCACTAGCTAGACAAAAAATAGAAGGTGTGTGATTGATTTAAGCTTGATCTCACTTATTATCTCATGCATTTTTTCCACCTAATTATATTAATATTAATTAAAACCTGCATTATAATAAAACTTCTAAAAAAATATTATATTATTATATACATGTGATGCATATACTAGGTAAAAATTTATTGATGAGTATGAGGTTTTTAGTTTTTTTAAATGTCAATTTTATTCTAAATGACAAATAATTAGGATACTTGGTATAGTTCTACTATCCAATTTTTTTTCCCTTGTGGGATTGCATCTTTTTTCTGTAAATCCCACATAGCCAAAATATTGTTTGCCATTTTCTAGTCCCTCAGATAATATCTTAAGGACAACATCGAACCAAGCAGAAATAATATGCATGTTGTGGGGATCGGGACGCTAACTCATTCTTTTCAATCATCGTTGGGATTATATAGATCAATTAAATAAACTAAGTCGAAATTTTTTTATTTTTTTTAACTGTTGAACACTTCATACACAAATGTTCAAAATACTACAACAAGTTACGTTCCCTCTTATTCAATTTACAAGATCAAGTTCAATATCTACAACATGATCAAAGGTACAAAACTTGTTTAAAATAAAGTCATAACAAACTAGTGTTTATCAACTACATGTCATGTGTTGAACAACAGCTCTACTTCTAAGCCCGGATCACCACTCTAATCTCGATCTATCATGCTCTTCTCGACCCTGATCCTGTCCCACCTGTTGTCATGAACACATACAAACACAACAACAGCCGGATAACTCCGGTGAGAAACATATTTTCCAGTATAAACAACATACACATGCATTTCATATAAACATATACAAAAGCATATAACATTTATCAAACAACATGTATCATAGTCTAAGAAAACAAAAATCGATACAATGCTTCAAATAAAACTCTTTAACTCTTACTCTTTGACTTGACTCTTAAAATATCTAGGGATCCCGGTTTGAATAAGAACGTAACAAGTCTCCCATCTACTCTTCCCTTCTAGATGGTGGCACGTTCTTATTTCCGGACTTCGGTACACTATATCGAATATCTACAATAGGAGTCGATATTCTCCTAAGCACATCGATATAAACCAAACGTCCAGTGACTTGGCACCTCTGCCAAAGACTCATAATACATGCTTTGCTATAACTCAATAGACTAAGCATATTAATCTCAAGAATTGTAAACATATCAAAGCGATAACAATATAGTATGTGGTTTTGGGAAACTCAAGCTATCTCTTACTCGAGTTATCTCTCCCGGTTTAACATTGATTTGTACCTTTCTTTTCGTAGTTCTTGGTTGACGCAATAACATCTAAATCTGGCTTTGTTCGGTCTTCGAAGCCTTCAATACCAACTCTGGAATGACATTTTTGAGAAGTACAATATCAACATACACCTCAAAGCAAGACATGATTTGATCAATACTCAATCTACTTAAATTTCGACGGCATAACATCGTAATCTCGATATATCCGGCAACTCAAACATCAACAAATACAAACCACAACTCATAATCAATAACAATTACAGCCCATAATTTCAAAATCTGTACAATCTCCATTGAACATAGGCTGGAAAATAATAACAATTGCATATGTTATCTGTTCTTCGATCCGGTTTCGATTATACGCTTACCATAATCTCAAGAACACATAATATCAATCAAACTATGATTTCTTCGATACCAAATTTTTGAACCATATAGGAAATAATAAAACTTACATCCCTTTAAAGCTCTTGACAAGAGAAGCACGTGACTAAACTCGGATTGAAAATCGAATGGCCGGATCTTGCACAATCAGAATTCTAAAGTTTAGAGAAAAACCTTGAGGATTTCTATGGAGGTTTCTCGGTTTCCTTGCTACAATATTCTGACTGGAATGAGGGTTTGTTTACCTCTTAACATGCATGGCAAGACATGTGGCTCATTGTTCATTCAGCACGTCTCGCGCATATGCGCGTCCAATGCTCGCGCATATGCGCGAGACCTACTGTCTCAGCGCTTGTAGATTCATCTGCTCGCGCATATGCGCGCCTCGTCTCGCGCATATGTGCCAGACTCTCTGTCTCGACACTCGGACATTTCACATGCTCGCGCATATGCGCGCCTAGTCTCGCGCATATGCGCGAGGTCTTCTGCCTCGGCATTTGCTGCTCGCGCATATGCGCGCCTCGTCTCCGCACATGTGCGCGAGATCTTCTGGACCAACACACAATCACATGTTCTCCCAAGTCTTTCTAGGAGTTGTCCATCCATAATCACATCAATTCGTAAATCAATAATCTCGGATTAAAATGATATAATCTCGGGCATTACAATTCTCCCCCTCCAAGACATGATTTCGTCCTCGAAATCGCAGGCAATCAAATCACATAAAATAAGAATATATGACAGAAGCTGAATAAAAAACTCACATTAGTGAAACAACTCTGGAAGTTTCTGTCTCATGTCTGATTTAGTTTACAAGGTAGCTTCTTCAATACCATGACGACTCCACTGAATTTTCACAAGCGGAATAATGTTCGTTTTGAGTTGCTTTTCTTTACGATCGAGAATCTGAAGTGGTTTTTCAAAATAACTCAGAGTTTCATCGAGTTCTGCCTCATCAGGCTGAAGAACATGAGAAGCATCAGGAAAATATTTTCGTAGCATAGACACATGAAAGACGTCTTGTATTCCAGATAGAGAAGGAGGAATAGCGAGTCGATAGGCACAATTACCTATCTTCTCCAGAATCTCATAAGGACCAATATAACGTGGAGACAACTTCCCTCGCTTGTCAAATCTGACAATGCCTCTGAAAGAAGAAATCTTCAGAAATACTCTGTTCCTTGTTCAAATTCTAAAAGTCGACGTCGAATATTTGCATATTTTGCCTGTCTATCCTGAGCTATCTTCATTCTCTGCTGAATCAGCTTTACTTTCTCAGTCATCTCTCGAATCATGTCAGGCCCAAATTCAGGTATCTCGGATATCTCATCCCAATAGAGAGGGGATCTGCACTTCTTGCTGTACAAAGCTTCAAACGGAGCCATCTCTATACTCGTCTGATAGCTGTTGTTGTATGAGAATTCACAAAGTGGTAAGGAATCTTGCCAATTAGTGCCAAAATCTAGCACTGCAGCTTTAAGCATATCTTCCAATGTCTGGATAGTCCTATCTGATTGTCCGTCTGTCTGAGGATGATATGCAGTACTCAAGTGTAATTTCGTACCTAGAGCTTGTTGCAAACTGTGCCAAAAGTGCGAAGTAAATCGAGGATCACGATCTGATACAATGGACTTTGGCACGCCATGCAATCTGACCACTTCTCTGACATAAATCTCTGCCATCTGGTCATGTCTGTACGTCATTCAATAAGGAATAAAACACACTGATTTGGTTAATCTGTCAATAACAACCCAAATCGCATCACAACCTCGGGAGGATCGTGGTAGCTTCGTAACAAAATCCATGGAAATGTGGTCCCATTTCCATTCTGGAATAGATAAGCTATGCAACAGACCTCCTGGTTTCTTCCTTTCTGCTTTCACCAGTTGACAATTCAAACATCTGGACACAAGATCTGCGATATCTGATTTCATCTGTTTCCACCAAAACTGTTTCTTCAGATCATTATACATTTTTCTGCCACCAGGATGAATACTAAAACGACTACATTGTGCTTCTGTCAAAATTTGTTGTCTGAAGTCTGAAACATCTGGCACAACAAGACGATTATTCACATATAACACATTATCACAAACCTGATATTCTGATCGATGTCCTGATCTGACCATCACAAATATTCTGATCGATTTTCTGTGTTTCTTTGATTCTTAAAATCAACTCTGGTTCAACTTGAATGGTACATAGTCTCAGAGGTTGATAATCTGTCTCAAATATTAATCCAGAAACATAGCAATCTTCAATCAAATTCGAGACACCAATCGTCGATAGGGATAAAGAACATACATTTCGACTCAGTGCATCAGCTGCTGCATTCGATTTCCCCGGATAATATTTGATTTCACAATCAAAATCTTTCAATAAATCAAGCCATCTACGTTGCCTCATATTCAGTTCTGACTGTGAAAATAGATATTTCAAACTCTTGTGATCAGAATAAATTTCAAATTTCTCACCATATAGATAGTGTCGCCAGATCTTCAATGCAAATACGATGGTAGCCAATTCAAGATCATGAATCGGGTAGCGAATCTCATGTGATTTCAATTGTCTCGAGGCATAAAAAATAACGTGTCCTCGCTGCATCAAAACACAACCTAAACCTCTGTGAGAAGCATCACAATAAATAACAAAATCACCAATACCTGACGGGATAGTCAACACCGGAGCACTGGTTAATCTCTTCTTCAATTCCAGGAAACTGGATTCACACGCCTCTGAACAAACAAAAGGGGCATTCTTCTGGGTCAGCTGAGTAATCGGCTTAGCAATACTAGAGAAATCTTTGATGAATTGACGATAATAGCCCTCTAAACCCATAAAACTGCGTATCTCTGGTACTGATGTCGGTCTAGACCAACTGATTACAGCCTCAACTTTGCTAAGATCAACAGAAATACCATTTCCAGATACAATGTGCCCCAGAAATACAACTTGTTTCAGCCAAATTTCACATTTCGATAGCTTTGTATACAGTTTCTCAGTTCTCAGAGTCTTTAATGCAATTTTCAAGTGCTCAGCATGATCAATCAGATTCTTTGAATAAATCAAAATATCATCAATAAAGATAATCACAAAGTCATCAAGATATTTCTGAAATATACGGTTCATCAAACCCATAAATACAGCTGGAGCATTCGTTAAACTAAACGGCATGACTATAAATTCATAGTGGCCATACCTGGTTCTGAAAGCTATTTTCGATATATCAGAATCTCTGACTCTCAATTGATGATATCCAGATCTTAGATCGATCTTGGAATAAACAGAAGAACCCTGCAACTGATCAAATATATCGTCAATACGAGGCAAAGGATATTTATTCTTTATCGTAGCCTTGTTCAATTGCCGATAGTCAATGCAGAGTCTCATTGAACCGTCTTTCTTTCTGACAAACAGTACTGGAGCGCCCCAAGGAGAAACACTCGGTCTGATGTAACCCTTGGCTAGTAAATCTTCTAGCCGATCTTTCAATTCTATTAATTCAACTGGTGCCTTTCTGTATGGAGTTTTAGAAATAGGTACTGTACCTGGTATCAATTCAATGCTAAAGTCTATTTCTTGGACTGGAGGCAAACCCGGAATCTCATCTGGAAAGACGTCAGCAAACTCACATACTACTGGTAAAATCTGCCAATGAAGGGCTCGACTTCAGTACATCTACTGAATACACAAGGAATCCCTCTGCTTCTTTCTGTAATAATCGAGTCATAGACAAAGCAGAAATCAAAAGAATTCGAGTTCTGGAACCATTACCGTAAAATTTCCATTCATCAGCCATCTCAGGTCTGAATCTTACAAGTTTTTGGAAACAATCTACCGTAGCTCTGTACTTGGTCAGCATATCAATACCGATAATGCAGTCAAAATCAGACAAACCGAGTACAATACAATCTAACTTTATCTCATTACCATCATACTGCAGCATACAATGTCTAACAGACTTCACTGATATAAGACCTCTTCCCAAATGTGAAGAGACAGATACTACAGTAGATAATGACTCAACAGGCAAATCATGCATCAATGCAAATTGCTTAGAGATAAAAGTATGGGATGCACCCGTATCTATCAATTCATAAACATGATAACCATAAAGAGAACAGTTACCTGCAACCACATCATCAGGTGTTTCCTGGGCCTGTTCCTCAGTCAATGCAAACACTCTGGCCTGCTGTCTTGGAGGCTGGCTAACAGTCTGGATTCCTCCTGGCCTCGGCTGTGACTGGGTAGTTGGTGGCTAGAAAGAGTGAACAACAGATGATCATCTATCAGCCTGATCCACTGATCCAGATGATTCTGCTCCCTGGGATCGTTGAGAACCTCGCTGTGGACAGACTCTGGCAAAATGTCCCAGTTGTCGACAGATGTTGCAACTACCAAGCACTCCTTGGCATTGCTATGTTAGGTGTCTCCCTCCACAAGTTCTGCAGTAGACCCCGGTATAATTCTGGTTCTGGCCAGAACCGGTCTGTCGTGAACCACTGGAACTAGATGAGCTACTTCCAGACTTCTTAAACTGTTTCCCTCGGGCTTTCAGATTATCTTTCTTCCCACTGCTGCTACCTCCACTATCAAATCTGGGAGGTGGTTGGTGGAACTGGGCTGAAGGTTGTTGTTGTTTCGGTGTTGGAGCGACATACGAAGTTCCTCGCTGCTTGATCAAGCCTGCTTCAGCTCCTTTTGCTCTGTTCAAGGCATCAGCAAAATTATTTGGTCGCTGTAATGCCCGAGAATTGTAGGTTGATAAAACGAAATTATGAAATGTTGCATGGACAGAGGACCGCACCCGCACAGCAACACCTATCGCACCCGCGATCATTTACCTTGAATTTTGGAATGTGTTGCCGAAGAGACACCGCACCCGCGGTGTAAACAAGAGCGCACCCGCGGTCGCTGTTTTTGAATTTCTGAATGCTGTGCCGTGAGCTGACCGCACCCGCGGTCCAGAGGGAGTGCACCCGCGGTCTTGCGTGCAGAACAAAGAATATGCCATGTGTCCCTTGCCATGCAATTTAATGTGTTGAGTCTTCATTTCAGCTGGTCATCACCGAGAGAAAGGAGAGGAAAAGCTTCAGAATCTTCAAGTTTGCTTCAAGCTTAGAAAATAAATTGTGCAACATCTAGCCATTCAAACTTCAATCCAAGCATAAATTCTTGCTCCTCTCATCAAGGGCTATCTAAGGATGTAAGTATCTTTAAGTTTCAGAATATTTTGAAAGTAAAAGATTGGGGAAAATAATATTTTGATGGTTATTATGTGTTCTTATGATTATTGTGAATGTATATTCGAAACCGGATCGAAGAAATGATATCATATGTGATCTTATGATTTTCCAGCATATATTGAATTGCGATGGTGCAGAATTCAGTCTTGTGGATTGATGTTGATAAGAATTATGAGTATTGCTATTGAGTATTGATATTTGAGTTGATTGGTATCGAGAAATTACGTCGTTATGCCGTCAAAATGTACCAAGACTAAATATTGATCCGTACTAGTATAAGTTTGAGTTGTGGATTGATATTGTGATATGTGACATTGCCATTCCAGATTTCTAGTGACAAGAATCGACTTCAAGACTTCGATCTCAATAAAGACTGTACGACAAGAAGGTATAATTCATGTGAATTCGGGAAGATACAACTCGAATTAGATTTAATTTGAGTTTCCCAAAATCACATACTAGATTGTTGTTTATATCTTGTTATGTTTATGCCTTGTTTATAGATTTATATTCAAGCATTTAAGATAGGAGAGTCATTGGCAGATTTGCCAAATTTCTAGATGTTCGGTGGTATCGACGCATAGGAGCAGATTTACTCCGTTTGTAGACATTCGGTACAGACAGGACCGAATTCTAGGAATAAGACGTATTGTCACCCCGATTGGGACGGTAGGTGGCAGACTGTGACGTCTTATTCACACCGGGATCCCTAGAGTTAGATATGAGTCGAGTCCAAGATCTGAATTGATTTCAGTTGCATGCTTATATTGATTTGGTTTCATAGATTATGGAACCTATTACTATTGATTTTATTCATGATGGTATGTTTCATGATTTATATTGTGTATATGCATGTATACCATGTTTTATACTGGGATTTATTCTCACCGGAGTTTCTGGCTGTTGTTGTGTCAGTATATGTGCATAACGACAGGTGGGACAAGATCTGGGTCGCGACAGAGATGAGAGATCGAGATAGCGTGGAGATTACGGGCGTAGAAGAAGATTACTAGTGGTTTCTTACTAGACATGTACTACATGTGGTTTGTAGTTGGTATTGAACACTAGTTTGTATATATGAAATGAAACAAGACATAAATTTATGTTGTTGAAATAAAATAGATAAAGACCTTGTGCATGTTTATATGCATTTGTTTATGATATTGTTAAAAGAAATTTTTTTTATGACCCATATTTTCGAACAAAGATCCAATTAATCCCAAAGAGAATTGAGTTAGAGCCCGGGTCCCCATAGTCGCCCTGCATTTACCAGTGTAAAAATATCTGGATTCAATCCATTGATGAATTGATCAGCCACTGCTTCATCATTATCAGCAACACGAGGAGCAAAACGTAGCAAGGTAGAGAATTTGGCCACATATTCTTCAATATTCAGATGACCCTGTCTCAAGTTAGCAAACTCTGTACCCTTGTCCTTTCTGTACGATACTGGGAAGAATCGTTGATAAAATTCAGATTTAAAAATCTTCCAAGTAATCACCGCACCTCGATGCTCCAAAGCTCTCTTGGTTGTGAGCCACCAGCTTTTTGCAACCTCGTGTAACTGGTGCCCAATCAGTCTGACTCTACGCTCATCTGCATAGTCAAGTGAATCAAACAACATCTCAATATCATCAAGCCAGCTCTCGCAATCGATAGAATTCTCAGTGCCTTTCAAATTCGGCGGTTTGAATGATTGAAATCTCGTTAACAGTGTTTCCATGGGTGTCGCTGTAACATCCATCGGCTTGTTTGAAGTACTACCCTGTTCTGGGATTATTCGATGAGGCATATTTGATTATCAAAACAGTTAGTAGTCAAATCTAACAAATCTGTCTCAGTCCTTCTCTGATCATCATACCTCTGATCAAGAATCGGTTCTTATTCATTCTTCAATAATACATGTTCCCAATCAATCAGATAATCAGGTAAACATGTACTTTCTAAAGCAGTAAAACATGCTGTCATACTAGCATAAAATTATGCAAATCAGCATTACAATAATCGCATGCTAGTACCACAGAAGCAAGAAAGAAAACTCAATGTACCCCGCTCACTCGCTTCTATTCCAGTCTAAGGAACATACAGCTCTGATACCACCCGTTGTGGGGACCCGGACGCTAACTCATTCTTTTCAATCATCGTTGGGATTAAATGGATCAATTAAATAAACTAGGTCAAAATTTTATTTTATTTTTTTAACTGTTGAACACTTCATACACAAATGTTCAAAATACTACAACAAATTATGTTCTTTCTTATTCAATTTACAAGATCAAGTTCAATATCTACAACATGATCAAAGGTACAAAACTTGTTTAAAATAAAGTCATAGCAAACTAGTGTTTATCAACTACATGTCATGTGTTGAACAACAGCTCTACTTCTAAGCCCGGATCACCACTCTAATCTCGATCTATCATGCTCTTCTCGACCCTGATCCTGTCCCACCTGTTGTCATGAACACATACAAACACAACAACAGCCGGATAACTCCGGTGAGAAACATATTTTCCAGTATAAACAACATACACATGCATTTCATATAAACATATACAAAAGCATATAACATTTATCAAGCAACATGTATCATAGTCTAAGAAAACAAAAATCGATACAATGCTTCAAATAAAACTCTTTAACTCTTACTCTTTGACTTGACTCTTAAAATATCTAGGGATCCCGGTTTGAATAAGAACGTAACAAGTCTCCCATCTACTCTTCCCTTCTAGATGGTGGCACGTTCTTATTTCCGGACTTCGGTACACTATATCGAATATCTACAATAGGAGTCGATATTCTCCTAAGCACATCGATATAAACCAAACGTCCAGTGACTTGGCACCTCTGCCAAAGACTCATAATACATGCTTTGCTATAACTCAATAGACTAAGCATATTAATCTCAAGAATTGTAAACATATCAAAGCGATAACAATATAGTATGTGGTTTTGGGAAACTCAAGCTATCTCTTACTCGAGTTATCTCTCCCGGTTTAACATTGATTTATACCTTTCTTTTCGTAGTTCTTGGTTGACGCAATAACATCTCAATCTGGCTTTGTTCGGTCTTCGAAGCCTTCAATACCAACTCTGGAATGACATTTTTGAGAAGTACAATATCAACATACACCTCAAAGCAAGACATGATTTGATCAATACTCAATCTACTTAAATTTCGACGGCATAACATCGTAATCTCGATATATCCGGCAACTCAAACATCAACAAATACAAACCACAACTCATAATCAATAACAATTACAGCCCATAATTTCAAAATCTGTACAATCTCCATTCAACATAGGCTGGAAAATAATAACAATTGCATATGTTATCTGTTCTTCGATCCGGTTTCGATTATACGCTTACCATAATCTCAAGAACACATAATATCAATCAAACTATGATTTCTTCGATACCAAATTTTCGAACCATATAGGAAATAATAAAACTTACATCCCTTTAAATCTCTTGACAAGAGAAGCACGTGACTAAACTCGGATTGAAAATCGAATGGCCGGATCTTGCACAATCAGAATTCTAAAATTTAGAGAAAAACCTTGAGGATTTCTATGGAGGTTTCTCGGTTTCCTTGCTACAATATTCTGACTGGAATGAGGGTTTGTTTACCTCTTAACATGCATGGCAAGACATGTGGCTCATTGTTCATTCAGCACGTCTCGCGCATATGCGCGTCCAATGCTCGCGCATATGCGCGAGACCTACTGTCTCAGCGCTTGTAGATTCATCTGCTCGCGCATATGCGCGCCTCGTCTCGCGCATATGCGCTAGACTCTCTGTCTCGACACTCGGACATTTCACATGCTCGCGCATATGCGCGCCTAGTCTCGCGCATATGCGCGAGGTCTTCTACCTCGGCATTTGCTGCTCGCGCATATGCGCGCCTCGTCTCCACGCATGTGCGCGAGATCTTCTGGACCAACACACAATCACATGTTCTCCCAAGTCTTTCTAGGAGTTGTCCATCCATAATCACATCAATTCGTAAATCAATAATCTCGGATTAAAATGATATAATCTCGGGCATTACACATGTATATATCAAAAAAGAAACTATCATAATGAGATTTTAATGTTCTACACCTTTATTAAATGGAAAGGAATTTTAGTAATTCTGGATCAGCTGTATTGTTTGCATAAGCAATTTTTTGAACTGAAACATCTCCTCTGGTGACAATCTCTCGTATCAAGTGGAACTTTCGCTCTATATATTCTCCTTTGCGGTGATTTCTTGGTTCTTTGGCATTGGCCACCGCTTCACTATTATCACAATAGAGTTTGATTGGTTCATGCATGATTGGAACAACTTCTGGATCTTTCAAGAACTCATAGAGCCAAACTACATCTTTAGCTACTTCACAAGCTGTCACATACTCAGCTTCTATAGTTGAATTGACAACACAAGTTTGCTTGATGATCCTCCACGTGGTACTTCCATTTCCCAAAATGAACACCACACCAGAAGTAAACTTTTGAGAGTTTCTATCTGATTGTAAATCAGAATCTATATATCTAGTAGGAATCAAATCCACAGATAATAAACAAACATATAGTTTCTTGTTCTTCTCAGATATTTGAGTATATGTTTCACTGCTACCCAATTATCTAATTCTGGATTTGACTGGTATCGGCTAACTACTCCCACTACATGATATATGTCTGGTTTTGTACACAACATTGCATACATAAGACTACCAACTGCCCGTGCATAGGGAATTTGTCTCATTTTCTCTTACTCTTGCGGTGTTTTAAGACACTGCTCTTTGGAGAGATGGACTCCATGTCTAGAAGGCAAACTACCTTTCTTTGATTTAGCAACGCAAATCTGACAAGTACTTTGTCAATGTATGATGATTGAGACAATGCTAGAAGCATATTATTACGATCTCAGAAAATCCTGATCCCGAGAATATAGCTTGGTTCTCCCAAATCATTCATTTGGAATTGAATAGCTAGCCAATTCTTTATGCTAGACAAAGATTTTACATCATTCATAATGAATAAAATATCATCTACATTAAGAACTAGGAAGACCATTTTATCTCCTTTATCTGCTTGTAGACACATGGTTTACCCATACTTTAATGAAATTCATAAGACTTTACGCTTCAACAAATATTATGTTCCAAGATCTAGAAGCATGTTTAATTACATAAATGGACTTTTGCAGCTTGCAGGCTTTATGCTTTAGGCCTTTAGCCACAAAATCCTCAGGCTGGACCATATGAATGGTTTCCTCAAGATGACCGTTCAATAACGTCATCTTGACATCTATATATCATATCTCATCATCATAATGAGCAATTGTAAAAGAATCCCAATGGATTTTATCATGGTTACTAGCGAAAAATTATCTTCTTAGTCTACTCCTTTCTTTTGGGTAAAACTCTTTGCCACCAGCATAGCCTTGAAAGTCTCTAATTCCCCATCAGCTCCTTTATTTTTCTTATAGATCCATTTGCAACCAATAGGATAAAGACCTTCACGTAGATCTACAAACACCCAGACTGAATTGGAATACATGGACTCCATTTCAAGTTTCATGGCCTCTTGCCATATTTCTCGATCAACATCATTCATTGCAATCTTGTTTGTCAATGGATCATCATCACCTCCATCGGTTACTGCAACTTATGCTTCCCTTTCATCACAATAGAGAATGGTCAATCTTATTTCCCTCCCACAACTTCGTGGTGGTGATGTTTGATCTAGAATAGTGGTCTCCACTCTTTGTTGTTCAATAACTCTTGTTGTCATGGGGCTAATCTCATCAGCCAGCAACTCTTCGAGAACTACTTTACTTATGGCTTTGAAATTTACCATATGGTGTTGCTCAAGAAAAGAAGCATTTGTTGATAAAATTTTTTTATTATCAACAACAATATAAAACATATCTCATCTTGTTCCTTTGGGATAGCCCAAAAATATACTTACTTCAGAACGAGGTTCCAATTTTCTTGTCTTTCCTTTCAATGTGTGCTGGACAGCCCCATATGAAGATGTGTCAAAAACTAGGTTTGCGACCATTCACAACTCTAGACGAGTATTAGGGATCGACTTAGATGGAACAATATTCAACGTATATACATCAATTTGTAGTGCATAACCCCAAAATGAGTTAGGAAAAGAAGAATAACTTTAACATTGATCTCATCATGTCAAGCAAAGTTTGATTTCTTTTTTCGGCCACACTATTTTATTGTGGTGTTCTATGTGCCGTGAGCTCTAACAAAATTTCATTCTCAATCAAGTGGTCCTTGAATTCATAATCATGTACTCTCTTCCCCGATCAGATCTAAGAGTCATGATTTTTTTTCCAAAAATTTCTTTTGGTCATTTTTCCTTCTGTACATGATTCACAGACCGATAGAGTTCCAACTTTTAGCTCTTTTAAAGGAACATCCTTTACTAGTCTTTCCGTTGTATCCATGTTAATATGACCAAGCCTTAAATGCCACTAATATTTGTCACTAATTTCATCAGAAATATTTCTTCTTTTAGGGGTAGGTTAAGCCACATTGAACATTTCGGTTTGAAGTAAATTATGTGAAATTGGTTAAAATAAAAAATAGACCATTCTCAATGTAACCAGAACAAATATTCATACGATTCTTATTAATTGAAACAAAATTAATATTAAAAGAAGCATAAATAAGTTGTTCGTTCAACTTCGAAACCGAAATCAAATTACGTTGGAATCATGGAACAAAATTGAAACGACCTCGATTTTTTATTTATTACTAATCATAAATCATAAACTCGAAAATACTAACAAAATAAAATAACTTAACAATTCTAACAATCATAATAAATTAACAATTTAAATCTTAAGTGCATAAATAAATCCTAAATCATCACCTAACCAAAACTTCCTAAATTAACCTTTAAATAGATCAACTAACAATAACAATAAAGAATAAAAATATCTCTAATAAAAATCATGAACATAAATCTTTAAATTATAAATCTATCTAGTTAGTGCGGAAACATAAAGGCCCTCGGGTGTGTACTGCTGCACTCGATCCACTCAAACGTCAGCGGCTCCCATAAATCATAAAATCATACATCATACAAACCTAGTGAGTCTAAAGACTCAGCACGTTCTAAACATGGATAACAAATAATACCTATGCAATCACATGCATTAAAAAATCATACATTTATTTAAAATAGCTTTTAAACATAAATAAACTACTTAAAATTATTTAAGCACAATTAAATCATAAATAGTAAAATCATTTTAAAATAAATTTAAGCATAAATAAATCTTTTAAAAATCATTTAAAAATAGCTTTTGAGCATCAATAAATCATATATCATAAAATCATTAAAATCGTAAAGCTTCCAATCATATATCATTTTTGGGTGAAATTTGATCCTTGAAAGTGACTAGCTTTTATCCTCCGGTCGACTGATCAGTCTTCAGCTCCACATGGCCCATGAGGACGGACACTAGGAACCGTCATGGAAATACGATCGTTGGGCCTCTCTCGGAGGCCTTCTCCCATAGATGGTCGCCTTCTGGGCCTTTAACCCTCACGACATCCCTATAAAATTGTAAGTTCACCGTTCGTTCTTAAAACGGATCCCTTATAAATCATATATCATATATCATAGTCAATTCACATCCCTCAAAATAATTTTTTTTTAAAAAAAGCATAAAATTGCATAACTTTTCAAAAATAGCATTTTAGACAGTAAAAATTGTACAACTTTTTCAAATCATAAAATAACATATTATCACCAGAATCATCATTTTAAATCATATAATATCATTTTACAAGCATTATGATCCTTCGGGACGCTGTCAAGCGTTTACGTATTTTCCTAACTGTAAAAATTACCGTTTTGCCCATGGACAGAAAAATTCTTGAATTTATCTTTTTCTCACTTTTAATGACATGTGATTATTCTAAATAATTATTTAAGCTTAAATATAATTTTCATAATTTTATAAAGCTTAAAACTAGGCTTTTCAATTAATTCTTTAATTAACGTTTCGTGCGGCGATTAAATCTCAGGTAAATCCAAAACTCATTATTTTGATCCAAAATTTTAAACATAACATTTTTATTATTTATTCTACTCTTGTGAGCCATGAACCACACCCGTGAACCCATGGTTCTAATTTTTTATCTTTTAATTTTCGAATTTGACCTCTTATCGAGCCACCCGAGCCATCTCCCAATTTACTCGAGCTATGCCCGAGCCACCTCGAGCAAAACCCAAGCAAAGCCATATAGGAACCCTACTGTCCAGCCCCAAGCCCATGAACCAGCCTCTGACATGCGGCAAAGCACCTGCACACTGAACCCAAGTGCATGCGTGTGTGCGTGTGTAGTGTTCTTGTTGTATTGGGACTCCTAGCCGCCTAGGACTCTCCCAGCCCTTAACCACTGACCACACTAGCCTCTTACTGACTCTTGACTAGTCCCTGACCCGAGCCACCCCCAGCCCGAATCCCTGAACCACGCAGCAAGGTGCTGCACGAGAACAACACCTGCGCGATCCTCTCTTCCCTTTCGCATGGCTCTCGCTCGAGCCACCTTCCAACCCAGCCGCTCTAGCACCTAGGCCGACCCATGTCCATGACCCTAGGACCCTGATGAACCTACCCTGAGCCACCTAGCCCCATCAGTAAGCCCCCTTGGCTGCTGTCAGTTCCACAAGACCGTGCGAGGAGTCCCTGCTCCATGGGACTCTTCCAAAGCTGCGCACGAGGGTTCCTAGCCATGCTAGGACCATTCCTGACCCTGACCTAGGGATCTAATCGAGTCGAGCCGAGCCGAACTCTTGAATGTTTGAGCTTAGTTCGTTTATAATCGAGCCGAGCTCGAGCTTTATTTAACGAATATATGCATGGCTCACGTGCTTATTCAAGTCTTTATCGAGCCTAAACAAGCTTCATAAATATGAATTATACATTTAAATTTTCATTAAATTAATTAATAAGTAAATTATATATTTAAAGAAAAATATATTATTCTTATTAAAATTTGTAAATTTTTTATAATAAATAAATTTAATAGATTTTTCTATATATTTCATAAATAATATGCAAAATTAATAAATCAAATATCAAAACTATTATTTTTTCATCTAAAAGATTACTCATAAACTTACCAACGAACACGTTCACGAGCTAACGAGCCGAATACTGTAAAGTTTGAGTTTGGTTTGTTTATCTTAACGAGCCTCATTAAACGAGCTTTTATCGAATCGAGCTTCGAATAACTCACAAACGGTTTGGTTCGTTTACATCCCTACCCTGACCCATGCCTAGCCCAAGCCCCAACTCAAGCTCTGGCCAACCCGTGAGCCCCCATGCAAAGAAACGAGTCCATGAACCACAACATGCACACACAACCTACGGTTTCTTCTTTCTGATTTTAGCCCACGATTTCCAGCCTTGTTTTCTCAATTATTTTGTCATGTTTTGGCTATAAATCATTCATAATTTATGAATCAAAAATGTTTTCCAAATAAACATAAAATCGTTGACACTTTGAAAAAATATGTATCCCGCCGTAAAATAATCGAACACCAATTTTTTTCATGCATAAACAATTAACACACAAATATTATGATTTGTATGATGTTTAAAAGAGTTTAGAAAACGTGTCTTTGCGTTTATAGCGCTCGATTATTCGATCGTTGGCGAGGGTGCGACGTTGGACAACCGGTCGACGAAGAACTCCTAGCCTTCTTTTTTCCACAATATTTCGAATTTGAATAAGTGTGTGTTTGGTGTGTTATGGTTGCTGGTGGAAGGTGTATTGTGAGGTTTTGAAGACCTAATACGCTTATTTATAATTTAATTAACATACTAATGAGCTTTGATTTTTGGTTTGCAAGCTTAAGGGTAATTGGGCATACTTAAATTAATTAAATTGGGTCCAATAACACTTAATTAATTAAATAATAAAACTTTATAAAATTAGTTTCCATTAAATAATATTTTTGATCTTTTAAAACTCCTTATTTGCCGAAAACCGGCTTCTCGGGAAAAATCGAGCTCGACTCGTAAAATAATTCGAACTCCAACATTTTTAAAAAATTAAATCATTTTTAATCATATTAGAAATCCTTGCCATTATTTAATAAAAATTACATATTCTTTTCTTGGTCGTCCCCGGTCTCCTTTTCCTTGCATATTATCGAATATTCGGGTAAAATCCTTAATTTCAAGAAATCATGTCATATTATCATTTAATCATGCAATCATATATTTCATCATATAATAAATATCATGCTAGCATTTAAAATCAATTAAATAAAACAATTAAGTAATTAAACTAATTTTGCATGCATGTGGTTTACGTAGGTTGATTTTTCGGATGTTACAAAAATAAATATTTATTATTATTAAATGACAGCCACAATGTCCCAATTGATGTCGCCGACAATCTTCCCCACTACAAACTCTCATCATGGAAGCTTCATCTTCAAGATCTCTGGATGACTCTAACATCTATAAAGAAACATAAACATGGTTATATGCTCCTGAATCAACTATCTAGCTTGAATAATCATTCTCAACAAAGCATGTTTCCATGACTCATAAATCGGATTTTCTTTGTTTCTTCTTTTGTTTCAGCTCATCAAGGTACTTCTTATGGTTCCCTCACCAGTGACCATCTATGTTGCAATGGAAATTTTTTTCCTTAGGTTTAGGTTCAGTAGCCTTCCCCTTATTCTTATGGATCTTTTCTGTTTTTCTCACATTTTTCTTCTTTTTATTTTTTGAAGAATCCGCCTTCCCCACAGCCACATTAGCCTCAGTAACATTTGCCTTTTCACTCTTATCATCTATACGAGTTTCATAAGTTTGTAGCTCATTCATGAGTTCAGTCACATTGTATATCGTATGATTTGTGACATAGTTCGTCTTGAATTGAAAAAAAAAAAAAACAGGATAAATGTCTCCAAAATCATGCCAACATGAGTTTTTTCATCAAGGTCATCTCAGGTCATGCCCGGCTTTCGTGGAACACCAGCGGGTATGACTACAACATTTACACCCTTAAAAGAATCGGCCAACTCAGATGATCCTGTGAAATCAGCAACTTGAGAGGGTGTGTCGGTAGAAACACCCTTTACATTCAGTACATAATAAAGATTCAATGCAGAAACTATTGGCGACATCTTGCCCAGAACGGACATTGGCTGGCCAATATCACAACCGGCTCCAAGAATCGCTACTTTATAGGCTGCACGAGGTTGAACATAACTGTATGATGGTTGATTATAATTTCAAGCGTTTGGAGAGCATGAGTACTCGAGTGATGTGTGACTTTCACCACCTAATAATGAAGATTGTGATGCACAATTCAAGGTTTTGGTAGAATTGATATAGATGCTTAAGACCTTGTTTGTGAACGTAGACCAATTTGGTGACCAGAAGACGCGGTTGACCTAGAGATAATCAAAAAAATGGTCGTTGCCATAACCCAACTGCAAGGGAAACAATATTTATGATACAGTTCAACATATCAAACAAGATTAGATCTCTTGTGAGACGGTTTCTCGAACGATTAAAAATTTGAACCACTTAAAAAGTACGGAAGACGGTTCAAAATTTCTAATGATAGCTACAACCGGTTGGCTAGTTTTTTAACAAGAAATCGTTCAAAATGTAAGAGATTGCTGAAAGTAAAGACACATGATTTTATGGATGTTCGGAGATAAAACTCCTACGTCACCCCTTCTTCATTTTCAAGAAAGATTTCACTCAAAGACTTTAGCTTTACAAAGGGTTGCAACAGCCCACTCCAATCAGGACTTATCACATTTCATGTGTCCAACATTTGGTGATTATTTTACACTTCTGAATATTTAAAAACCCTCGGTTCACAAGACCACTCAGTAAATCAAATAACCCAAATGATGTGTTCTTTCTTTTGCCATATATTGTTTTGGCTGTTTGTCCTTGTCATTCAGTTTGTATCTCTTTTGAACAGGCCAGCTATTGTAGTATTGGTTAGGTCTTATTTTCTTTGAGGGATATCCGGTTGAACTTGATTTCCTGCGAGACCAATATGAACCGTTTGTGAGCGGTTGGATTTGTCCTGCGTCTAAGCCAAGATAGGTTGGATTTCAAACTCTCGGATTTGACGTAACCTAGACCACGATGTCTTCCATTGTTCTCAAAATTTACATTTTGATTGACTTGGACTTTAGGCTTATTATGTTCATGAACAATTCCTTTTGTCATGTATCCTCGATTAATGCAACCTCAGCAGCTTGTATGAGAGCTGAAATAGGAGTAGGTCCCTCGATAGCATCAGGTAACCATATCCTACTAGATCTAAAAAATTTAATTGATTTTGAACTACCTTGATCTAGTAACGGTTGAGTTTGTGCCTCAGAAGTACTGCACTTAATGATACTATAACCAAGCCCAGTTCTATCTCCAGCTGGTTTCTGCATCTCATGCATTTTCTCAAGAGAAGCAGATGGCTTATTCCATGAGTTGACTACATCTATCAACCGTTTGTTTTCTTTGAAAGTGGTATGGAATAATCTTTGCAAATCATCATTCTCAGCCCCTAACAGATTTATCTTTACTTTCAAACTACCAACCTTCTTTTGTTGTGAACAGCTGGAGAGAGTTGACTTGTTTTTTAGGTCTTGGTTTTCTGCTTTGGCTTCATCGAACAGTTGAGAGAGTCCTTTAAACTCATTTACCATGTAACGCAATACTGTGACAAGATCATCTCGCGTAAATTATAAGAAATCAAAATCAAATACCATATCTCCGGTAGTTTCTGACTCTTCATCAGCCATGAGATATTTGATTGCCTCACCATCACTTTCACTTGAGGATTCCTCAGGGATAGACTGCTCTGAGTCTGAATTATCCCAATTGCTCTTGCCTTCTTCTGCAACTAAAACTCATTGATCTTTCTTTTTGACAAACTTATTATCATCTTTGGACCGTCTCCTCTCAGTCGGTTTCTTCTCATCCATCTTTGGCCTGTTGCATTATGCAATAAAATGCTTTTTTTGCTACAGTTAAAGCATAATTGATCATCATCTGTATGGTTCTTTTTGTAATACGGTTTAGTAAACTTAGATTGATTTTTGCGTATGAATTTACCAAATCTCATAACGAACAAAGAAATAGTCTCATTACTTAATTACTCAGCTGATTTCTTACTTGGAGAATCTTTGACCAGATGAGTCACTGTGGTTACAGCAAGAGTCTCAGTTGATTAAGGTGTAGATGGTTCTTCCTTAGTTTGAATTCCAAGCTCGAACTAATATGCTTTGAGATCAGTGAAAAGGTCATGAAGCTCTAGCTTGTTTATATCCTTTGATTCTCGTATAGCCACTGTCTTTACATCCCATCCTCCGGGAAGGGCTCTCATCACCTTCAAAGTAATTTCACGATTATAGTATTCTTTACTTAGATATATAAGTTCAATAATGATATTGCTAAACCATTCATCAAACTCAGAAAGAGTTTCTCCAGGCTTCATTTTGACATTGTCGAGCTTGTGGATGACAACGGTTAGTTTATTCTCCTTGATTTGATCATTGTCTTCATACAGTTGTGTGAGCTTTTCCCAGATCTCCTTCGCTGTAGAGCAAGTTTTAATTTTAGCAAATATATTCTTATCTAGAGTTTTGTAAAATATATCATTGGCCACATTGTCAAGGTTTGCCTTCTTCTTATCTTCAGAGTCCAATCAGATCGATGATTTTCCACCATCTGAGAGGTACCTTCAGTTACAGCAACAGCTGAATTAACTTTCAGAATTTTCATAGGACCGTCTGTGATGACATACCACATGTCATCATCCTGAGCAGCTAAGTGTGCCTGCATATGAATTTTCGAATCATCATAATCTTATTTTGAAAACATGAGAATCTTGTTAAATAATATCATATATAGATTTTAGATATTAGAGTTCAAGAAAACCCGTTCTGATACCACTTGTTAGGATCAGAAAAGAGTTTAGAGAGGGAGATGAATAAACTATTTATGAAATTGACGTTTTAAAATTTTTTAACAATAAATTAGGCGGTTGAAACTTTCTCGAACGGTTAAAAATGTGAACCACTTAAAAAATGCGGAAGACGGTTCCAAATTTCTAATGATAGATACAACTGGTTGGCTAGTTTGTTAACAAAAAACCGTTCAAAATGTAAGAGATTGTTGAAAGTAAAGACACAAGATTTTATGGATGTTCGGAGATAAAACTTCTACGTCACCCCTTCTTCATTTTTAGGAAAGATTCCACTAAAAGACTTTGGCTTTACAAACTGTTGCAACAATCCACTCCAATCAGGAATTATCACACTGTCTGTGTTGAAACTCTTAGTGAGTACTTAACACCTCTGGATATTTAAGAATCATAAGTTCACCAGACCACTCAATAAATCAAATAACCCAAAGGTTATTGATATAAAGAAACAATATGCTTGAATGGCACGAGGTTGGTCCTTGAATGATCAGATAGATGAATGAGCGATAAAGGATGAAACTTTAAGTAGGCTCAAGATCTTCAGATATGCAAGCTTACTGATGTGACAATATAGCGGTTGAAAAGCTTGTATGTCGTGGAGTGCAAAAGTCAGTTATCTATGCTTGCATTCTTCAACTCTTCATTTATATATACCATCAATCCAATGGTCGACAAAGGATATGTAACGTAAACCTGTAGCGTTGAAATGATGTGTCACTATCAGCTGCGAAAACATTTAATGTTCTCTTTGCTTATGCAACTTTGAATCCTGTTCCTCTAAAGAGTTGCTGCTAGATATCCTTTTTATAGTAACTGTTTGCTCCATCAGAACTTGTAGAATAATTGAATAGTCTTTCCATTTTGGGACATAAATGAAGATCTTTTTCGGGACTCGAGCAAGACATGATTGGCTTGTAGCGGTGCAAAACTATTGAATGTTAGAGAATGTTATTCATTAAGAGTTCAATAAATAACTCATTTAATGAAGTGGTTGAAGTCTTTAAGTAGACGGTCGGAAAACTTCTAACGGTTGAAACTCTTCAAGCTACTGAGATATTGCAAAAGGTTGAGATCTAGTGGTTGAAGCGTTCCTCTTGTACAAAATATATTGCGGCTGTTTTCTGAAACAATTAGGTGTTGTTTTGATTTTATCGATCACCAAAATTTAAGAGTAATAACAATATCTTAACATACAATATACAGTGTTAAACACTACAATAACAATAAAAAATAAAATTACTTTTTATTTACCATAGAAAAAGTAATTTATAATCGATTATGAAATATATCAATCATATTAAACATGCTTGCCCAAAGCTAGTCCAATCAGCCATCGAATCCAAGTATGAATCTAAGTATATATATATAGTTTGAAAAATGACATTATCAAAAAAAAAAAATTTGATGATATTTCTTCAAATAATTTTTGTAAAATGATTTTCAAACATACAAAAAATATAAAGACTAAACAAAATATAAAAACCAAAAAGATTAGATATAACGACCGTGAGAACTAGGTTGGTCCAACACGAGCCTCAGCTCATACTCATGCACCACCACTTGTCATATGCCATAGGTTGGTCTAACATGAACCGTAGCTCATGCTCTTACATCATTTGGTACCAACACTCAATACTTAAACTTGAAGTTCATGAGTTCAAATGTTGGGAGAGATGAAAGAAATCAATTTTCAAAAGTTGAGTATTCTATTAATAATGGTGCATGGATATAGGTTACGACTCATGCTGGACCAACATGTGCAAACCATACACACAAAGTAAACTTGTTGTTGACTCAAACTTTCACATACTCAACCGATTCCCTATTCTTCTTCTATAGCTATATATAATAATGTATTAAATTTATATCATATTGACATATTCCTCTTATCACGTCACAACACCAAAATAATTAAAAATCTTAATCCCAAGAAACAACAATTTTAATTCATACAAAAATATAAAACTGAATGTCAGACATAAAATCTAACAAAACTATTTGAAGCCAACAACAAAACAAAATAGTATACCGCTATTTTTTTTCCACCAAAAAAAGAAAAGAAAAAAACACAATATGCCTCAACTTTCGCTTATAATTATTTCTTGATCAAGAGTTTATTTTAGAAATATATATACCCACTCGCATATGATAAACATTTTAATGATGAAAAAATTACTAATACAGTTTGGTTTGTATGACGAGATAATAAAATAATAAATTGAAATATACGAGTGATGTTAAAATTATAATGAATATGTTAACATTCAAAACGATTATATATTAATTATATATATATATATATATATATATATATAAAGAGAGAGAGAGAGAGAATCTTGACTTATATTTATTCCAGATTATATATGATTAGAATCTTGACTTATATTCATTCCAGATGATGAATATTATAATTAATATATAATGATACATCAAGATAATTATGTTTAATAGAAGTTAAAAAATACAACAATTCTCACACGTAGCTTTATAATTGAATATGATCAGTTGTGTAATATTTCGCAATAAAAATGTGAATTATTATTAATTGCGTTTGTTATTTTTCTTGTACAAATTATACTCATCGTATCTAATTATTTTTATTTGTATCATTAGACGGAATCATTTTTGCCCAAAATTGATATGTTCTTGAATATCTCTTGACTAAATTTATATATGGTTAAGGAGTATTTGGAAGAGCTTGTAGGAAGCATTTCTTGAATACTAAGAGTTGAGTGGAAGTGCTTTGAGTTATTTGTTAAAACATGTTTCTGTTTAAATATCTCAAATTTTTAGCTAGTAAGATTGTGATTTTTTTTCTTCTTATTATTTTGTTAATGATTTAAAATTATGATTTGTTATTTTTTATCATTTAAAAACTTGTGATATTCTACAATTCCCCTCGATTTTTATAAATATTTTTGGAGATTTTTTTTAATGTAAAATTTTATTTATAAATGAGTTGTTAAGAGTTTTACAAGCCTAAACATTTTTATTCTTTATATTTTACTTTTTCCAGTATTTTTTTAATATATTCTGTGCATTTTTACAAGTTGTCATTTGTTTTGATTTTTATTAATCTTATATAAATTTTCAAACATTTATATTATAATAACATATATTAATTTTGATAAAATCATTGTTGATCGTGTCCGTTTCTAAATTTAGATAATTAAAAAAAATAACCATTATGATTAATTGCGTTCACTTTCCTTGAAGCTTATCACAATTACGAAAAATCTCAAATAAATATGAAAATAATAACTACCCATAAAAAAAGTTTTATAATTAAAAATCTACAACATTCCAAATTTACCCTTTACTAGTAATACTTGTACAAATTATATTTTTTAATGTTTTCATATTATTTTCTAGAGAAGTTTTCATATTTTTAGTATTTGACAAATTTGGTTTACTAGAAAATATATATAATCCAAAAAACTTTAAAGAATTTGTTATGATCAAGCTCTTACCACTAAACCAAAATCTATAGCTATTAGTCAAGACGTAATTTTATTTCCTCATACTTGTGGCAGTGCAGAGTGCACCTATTTGAATGTTAATAGATCGGGCTGTTAGGTTCATGAGTCTGGGGAGGTGCGTGTCTATCTGCTGGTACTGTCTCATATCTCTTATAAATCAATTTTACCCTTTCCCTACCGTCGACTATGTCCCAGCAAAGATAGTATTATCTTTTAAGATCTGACGTCATTTTTTACAGTCAACCAGATCAAGCGGTGCAATGTCAAAAGCTACTCAGCATGAGAACTTCCAGGATGTCACTCATCTCATTACTGCTTTCACTCATGCATGCTTAACCCAACATCCTCAAGAAGTATAAAAATATGATTTTTTGGAGACTTGAATATTTGATCTCACTCTGATATCAATTGTTAGGATCAAGTGCTTACCACTACGCTAAAAGATATAAATGTTAGCTAACTTTATTTTTTTTTTTTATACCCGTGGTAGCGTAGAATGCACCCACAAGGGTGTTAATGGGTCTGACTGTAAGACCTATGAGTCTAGTGAGATGTGTGTCTATCTATTGATACTGTCTCATATTTCTTAGAGATCGGTCTTACCTTTTTCCTACCGTCGGTCTTGGATAGGTGTCATTTTTGCCTATTTTTATTGTGTCATTTCGTCACATTCATGCATGTGTCGTGAGATTTCGTGTAAATTTATTTATTTTATGATATGTTAGGAATAATCATTGTTTTTAATGTGTTTGGGTTGATTTGCAGGTGATATGGACGAGAAAGATGAATTAATTTGAGAAAAGCGCTAGGGCGGATAAAAATGTCTATATCCCAGCGCGCACATAAGGAAAGATGGACAGGACATCCGAGACAGGCGGTCTGTGGTGGAGTTTTCTACCCGTCCTAGGCACCCGAATAATATTTTGCGAGACAGTCGCACTGTGGCAGAGAATTTTGTCCGCCTTAGCGCGCCCGAGAATTTTTTTTTCATGACAAGCACATTGGGGCGGGTAATTCCATCCGTCCCAGCGCGTCTAAGAAGGAAGAAATTCTCCATCGATTTATTCAATTTTTATGGATGTTGCTTACTTGATAAAACCCTAGCACACATTTTTATGGAGGGGAGATTGATTTTTAACTGAAAAAAAAGAGCCGGAAACAAGGAGACGGATGAGGGCAAGAGAACTCAACCAAAGAACAAGAACTTAATAAGCGTTTTTCTTCTTTTCACTTTTCTTTAGTTTGGATTAAGGGGATCGATCATATCCACAAACATTTATGTTGTCTTCTTTTTGAAGATTGAATTTAGTTTAACTATAATTGATTATGTTATTGATGTTTCTTGAAACTTTGGAGTATGATAAACTTCGAAGAGATTTTATGTGTTGTAATTGAAATTTAGAGAAGATTTTATAACATGATATAATAACATAATTTATAGATCTACAACTTGCATAGACATATGATAATGAATACATGTTGATAGTCATAGTTTAATAGGTCGAAATCTTAAGGGTTCCACGGTTCGTTAATGCGATTTTAATTGTTAAATAACACAAGAACACTTGGTTACTGCATTTTGTTAATTATGTTAATATAGCTCGATAGAATATAGTGATAGACTAAAGAATTCCATTAAAAGCATGACTTAATAATTTAAATTCAATCATCAGAAAATATTCAGTTGTAGGTGAACCAAGATCTTAACAATTGTTTGTTTATTAATTTGATTTATATTATTTATATTGTGTTTGTTAAATTATTTTATTTGACCTTCAATTTAATTTATTAATTAATTAATTTTCGTTTCAACTAACTAAAGAATTGTGTTTAAGTTAAATATATCTAATCAATATCCGTGAGAATTATACTCGTACTTCGTACATTATATTATAACTTGACTCTTGCACTTGCTATTCATTCGAGCATAAAATTTTATTTTATTTTATTGGAGATTTACTGTGAAAGAAAACCTCGATCAAGTTTTTGGCGCCGTTGTCTGGGATTGAAATTGGCAAATTTTTATTTTACTTACTTTCTTTAGTTAATTTTATTTATTTAATATTTATACTTCATTTCTGCGCAATTTCCCATTTTCTATTATATTTTTGCAGAATTTTTTCTTGTGCAATACTTTGAGATGTTCCACAAAAAAGTATTCATAAGTTTTGTTCGACACCACGTTGAGCCATTCTACTCAGCATGAGACAAATTCAATAGTTTAGCAAACACCTCTAGGTATCATGATTGTTCTAAATATTTTTTGAACAAAATTTTCTTTAACGGTTTGGATGTAGAAGAGGAAGATGGGTGATCAATGGACCCCTGGCAACTGGTAGTCCTATATTTAGCTTTGATGATGATGAGATGATACATTTGTTAAATGATATGGTAGATTTTGACTACTATCAGCATTGATATCTTTCACTGCAGAGCTGGAGCCACCAATACCTTCTCGAAACTAATTACCCAGACTTTATGAACCAACCGTTCGATTATCAAGATGGGGATGAAGATAGATTAGAATTAGTTATGGATCAACTTAGGTTATGGTGGACAAATACGTGACATTGACTGGGGAATCGATAGAGGATCAGACTCAGTTGAGAAAACTGTTTGAAGAAATATCGTTTGAAGAAGAGCTCACAATATCAATTTACGAGAGCCTCCAAGAATGTGAAGTGAAGCGAGATACGGTGATTAATCCAGTTTGGTTTGATGATGATGACTCAAACAACCAAATTTTTGAGAGTAATTTAGAACAGACCCTAAATCCAGAGATTTTTGAACCTGTGATAGTAGATATTGAGCCTCAACCGGAAAATATTTTTAAAGAATTATCTGAGAAACATGTGACAACACTGATTTTTTTTAATCTCGTGCCTATTATTCAACTCCGTGTTTTGTTGAGGTGAAAAGCTTACAGAGTTGTATATAAAGTCATACTCGAGGGCATATGAAACCCAGAACCAAATGTGGTGTAATCTGACACTTACTTTGGACGTCGATCACTTTTTGATAAGTGTTACTAAAAATAAGGCGCTACGTGAGAGACAACCCAAGATTTTTATTTATATTTTATTTTACTTAAATTAATTTTAGTTTTTGCATTGAGTTCTTTTTTTTTTGTGACTTGATATTGCTTAATATTTTAAATTTTCATGCACGGTGTGCACATTGGGGGAAGTGTAAGATAGGTGGCCTGAGAAATTTATACAACATAAGAAGATTGATTGATGTATGTAGAAATGAAGGCCACTGATTTACAATCAACATGGGAGTTTTTTTCTTGTATGTTTTTTTTATATATTATGTATTCTTGCATTTAATTATTTGTTTTTAATAGGTTTTGTGTCTAGTGTGTTACCTAATGCAACGGAGACATTGCATGCCTTTAGTATTGGGGGGGGTGGGTAGTCATTTGTTAAATTTTATTTGTGAGAATTAGTTAATGTGTTTAGTTTCATATTTGCATTGTCATATAAATGTGTCAAATGAAAAAGTGCTTGTGATGCTAGATTGAGAACTGATAGCCTATGAGGATATTGAATTGATAGTACACAATTTTTTTGTTGGTATCACCTCGTTAGTTTAGCACATACCTAGAGTTGATGAATGAAAATTTTGATTGGAGGAAAGATATATTTTGCATGGGTGTTGGTCGTAGATGATTGCGTGACATAGTGAAAGTTCATATTGTTTGCGAGAAATTTGATATTCATTTGGTCTGAATTGAACTTGACCACTTACTTTGACACGAACACTTACCAAAAACACGAGGATGAGTTAGGCAACTTTCTTTAGAGCCAATGCTTTGTATTGAACTAACCAAGATATATGTTGTTTGCTACTTGTCACCTATACATCAAGTTTTATAATTACACCCAGGAGATTGAATTGAAACCATAGCTTTGTTTCCATACCTCTTGTTCATATCTAAGAGAGAACACGTAAAAAACGAATTTTGATGCACTTTTGAGAAGAACAAAGTTCTTGCAAAGATAATTTTGAGAAAAAAAGGATATGTAAGGTGTAGGGAAACCTAATAAAGGAATGAAATTCTATTCCTAGGCTAAAAAGATTGGAATGTATGGAGTTGAAGAAAATCAGATGCAAAATTTGAATATGCATGAATCGATATATTATTGTACTCTTATCTTTTTACCTATTTCATCTTGTCTAAGGTAACCCTGACTCAAGTTTTAATATGTGTCTGGCAAGTCCTACCCATTTGTATTGTGGGTCGGTAATTAGTGAAGAGGGACTTGACAGATGGACATTTATGTCAACATGTTGATTAAAGGCTCTTGCAGCTTGGGCAATTTAACTGTTGAAATGCACGAGTCTCGAACCTACATTGCACACAAACACGTTTAAAATCCACGAAAGATTGTAGTGTGTAAACTTCTTGGTGATGTGCGAAAACTATCGTTGTACATTGATTGATGAAGGTTATGTTGGATACACTGAGGCAAATCAGAACCATGAACGCATTGTTGAGCTACTTCTTGTGTTGTTATGTCTTGTAACCTATTTTTTTCGAGGCGAGCAAAAGGTTAGTATGAGGAGGTTGATTGGTGTCGTTTAAATTTGGAATTTGTAAACTATACTGACCCAGTCCCTTGTGAACCCTCTTAGGGCCCTAAGGACCGAGCCATGAACCCTGCGCACGCTGGTGCACCTGCGTGACTAGGACTCTTTACCTGACCCAAGCACGTGCCTAGCACAGCCTTGGTCGCAACCGAGCCAAGCCATGCACCATAAGCCCTTGAACCTGAGCCCTAGACAACAGAACTTGAAGCCACGGTTCCAGCTTCTACAATTCTCGTGTGACTTAGGACCCTATAAATCGTGTAAAAACATGCCCATTTAATCCTATAACATGGCAGCCCCTTCATGTACATAAAAATCATGTTTTTGGATCAAAATCCATATTTTAAAATTCATGTTGATGCATAAACGAAAATAAATAAAAGTGTCACTTGATTTTCATACAATTCATGAATAAATACATAATATGGTGTGATGATGAGTAAAGGAAAGAGTATGGCATTCCTTTGCGTAATTTACGCATGAATAAATGTCGACGATTGCAAAGAACGAAGACAAACGACCTTGGCTTGAAAACCCTTGACAAAATCGATGCATCCTTTGAAGAGAAAATCGTGTGTGCCATGTATTTGAGAGAAAAGAGTCCTAGTAATTTGTTGGGGGGTGAGGGACGTGTGATATGTTTTAATTATGGGGTGGGTTTCGCTTAATTATACCAATTAAATTGTGTGTGCAAGCTTAGGGCCCATTAATATGGTATAATAGGCTCATTATGCCCATTAGTGCTTAATAAAATTATTTTGTTTAATAAAGTTTGTGAAATTATTAGCTGGGTTGTCAAAATATTTGTATTTTTTATGAAAATCTAATACCGATAAAAATTACGTCCCAACGTATAAAATCCCCTCAAAACTCCTTATTCTCAAAAATAAAAAACTACATCACCCTTATTTTAAATAACTAAAAAAAATTATTTAATAAAAAAATTTCCATTTTCAGCCCTCGGTCTCCGTTCCTTGATCGCAACTCGAATAATCTTTAAAAATACATTTTAATGCCTTCAAGTAGAAAACTACTTAAAACATCATATAAACATGTCACATAATCAATTTAGCAATTTATAATCAATTAATTAACTATTTTCAATATTTCCTAGATTTGCATGCAGTTGGATTACGTCGTCTTAATTTTGGACCTTACAATTCCTCCCCCCTAAATAAAATTTCGTCCTCGAAATTAGAACTTACTGAATAGCTCCGGTTAGCGACTCCTCAAGTCCTTCTCGGTTTCCCAAGTAGCTTCTTCTTCCGAGTGATTCAGCCACTTGACCTTGACCATTGGAATGATTTTGTTTCGGAGTCTTCTTTCTTGCCTACCCAAGATTTGGACAGGTCCTTCTTCATAAGTCATATTTGGAGTTAATTGCAGAGGTTCATGATTTAGTACATGTGATGGGTTTGAAATGTACTTTCGAAGCATCGAGATATGAAACATATTGTGTACTCCAGATAGCATCGGTGGCAATGCCACTCTATAGGCCAGTGTTCCAATCCTCTCCAAAATCTCAAATGGCCCTATGATTCTTAGACTAAGTTTGCCTTTCTTTCCAAATCGCATAACACCCTTCATAGGTGTTATTTTCACAAATACGTGGTCTCCCACTGCAAACTCTAGGTCCCTTCATCTTTTGTCAGCATAACTTTTATGTCGGCTTTGTGCAATCTTCATTCTATCTCGAATTTTGACTACTAGCTCGGCGGTCTCTTCTATCAAGTCCGAACCAATTTATCTTCTTTCGCCAACCTCGTCCCAATGAATAGGAGATCTACATTTCCTTCCATAAAGTGCCTCGAAAGGAGCCATCCCAATAGATGATTGATAGCTATTATTGTAGGTGAACTCCACTAGAGGTAATTTTGGTTCTCAACTTCCTAGGAAATCGATCACACAAACTCGCAGTAGATCTTCTAAAATTTGAATAACCCTCTTTGACTGACCATCGGTTTGAGGATGGAATGTTGTACTGAATAATAATTTGTTCCCCATTGCTGCATGCAGACTCTTCCAGAAAGACGATGTAAATCTCGGATCTCTGTCAGAAACAATAGATACAGGAATCCCATGCAGACGAACTATCTCTCGAATGTATAACTCTGCATACTGTGTCATGGTGAATGTCGTCTTGATAGGTAGAAAATTCGATGATTTCGTAAGATGATCCACTATCACCAATATAGCATTATATCCCTTAATAGTACTTGGCAATCCCACAACGAAATCCATAGTGATATTTTCCTATTTTCACTCGGGAATAGGAAGTGGCTTAAGCTTTCTCGCTGGCCTCTGATGCTCTGCTTTGACTTGTTGATATGTCAAACACTCGGATAAAAATCGCAGGATATCTCTCTTCATGCTTGGCCACCAATATAACAACTGTAAATCCTTGTACATCTTCGTGCTTCCCGGATGAATGGAATATGGTGTGCCATGAGCTTCCTTCATAATGAGCTCCCTCGAAGAGTCGTCACTAGGAACCCATAAACGATCTTGATAACGAACTATACCATCCACCTCAGAATATAACTTTCGGCCCTTTGCTTCATCTCTCAATCTCCACTTTTGCAGTTGTTCATCAGTAGAGTCTCCTTAACGGATTCTGTCTCTCAAATTCGACTGAACTGTAAAGGTGGCAAGATGAGGGACCTAGCCCCTAGAACACACTGTAACCTCAACCGTTGTATCTCGGACTGCAACAGTTTATGAAGTGATAAATGAGTAATAACTGCTGCATTTCAACTCAATGTGTCTGCCGCTACATTAGCTTTTCCCGGATGATAGCTAATCTCACAATCGTAGTCTTTCACTAATTCAAGCCATCGTCGTTGTCTCATATTCAACTTTTTTTGGGTGAAGAAGTATTTCAAACTTTTATGGTCGGTGAAAATTTTGCACTTATCCCCAAATAAGTAATGTTTCCAAATTTTCAATGCAAAAACTACCGCTGCAAGCTCAAGATAACGAGTAGGGTAGATTTTCTCGGGAACTTTCAATTGACTCGACGCGTAGGCTATAACTCGGTCACTTTGCATCAGAACTGCGCCCAAACCAAGTTGATCAAGCAAAACTTGCACTGTGAAATCTTTAATAAAAATATGGTTTTATATGCTCAAAAATTAATCGCAAGTGCACGATTTCAAGTAATAGTAAAATGTACCGGAGTACGAGTATCGTTCCACTGAAAAATGTGTTTGACAATTATTATTTTCAGTTATTAAATCTTTAGCAACGAAAATTGATTGGTTGTTTTATTACTACTCTAATCAAATAAACATGCAAATAAAATTATTCAAAATCAAGTAATGAAATATCATGTCTAAAATGGTTGAGTAAAATTCAATGAGAAATGAATTTGTTGAGAATTTCGGTTCACCTACCCCTCGTTAATTTATTAATTCGTTCGATATTGATTATATGCTTCCGACAGGATTTCCTATTCAATTGAACACACTCTCTCGAGCTATGCCAAACTAATTCTACTCAATGAAGTAATTAAATGTATTTAATTATTTATCAATAGTGAATTGCATGTCGATTTATGAAATCCCCTAGTTTTCGACCCTTAGGACTATAACTATCGGCGCGTATCCAATTTCATATGTCTATGTAAATTGTAGATCCACGGATTATACTACTCGTTCCTATCACAAGTTATTCTCTCGAACTCACTCGCAATATAAAAACGTTGTTAAAGTTAGCTACGCTCTAACAACACGATAAAACAATAGTATAATCAAGAATACATCAAAAATCGATATGTAAATTAATTTAATCAAAGTTCGGGGTAGGATCCCCTTTTATCCCAACAAATAATAAAGTTTAGCTACTAGAATTCATATTAAAACTAAACCAAACAAAGTTTAAAGAATAAAAACTAGATCAGAAATACTAGGCGTGACGAAAATCGCAAAGACGACGCCCGAAAATCTTCAAATCTTCAACTTCTGGCGCAAAAAATCTCCAAAACTTGTGGCGGCTCTGAAATTATGTCTGAATCGTGCATCATCACCCTTCCATATCATCTACCTCCAGAAAATAGGGCAAGGAATCGCGCAAAATATTTTCCAAAAATACAATCGCGCCCGGGCGCACATAGGTTTCCGCCCTAGGGCAAGGAATCGCGCAAAATATTTTCCAAAAATACAATCGCGCCCGGGCGCACATAGGTTTCCGCCCGGGCGGAAGGTCTTCGCAGATTCGGCTTTTTAATTTTCCTTTGACGCGCCCGGACGGATATAAGTTTCCGCCCGGGCGGGTGGTCTTCGCAAATTTAATTTTTCTTTTTTTCTTTGGCGCGCCCGGCGGATGTGAATTTGCGCCAGGGCGGACGACTCTCGCAAAAATTCTTTTCCCACATCTTGGAGGCGCCCGGGCGGATGGCAATGTGCGCCCGGGCGGATGGCACGTAGATCATTTTCACTATGCATTTGTCAGAAATTTTCTGACATTCCTCAATGCCTTACATCTCCATCTTTTTAGCCTTGGAATAGGATTTCATCCCTTTTTGGCTCCCCCTCACCTTACATCCCCTTTATTATTTCATTTTTTTTTGTGCATAGTTTTCTCATGCGTACTCCCTAGGCTTTGGATATCGGGTATTTTTATTTATCTGGCCTAGGGATGGATTTTTAGGTCCTATGCACGATTGAGATGAAGGATATTTGAGGAATATGTTTGATTTTCTAATTGAGTTAATGCTACTAGTTAGTCACTCATTTCAACAGGTATTCATTCAAGTTCCACTCGCATCTAATGTTTCTCCAGTTCCCCTCACAGATTATTTTGAACTTAACCATCATCGACACCAATATTAAAATCCACTATGTGTGCATAAACAAAATTCAATATACCGGAGGATTCATAACGAGTGATAAGACTAAGCAACATGCAGTTCATTTAGCCCAAAATCATCATTGGCTACCAATTGTCTAATTTCACCATCAACTGACACTCATGTAGGACAAATACGCAAGACAACAAATACGAAAAACGACCCCCCTCATACTAAGGTGTGCAATGTCCCCATTGCACAAAAAAACCGAAACCCAAACATGCAAACACGAAAGGGGACACAAAAACAAATGCAAAAATAAAGCACGAATGCAGCAACAATTAGAAAAAAAGAAAAAATTAATGCAATAGACAATAAAAATGTAAAGAAGGGGAAACAGTGAACTCCCCTGATCAAGGCTCGTCCTCATCGTGCTCCGGTGGTGATGATACCTAAAACTAACATTAAAATAAGAAGACTAACCATCTCTAAAAAAAAAAAAATAATAAAATCGAATTAAATGCAAGATAAGGGAGAGAGGGGTAGTTCTCAATTTATAGTCGAGAGCTTGACTGTCGATTCCTCTCAGCTCTAACTGTTTTGGAATCGAGTGACTCCAATTTGTGGCTCCACTGCACCACCCAAATAATGCTTCAGTCGTTGAGCATGGACTGTGAACGGCTCATTTTTCCCATCTCGCAAAGTTAATACTCCCGAGGAGAATACTTTGGTGATCTTGTAAGGGCCCGTCCATCTTGACTTGCGCTTGCCAGGAAATAAGCGTAACTTGGAGTTGTGCAGGAGCATCGCTTCGCCTTCTTTAAATTCTCTTGGTGTAATGCGCTTGTCGGGTGCTAGCTTTTTACGCTCTACGTACACATACTTCAGGTGTGGAGGCAGTGGTTTGAACTCACATGTCGGCGGTTCCTCAACGCTTGACTTCTGAGTGGTCAAATCTCTTCGATCCCCCATGTCCTCCAATTTCATCCTTTCTAGCTTCTTCCATTGATGGTTGGCATTACAGTACGCCACTCTTGCAGATTTTTCTTCATCAAGTTCATCCCCCTTCAATTCAGTGGTGAGCATGGCTTCCAATGGGTCCTTCATAGCATCCTGCACAAATTGACACACAAGTGAATCCGATGAATCAACTATAAAACAATCATTAGTGTGCAGTGTGTGCTTAAGAGAGTTAAATACATTAAAAGTGATTTCTTCCTTCCCCACTCTCAATCTCAACTTCCATTCTTGCACTTCAATCACGGCCTTGCCGGTTGCAAGGAACGGTCTCCCTAAAATCAAAGGCATCTCCCTATCCTCTTCCATGTCAAGCACCACAAAATCTGTAGGAAATGTAAACTTTCCCACTTTCACCAATACATCTTCTTTGACTCCTCGTGGATGTTTGATGGATCCGTCGGCTAGTTGCAAGGACATCTGTGTCGGTTTAGGCTCGCCCAATCCAAGTTTCCTGAATACAGATAAAGACATAAGATTAATGCTCGCACCAAGATCACATAAAACTTTAGGAAAAGCAACATCACCAATCATGCAAGGGATAGAAAAACTCCCTGGATCCTTTAGCTTTGGTGGGATCTGGTTTTGTACCAATGCAGAGCAATTCTCAGTCAATTTTACCGTCATGTGATCCTCCAACTTCCTCTTATTAGCTATGATGTCTTTCAGAAATTTAGCATAACTAGGCATTTGCATCAAAGCATCGGCAATAGGAATATTGATATGCAATTTTTTGAATACCTCAAGAAACTTACTGAATTGTGCATCTAGTTTTGCTTTTTTCAATGCTGCAGGAAAAGGTGGAGGAATAACAATTTTAGGTTGTGCAGTGGGTGCTGGTGTAGAGTTAGAAGAATTACCTTTGGATGTTTCAGAATGCTCATCCAATTTTTGAGTTTTCTCTTTTTCTCTTGACTCTAAAACTTTCCCACTCTTCAACTCGATGGCTTTCACTTGCTTTTTTGGATTTGTTTCTGTGTTACTTGGCAAGGTGCCCGGCTCTCTGCTTGCTATCATCTTGGCCAACTGTCCAATTTGATTCTCGAGCCCTTTTATCGATGCATCTTGGTTTTGAAGTCTGGTTTCAGTGGATGAAATAAACTTAGACATCATTTGCTCCAGGTTGGACTTCTCTTCTCTAGGAGGATCAGATCTATACATCGGTTGTTTCCCATATGATTGTCCTCCTTGCGGTCGATTCTGACTGTTTTGACCGCCCCATGAGATGTTTGGATGTTGCCTCCATCAAGTATTGTATGTGTTTGAGTACGGATCATTCCTCGGACGGTTTTGAACCCCCACTTGATTCACCGGTGCCTCCTCATTCACATAGAAAGGACCACTGTCTTGACAGTCCTTAACATAGTGTTCTCCTCCGCATTTTTAACAAAATATCTCTTGCAGGCGCATCGCTGTCCCGTTTACGTTCATGCTGTCTATTTTCCTGTTAAGTGCTTCTAATTGTGCAGTGACAGCTGAAAAATCAGTTACTTGGTGTACTCCTTCATTCCTTCGCTGAGTGTTCCTCTCAGATTGAGGGTGATAGCTGCAAGCAGCCATCTCCTCCAGTAACTCGTATCCTTCCTCAGCCGTTTTCCTCAACATATTTCCACAGGCCGCAGCATCTATCATGATACGGTTAGAGGAAATTAACCCATAGTAAAAAGTTTAGACAACTAACCCAAGAGGTAACTCATGGTGTGGGCATCTTCGCAATAAATCTTTGTAGCGTTCCCACGCCTCATAGAGTGACTCCTGCTCAAATTGAGAGAAGGTAGTTATGTCCGCTCGCAGCTTCATGGTTTTCGATGGAGGAAAGTATTTCAAGAGGAATGCCTTAGCCATGTCTTCCCAAGTTGTGATTGATCCTACAGGCAAACAATCAACCAAGATTTAGATTTATCACGCAAAGTGAATGGAAATAAACGTAGTCTAACAGCATCATCTGAAACTCCATTAAATTTAAAAGTATCGTAAATTTCTAAGAAGTCGGCGATGTGAGTGTTCGGGTCATCCAGTTCATTCCCCCCGAATTGGACAGTGTTCTGGATCATTTGAATTATGGCTGGCTTGATCTCAAACTGATTTGCCCTGACCGTTGGTCGCACTATGCTTGGACGTGCTCCATCAAGTGACGGTTGAGCATACTCAAGCACGGGTATGCGCCTTGGCTCTTCGACCCTTAGATCTTCGTGATGCTCCTCCTCATGTTCATTCCTATTCATTATGTCTTTAAGCCTCTGCTGTTGTCGTCTCCTGCGTAAGGTTCTTTCAATCTCGGGATCGAATATCTCTAGTTCAGACTCTAGAGACCTTGGCATGCAAAAGAGAGATACCTGCGAAGAAATCGAAGGTGCCAAACAAAGTAAAATAGAGAATGCTAAAGTAAATAATTGAAAATAAAATTGTAGATTAACAGTCCCCGGCAACGGCGCCAAAAACTTGATCGAGAAAAACTTGCACTGTGAAATCCTTAATAAAAATATGGTTTTATATGCTCAAAAATTAATCGCAAGTGCACGATATCAAGTAATAGTATAATGTACCGGAGTACGAGTATCGTTCCACTGAAGACTGTGTTTGACAATTATTATTTTCAGTTATTAAATCTTTAGCAACGAAAATTGATTGGTTGTTTTATTACTACTCTAATCAAATAAACATGCAAATAAAATTATTCAAAATCAAGTAATGAAATATAATGTCTAAAATGGTTGAGTAAAATTCAATGAGAAATGAATTTGTTGGGAATTTCGATTCACCTACCCCTCGTTAATTTATTAATTCGTTCGATATTGATTATATGCTTCCGACAGGATTTCTTATTCAATTGAACACACTCTCTCGAGCTATTCCAAACTAATTCTACTCAATGAAGTAATTAAATGTCTTTAATTATTTATCAAGAGTGAATTGCATGTCGATTTATGAAATCCCCTAGTTTTCGACCCTTAGGACTATGACTATCGGCGCGTATCCAATTTCATATGTCTATGTAAATTGTAGATCCACGGATTATACTACTCGTTCCTATCACAAGTTATTCTCTCGAACTCACTCGCAATATAAAAACTTTGTTAAAGTTAGCTACGCTCTAACAACACGATAAAACAATAGTATAATCAAGAATACATCAAAAATCGATATGTAAATTAATTTAATCAAAGTTCAGGGTAGGATCCCCTTTTATCCCAACAAATAATAAATTTTAGCTACTAGAATTCATATTAAAACTAAACCAAACAAAGTTTAAAGAATAGAAACTAGATCAGAAATACTAGGCGTGACGAAAATCGCAAAGACGACGCCCGAAAATCTTCAAATCTTCAACTTCTAGCGCAAAAAATCTCCAAAGCTTGTGGCGGCTCTGAAATTATGTCTGAATCGTGCATCCTCACCCTTCCATATCATCTACCTCCAGAAAATAGGGCAAGGAATCGCGCAAAACATTTTCCAAAAATACAATCGCGCCCGGGCGGACATAGGTTTCCGCCCGGGTGGAAGTTCTTCGCAGATTTGGCTTTTTAATTTTCCTTTGACGCGCCCGGGCGGATATAAGTTTCCGCCCGGGCGGGTGGTCTTCGCAAATTTAATTTTTCTTTTTTTCTTTGGCGCGCCCGGGCGGACGACTCTCGCAAAAATTCCTTTCCCACATCTTGGAGGCGCCCGGGCGGATGGCAATGTGCGCCCGGGCGGATGGCTTTCGCAAATAATTCCTTTTTTCTTTATTTTTGCATGAATTTCCTGCATTTTCACACCGAGACATATGATTAATAATAAAACATAATATAAACTAAAATGTGACAAAATGCATGCAATCTAAACTATAAATGCAACACAATGGGACAAAACATGATGTGAAAAACAAGTAAAATCCACCTATATCACAAGTTTAGAAGTGTCGGTATATATAACATATTCTCCTTGTCCCGATAGCATAGATAACACTGGCACTGTAATCAAGGCTTGCTTCAACTTGTCAAAATTGTCTTGACACTCGGATCCCCATATAAACTTTGTATTCTTCTTTGTCAAGGAGGTCAAAGGTACTGCAATAGATGAGAATCCCTGAATAAATTTTAATAGCCAGCTAGTCCCAAGAAACTACGAATCTCGGTTACGCTCTTCGGTACTGGCACTCTCTCACTGTCTCTACTTTACTCGGATCAACTTCCACTCCATCTCTAGAAATGATGTGGCCTAAGAATGCCACTCTCTCAAGTCAAAACTCGCACTTGCTGAATTTTTCAAACAACTTCCTATCTTGCAGTACTTGAAGTGCTGTCCTCAAATGCTGACTGTGTTTCTCTCTGCTCTTGGAGTAGATCAAAATATCATCAATGAACACAATCACGAATTGATCTAGATACGGCTGAAATAAGTGATTCATGAGATCCATGAAGATCGCTAGTGCATTAGTCAGATAGAATGGCATGACCATAAATTCATAATGCCCATAACGAGTTCTGAACGTTGTCTTATGAACCTCAGACTTTTTCACTTTCAACTGATGGTATGCAGAACGAAGATCAATCTTCGAGAATATTGATGCTCATTGCAACTGATCAAATAATTCTTCAATTCTTGGCAGAGGATACTTGTTCTTAACGGTAACTCTATTCAGCTCTCGATTGTCAATACAGAGTCGCATACTACAATCCTTCTTCATCACAAATAATACCGGTGCGCTCCACAGAGAGTAAACAGGGCGAATAAAACCCTTGTCTAGCAATTCTTGGATTTGATCTTTTAATTCTTTCATTTCAGCGGGTGCTAGACGATAAGGTGCTTTAGAATTAGGTATTGTGCCCGGAATCAACTCAATAGAAAATTCCACCTCACGGTCGGGTGGAATGCCAGAAACGTCCTCGGGAAAGACACAAGGAAAGTCTCTGACAATATCATCATCCTCTGACTTCTGACTGATAGAAGCATGTGCTGTAGTGACACATGCTAGAAAAGCTTGTCACCCTCTTTTAATAAGCTTCCTCGCACACATACAAGAGATAATATGCGGCATTTGCTTGTTCCTCGCCGCCTCAAAGACAAAAGATTTCTCATTAGGCGGTCGAATAGACATTGATATCTAACGAAAATCTATCGAAGATCCATTCGTTGATAACCAATCCATACCGAGTGTGATGTCAAATTCAAGCATAGGGAGTACAATAAGATCTGCCCGAACTACATCTTTAAATAAACGAAGCTCCAGATTCTTCACAATACTATTCGTGATCATTTGGTCATCGGAAGGAATAGAAATCTTAAAACCCAATCTCATATCCTCAGGAATAATATTCAGTCGCTTAACTAAATTCTCGATATGAAAGAGTGCGTAGCTCCTGAATTTAGCAATGCATAGGTAGCTACTCCTAGAATGAACGTCCTCCCTGCAGCGAAAACGTTTTAGATTATTCGTGTTTGAAGCTTATGGGAATTTGTGCCATTTATTTCTCAAAATTTCATGAAGAAGATTGATTGGATCCTATTGTTCCTAGGAAAATTCATAATTTCCCCTCTTAATTTCTGATTAATTGCCATTTGACCCTTCAATTCTTCGAAATTTGCATTGTAGTCCCCAGAAATTTTTGAAAATTGCAAATTGACCCCTTTAATTTTCGGAATTTACAATTTTGGTCCCTCAATTTTCAGAAATTACACTTTTGGTCCTTAAGTTTTCGGTAATTACATTTTGATCCCTGATCTTTCTGAAAATTGCATTTTAGTCCTTGAACTTTCATAAATTATAATTTAGCCCCTAGATTTCGGTTAATTATATTTCGGTCCTCATATTTTTGAAATTTTTACATTTTCGTCCTTAAATTTTCGAGAATTAGTATTTTTGCCCCAAAATTTTGGAAATTGCATTTTAGACCATCAAAATTTCAAAACTTCCTATATGCCCTGGATTTTGATTCTTCTCGATTTTTGGCAATGAAACTTTTATTTGGAATTATTATATCCTTCACATAAATTAAGGGACAAAATCAATACCAATTTATATGGTTTTTAAAATCATTCTTTAATTTTATCTAAGGTAGAGCATACAACCTAATTCCACTAGGTTATCCTTATTATCAAATCAATTCTAATAACCAGTTTAACATTTCATGCAATAAAAGCAATATAAAAACGTTAAATAACTAGGTTACCGGTGATAAGGATCGTGTCTGCCTCCTCTTCAGCTTTCTCGGCATGCATAACATAAGCTCACCCCTACCGTAGGTGCTCTCTTCTTTGGGCAATCAGCAGCCTTGAGCTCCTCTTCCTTGCATATGAAGCACTTAGTAGTTCCCCACACACACTGTCCATAATGTATGCGATTGCACTTCTTGCATGGTGGTCCCTCTACAGGTTTCGGTTCTCCAGGTTATGGTGGCTTTGATGGTCCTGGCTTCTTTACTTGACTTAGGGGCTTTGGTGGCCCTTGAGGTCTAAGAGGTACCGTGTATGGATTTTTATTTGGCTGAGAATTATTTTGGTGTTGCTGTCTCTTGCGCTGCATCTCAAAGTCGATGTCTTTCAAAGATTGCTCAGATTGAAATGCATAAGTAGTAGAAGCAGCATAATCCAAGGGACACATCATCATCACGTTGTGTCGTATGGTAAGTCATAGACCATCCATGAAGTGTCTAAGCTTCTCTGCAGCATCCCTCTCAATAAGGGGTACAAAGTGGCAACCCCTATCAAATTTCCTCACAAATTCAGCAACAGTCGAGTCTCCCTGACGGAGGCTCATAAACTCCCTCTTCAATCGCCCTCTAACATCAGCAGTGAAGTACTTCTCATAGAAAATCTCCTTGAATCGAGCCCAAGTAAGTGTAGCAAGGTTAATACCCTGCTCAGCTCTTTCCCATCATAAAGAAGCTTCATCCCTAAACATGTAAGTAGCACTCCTCACACGATCAGCATCCCCCATGTTCAAATAGCGAAAATGCACCTCAAGTGCTCGAATCCATGCCTCCGCAGCAAACGGGTCCATGGTGCCAGAAATTCCTTCTGCCCTAACCTCTGGAACTGATCATAATATCATGTTGTGGCCTAGGAGCCTGCTGTAAGTGCTGCTCGAAGAAACAAGCCATACCCTCCAATGCACGAGTAGCAGCATCCCCATTAGGAGGCGGAGGTGCATTAACATGACGATCCTCGGTTGTCTCAGTCTGCCTATCAGTACTAGGTGCGCGTCTAGGAGACATTACATATGAACATTTTCCAAATTCTAACGCAACCAACATGCATTTAAATCTAAGTTTTCAAATCATGCTACGTATCCTAATTTATTTTAGCAATTTTAAGCATATAAAACATGTATTCTCGTATAGCTATTAAACATGCGACATAAACATATATTTCACGTAATCATGCAGGTAATGTCATAAAAATCATATAAAGCATTTAAAATTACAAATTTGAGGCTTGATGACTGAGTTTCCCGGCACTGATAGTGGCACAACCCTTTACAAGAACATTGCTCTGATACCAACTGAAACGTCCACTACTCGTTTTCTTAACAGTACTAGAAATTTTTTTTTCCTTCTACTATTCGGCCAAAATACATGTATATATTTATAAAATATTTTGCACCATTTTAAAAATAAAACATCCAACAATATTGAAAATCAAAGGAAATTGTTTAAATCATAAAATCGTCAATCGTTTGCAAACCCTAACTTAGCAAAATTGTTAAAACTAACAACCTCTCAAAAACCATTCAAAATCATAATCAAAGTCGTAAAATATCTTTAACCTCCACTGAAAATCATAAATCATAAACATAAGTCTAGTGCGGAAAGCTAGCGCTGGTCTTCGGGTTATGTGAACCTTCAGTCCAGGAAAGTCAACCATCAAGACCTCCATTATCACTATTATCATAATCACCTGCATCAATCACATCTAGTGAGTCTAAAAACTCAGTAAACCATAATCTTGATAACAAATAATACGTATACAGATAACATGCAACAGTGAAAATAGTTTTACGTAAAATAATATTTTCATAATGATGCATAAACTTAAAATAAACATTTTTCATAAAAAATATCATATTATCGTAAACTTATTTATATTCATCATAAACATATTCGTATTCATCATATTCATATACGTATTCATTTCGTTGAATTCAGATCGTTAATTGTGACTTTCGTATTCGTATTCGTATTCGTATTGGGGCGATGGATCCATCTACATGTAACCATAGTACTGGGCGGCGGGGACATCAGCGACACTCTCACCCATCAACTGAGCCTTGGCCTATGTATTAACATATCATCGTATCAGCGTATTAGTCACAATTACTTCACTTTCTTCAACATTTCGTATTTTCATCACTTATAAAAATTAAACATGCATATAACGTTTTTCTTTTAAACCAAGCATGCAACATGTCTTTTATCGTTACCGTTCATCATAAAATTCCATAAACATGCAAAATAATCATATTAACATATAAAACAGCATTCAGTACACTGCCATGACATTTACTAATTTTCGGGTGTAAAATTACCGTTTTACCCATAGACGTAAAATTTTAACGTTTTTGACATTTTCTTAATTTCGTTGACTCTAGACCATCCCAAATATTATTTAAGCTTAAATTAAATTTACCATAATTTTATTGAGCTTAATTCTAGTCGTTTTAATTATTCATTAATTATTAATTCTTAATGCGTTTTAATCCCGATTTAAACCAAACTTCAATATAAAATTCCCAACGTAAAAACTTAGACTTTTAATAATTAATTCACCCTCGTGAACCAATACTAGACCCCCGTGAGCCATGTTTCGAATTTTTATTCATTGAAAACCCAAATTCGAGCCAACTAAGTTACCATCGAGCCAACTTCGTTTTTCACCGAGCCAACTTCGAGCCAGCCCCTCTATGGACCTACTGGACCCTTATAACCCTTAAAACTCGAACCAAAGCTCAAGCCAAAGCCACATAATTCAGGAGAAGCCACAGCCGAGACCCTTGCAGCACTAGGACACTACATTTCTTGCCTAGCCACTTAACCAACGAGCCAGCTCCTGACCCAGCCCCTTGTGCACCCTCTTAGGACCCTAAGGACATAGCCTAGCCCAGCCCAAAGCCCCCTGGCCGAGCCATGAACCCTGCGCACGCTGCTGCACCTGCGTGACTCCTCTCGGCTAGGACTCCTCCCCAGCCGCTTGTCTCGAGTCCTAGCGTGTCTAGGACTCTTTACTTGACCCAAGCATGTACCTAGCCCAGCCTTGGCCGCAACCGAGCCAAGCCTTGCACCATAATCCCTTGAACCCGAGCCCTAGACAACAGAACATGAAGCCACGGTTCCAGCTTCTACAATTCTCGTGTGCAGCAATTCTCATGTGACTTAGAACCCTATAAATCGTGTAAAAACATGCCTCTTTAATCCTATAACAGGGAAGCTCCTTAATGAACATAAAAATCATGTTTTTGGATCAAAATCCATACTTTAAAATTCATGTTGATGTATAAAGCGAAAATAAATAAAAGTGTCACTTGATTTTCATACAATTCATGAATAAACACATAATATGGTGTGATGATGAATAAAGGAAAGAGTATGGTGTGCCTTTGCGTAATTTACGAACGAATAAACGTTGACGATTGCGAAGAACGACGACGAACGACCTTGGCTTGAAAACCTTTGACAAAATCGATGCTTCCTTTGAAGAGAAAGTCGTGTGTGCCGTGTATTTGAGAGAAAAGAGTCCTAGTAATTTGTTGGGAGTGAGGCACGTGTGATGTGTTTTAATTATGGGGTGGTTTTAGCTTAATTATACAAATTAGATTGTGTGTGCAAGCTTAGGGCCCATTAGTATGGTATAATAGGCTCATTAAGCCCATTAATGCTTAATAAAATTATTTTGTATAATAAAGTTTGTAAAATTATTAGCCGGGTTGTCAAAACGTTCGTATTTTTTATGAAAATTCAATACTGATAAAAATTACGTCCCGACGTATAAAATCATCTCAAAACTCCTTATTTTAAAAAATAATAAAAAGCATCACCCTTATTTTAAATAACTAAAAACAATTATTTAATAAAAACATTTTTCATATTCAGCCCTCGGTCTCCGTTCCTCGATCGTAACTCGAATAACTTTTAAAGATACATTTAATGCATTCAAGTAGAAAACTACTTAAAACATCATATAAACATATCACATAATCAATTTAGCAATTAAAATCAATTAATTAACTATTTTTCATATTCTCTAGATTTTATGCAGTTGGATTATGTCATCTTAATTTTGGACATTACAGATTTACAGTGCAAGAAAACCTCGATTAAGGCTTTGGCGCCGTTGCTAGGGATTGAAATTGGCAAATTTTTCTTTTACTTACTTCCTTTAGTTAATTTTATTTATTTAATATTTATACTTCATTTCTGCGCGATTTCTCATTTTCTATCATATTTTTGTAGAAATTTTTCTTGTGCAATACTTTGATATGTTCCATAAAAAAGTATTCATAAGTTTTGTCCAACACCACGTAGAGTCATTCTACTCAGCATGGGACAAATTCAATAGTTTAGCAAACAACTCTAGGTATCATGATTGTTCTAAATATTTTTTGAACCGAATTTCTTTAACGGTTTCGATGTAGAATAGGAAGATGGGTGATCAATGAAGCTCTGACAACTGGTAGTTCTATATTTAGCTTAGATGATGATGAGATGATACATTTGTTAAATGATATGGTAGATTTTGACTACTATCAGCATTGATATCTTTCACTGCAGAGTTGGAGCCACCAATACCTTCTTGAAATTAGTTACTCAGACTTTATGAATGAACAGTTCGATTATCAAGACGGGGATGATGATAGCTTAGAATTAGTTATAATAAATTTTAGTTTATGGTGAAAAATACGTGACATTGACTGAGGAATCAATAGAGGATCAGACTCAGTTGAGAAAATTGTTTGAAGAAATATCGTTTGAAAAAAATCTCACAACATCATTGTAGAACCCAAAATCAGTACACGAAAAACCCATGCATTTATTTAATTGTTAAATAATTTATTTAAATTTAAAATGATTTATAGCGATGCATGATTTATTCAAATGCATTATTTTAAATTAATTATGCTTATGTGATGCACGTTAAAAATATTTTCTTGAGTTTCATGTTTCAGGCGATTATTCAATGCGGCACCGAGGAAAAGACCGGCGACGATTTTTGGCAAAATTTTAATGTGGTATTTTATTTTAAATTAAGTTTGGGGCATTTTAAATAATTTATTAAGTTTCAGCGTTATTAAAGCCTAAATTATTTATTTAGGGATTTTAGAGTTTTAAAACTTTTAAAATTGAGCAAGTGTGCATTTTATTTTTATTGAGAAATTTTAGTAAAGTTAGTGCTTGATTTAACATTTAATTAGTGGTTAAACTTTAATTAAGCAATTTTCACTCCCTAAATCACTACCTAACACACGCACACACAGAACTACACACACACACTTACGTTTTCACACCACACACACATACACATTTTTTTTTCAGATTTTTATTGGAGAAAATTAGGGTTCGTGGAGCCATAGAGCAGCCTCCCCTTCCTCTGAATTTTTCCAGCATATTTTCATTGGTTTTATTGCAAAAAATCGTGCCACGTTCGTTCCGGATCGTCTCTCGCATCTTTCCCGCGTCGGTATCGTTGTTTCGGTATTTTCAATTATCGAAAGGCACGTATATACTATTTTTTCTGCGTCGATCATGTCATAGTATGTGTTGCGTTGTTTTATGCGTAAAAATCCATGTATGATGTGCAAGGTTGGACATAAACATGTTGGATCGATTTTGAAACGTTTTTAGATCTAAAATTTCGAAATTTAATGTTCTTTTGAAAACTGCGATTTTTCGGTCGTGACTTTGAGAAAACTTTCAACATGAAAATTGTAGAACTTTTTAATACCTTTGATTTGATATAAAATTATAAATATTTGGATAAAAATTGAGTGAGTTATGATCATTTTTGTGGGACTGCTCAATCTGCGTTTTCTGAAAAATTATGTTATTGAGGTGTTCTTGAAGTTTTATGATTGCAGGCTTCGTTGGGATCGACGGGTGATCGTTGATGCATTTGGGTATGTTAGTATGATGTTGGGTTGGTATTTGGTATGCCGGTTAGTGTCGATAGGCACTTGAATTCATTAGAAGACGTAGGAAAAGATTTGGTGTCAATTTTCGTGTTTTTGAGTTGTATTTTGTCATAGGTTGGATGTCTTTGTTTGGGGGTGTTCGTATGGGTTTGGAACAAGGTAGTAGCATCCTACGATGGGTCTCGGGGTGTCGGTCCATAGTCCGTTCAATCGAGTTATGAATATTAAGCACCACCTGTATGGAATTTTCGTGTGTTTGCAATTACCGAGCCTACACGGACCCTTCGACGGACCCTGGCACGGGGTCCGTGCCCTTGTTCTTCCGAAGTGTCTTTTTACAGAGTCTACACGGACCCTTACACGGACCTAGGCACGAGGTCCGTGTCCTCACTTCTTTTCGAGTATTCTTTTACAGTACCTACACGGACCCGGACCCGGAGGGGTGCACGGGGTCCGTGTACTCCAGTCCTTGGGAAATATTTTAGGGATCGATTTGGATTTTATGTCTTGGTTTAGTAGGACAATTAAACGAGGTCAAGTCCGATTAATCTAGAATGTCATAAGCTAAGTACTTGATTTAGTGGTGAGTACGATTACCTACGTCTAAGTTATGCAATTTAAGTGTCGAATTCATGTTAGTTTGTGCAGCAGCGGCCCCAAGCGAGATCCAACGAATCCATCAATGCCAAGTAAGTATGTTTGACGTGCAAAGAAAATATTTCAAGTTTTTGAGGTATGCTAAATGTCTTGTGACCAATTATGTATGGGATTGGAAAGCGATAAAGCATGACCAGGGACCAATCCACCCAGTTAAAGCATGAACGTGTTTAGATCAGGATTGGAAAGAGTTAAAGCATGAACGGAGACCAATCCACCCGTTAAAGCATGAACGGGGATCTCATGTATGTGGCAGTGGATTTTTTCCTATCAACCCAGTACTGTGGTTTAGTCTGATCAGAGGATTTATGTTATGGGTCACTTGCTTTGAAACATGCCTCTACGCAAAATGATGAAGTTATGTATGTTCATTTATGTACAAGTATGCAAACACGTTTAAGAAAAGTTTCATGTTATGGCATGTCTATGTATGTATGTAAGTTCAAGTCCTTAAGTATGCAAGTTCAAGTTTCAAGTATGTATGCTCTATTTTAAAGGTGCATGTGATTTTATTACGTATTACTCGTTACTCCCAGTGTATACGTGTTGAGTCTTTAGACTCACTAGATTTGATCGATATAGGTGAAGATGCATTTGAGGAGACGGGAGGTGGGGACCAAGGAGCCGGCTTGGACTGAGCAGGAGGCTAGACCCGAGGACCGCCCAGTTTTTATGAGTTTATGAACTGTCCAAAATACTATGATTTCATGTTATCGATTATGAGTTTTAAACAAGTATTTTTAGTAAACTTCATTTGAGATCTTTTGTTGCAACAATGTTTGGGGATGAATAGTTTATTTTATCGAATTTTGGAGATTCGCCTTTTATTAAAGAAAATTTTTAATTTTTCCTCAAATTTTAAGTAGTTAAAAGTCCGATACGTTACAATCAGTTTTCGAAAGCCTCCAAGAATGTGAAGTGAAGCGAGATACGGTGATCAATCCAGTTTGGTTTGATGATGATGACTCAAACAACCAAATTTGTGAGAGTAATTTGGAGAAGACCCGAAATCTAGAGATGTTTGATCCTGTGATAGTAGATGTTGAGCCTCAGCCAGAAAAGATTTTTAAAGAACTATATGAGAAACATATAACAACACTGATTTTTTTTATCTCGTACCTATTATTCAACTCCGTGTTTTATTGAGGTGACAAGCTTATAGAGTTTTATATAAATTCATACTTGAGGGCATATGAAACCCAGACCCAGATGTGGTGTCATCTTATACTTACCTTGGACGTCGATCACTCTTTGATAAGTGTTACTAAAAATAAGGCGCTACTTGAGAGACAACCATGATTTTTATTTATATTTTATTTACTTAAATCAATTTTAGTTTTTGCATTGAACTCTTGTTTATTTGTGACTTGATATTGCTTAACCCTTTAAATTTTCATGCACGGTGTGCACATTGAGAGAAGTGTAAGATGGGTGGCCTGAGAAATTTATACGGTATAAGAAGATTGATGTACGTATGTAGAACTCAAGGCCACTGATTTACAATCAACATGGGAGTTTTTTTCTTGTATTTTTTTTATACATTATATATTATTGCATTTAATTATTTGTGTTTGGTAAGCTTTGTGTCTAGTGTGTCACCTAATGCAACGGAGACATTGCATGCCTTTAGTATTTGGGGGGGTGGGTAGTCATTTGTTAAATTTTATTTGTGAGAATTAGTTAATGTGTTTAGTTTCATATTTGCATTGTCATATAAATGTGTCAAATGAAAAAGTGATTGTGATGCTAGATTGAGAATTGATAGCCTATGAGGATATTGAATTGATAGTACACAATTTTTTTGTTGGTATCACCTCGTTAGTTTAGCACATACCTAGAGTTGATTAATGAAAATTTTGATTGGAGGAAAAATATATTTTGCATGGGTGTTGGTCGTAGATGATTGCATGAAATTGTGAAAGTTCATATTGTTTGCGAGAAATTTGATATTCATTTGGTCTGAATTGAACTTGACCACTTACTTTGACACGAACACTTACCAAAAACACGAGGATGAGTTAAGCAACTTTCTTTTGAGCCAATGCTTTGTATTGAACTAACCAAGATATATGTTGTTTGCTACTTGTCACCTATACATCAAGCTTTATAAGTACACCCAGGAGATTGAATTGAAACCATAGCTTTGTTTCCATACCTCTTGTTCATATCTAAGAGAGAACACGTAAAAAATGAATTTTGATGCACTTTTGAGAAGAACAAAGTTCTTGCAAAGATAATTTTGAGAAAAAAAGGATATGTAAGTTGTAGGGAAACCTAATAAATGAATGGAATTCTATTCCTAGGCTAAAAAGATTGGAATGTATGGAGTTGAAGAAAATCAGATGCTAAATTTGAATGTGCACGAATTGATATATCATTGTACTCCTATCTTATTTCATCTTGTCTAAGGTAACCCTGACTCAAGTTTTAATATGTTTCTGGCAAGTCCTAACCATTTGTGTTGTGGGTCGGTAATTAGTGAAGAGGGACTTGACAGATGGACATTTATGTCAACATGTTGATTAAAGGCTCTTGCAGCTTTGGCAATTTAACTGTTGAAATGCACGAGTCTCGAACCTACATTGCACACAAACACGTTTAAAATCCACGAAAGATTGTAGTGTGTAAACTTCTTGGTGATGTGCGAAAACTATCGTTGTACATTGATTGATGAAGGTTATGTTGGATACACTGAGGCAAATCAGAACCATGAACGCATTGTTGAGCTACTTCTTGTGTTGTTATGTCTTGTCACATATTTTTCTCGAGTCGAGCAAAAGCTTAGTATGGGGAATTGCGTGTTTTTTGTGTCATTTCATCACATTCATGCTGTATCGTGAGATTTCGTTATTTTAATTATATGTTAGGAACAAGAATTATTTTTCATGCGTTTGAGTTGATTTACATGTGATATGGGCTAGAAAGATGGTTTAATTCGAGAAAGGCGTGCTAGGATGGACGAATATGTCCGCCCTAGTGCGCGCACATGAAGAAAGATGGAAAGGAAAGCCGAGACAGGCACGTTGGGACGAAGAATTTTGCCCGTCCTAGCGTCCGGGAATTTGTTTTTGCATGACCCGCCCCAGCTCGCCTAAGAAGGAAGAAAGTCTTCATTGATTTTTTTTTTCCATTTTTCTGGACGTTGCTTTCTTGATAAAACCCTAGCACACATTTTTATGGAGAGGAGATCAGTTTTTAACTAAAAAAACATCCGAAAACAAGGAGACAGAGGAGAGCAAGAGAACCCAACCGAAGAACAAGAACTTAATATGCGTTTTTTTTATTTTCTCTTATTCTTTATGGGATTAAGGGGATCCTATCCCCAAAGTATACTCGATTATATTGATGTTTCTTATAACTTTGAAGTATAATCAACTTCGAAGAGATTTTATGTGTTATAATTGAAACTGGGAGGAGATTTTATAACATGATATAATAACATAATTTATGGATACACAACTAGCATAAACATATGAGGTTGTATACATGTTGATAGCCATGATCCAATAGGTCGAAAGCTAAAAGATTTTACGGTTCGTTAATGCGATTACAATGGTTAAATAACACTAAGACACTTAGTTACCACATTTTGTTGATTAGATTAATATAGCTCGACATAGTATATTGATATAGGAATTTCGTCAAAAGCATGAGTTAATAATTGAAATTCAATCATTATAAAAGATTCAGGGGTAGGTGAACCAAGATCCTAATAATTGTTTGTTTATTAATTTGATTTATATTATTTATATCGTGTTTGTTAAATTATTTTATTTGACCTTCAATTTAATTATTAATTAATTAAATTTTGTTTTAGTTAATTAAAGAATTGATTTTGAGTTAAATTTTGTCTACTCAATCTCTGTGGGAATGATACTCGTAATTCATAAACTATATATGACTTGACTCGTGCACTTGCAATTCATTCGGGCATAAACTTTTATTTTATTTTTATTGGGGATTTACTGTACAAGAAAAGCTCGATCATTCATGTCCTCCAGCTGAAACAGTATTACCCGTTAAAATTTGAAGTCACTCCTTTACGATCCACCTAGCCAACCTGGTCAAGTACCACAACGTCAGCAGCTTGACCGCTTGACGCACGAGAACTCCCTATGAGATCACTCATCTATGTACTACTCTCATTCATGCACACTTAACCCAACATCTATTAAAGATATACCCTTTTATTAATATTACTTCTAAAACTTGAATTTTTAATATTTTCAAAGCTCTTTTTTTTAGTAGTTTCACAATAATTATTTTTATTCGTATAATATTTTATTTTAATTTAAAATACAAAAATTTAATGGTTTTTCTATTATTTAATTTGATTACATATATAATTTGATCATAATTATTTAGATTATATATTAATTTTTAATTTTTGTCATATTTGATTTAAAATTATTATCAAATTTAATTGCATCTGAATTAATTTTATTTTAGTAATTTTTTATTTTATTTTAAAATAAGAAGTGGTTTTTTATTATTTATAATTAGTTTAATTGACACTATTATCTAATAAAAAAAATAATAAGGTCTAATCAAAATTTTCGAATACTAAATTTTTTATTTAATCTAAAAATTATGAAAGCTTCTCAAGAAAATAATTATGAAAACATTAAAAATAATAATTTGTATAAGTAATATAAATAAAAGTAAATTCGGAATGTTGTTGTATTTTTGAATTGTAAATTTTTTTTATTAATTTTTTGAATGGAGAGAGTAATATGTTAGATATGTAAAAATGTTGAAGAGTAGTTGTTATTTTCATAATTGTGATTAACGTCAAGGTGGTCAACTAATTAACCCGAAATATTATATATGTTAAGGATATTATTTTCATTTTACTAAATTTTAAGATTGAAAACAAATTTTTTTTTTTTCAGAACTCAAACTTTAGCTTGTATTAGATTTTAATTTTATTTTCAAACACTCTCTACTTTTTCTTATCATTCACTTCTTTATAATATTTGAAAAAATCATTTCAAAATAAATAGAAACTCTTACGAACTCTCCCTGAAATTAATTTGATGATTATAGCTAATTAGTTTGAATTTAACACTTAGCGCAACCATGCTGCTAAAACTAAATAGCTAAATGGATGATGAAGTACATTCAATCCTGATTTTAAAAAATAAAATTATTATAGCAATAAAATGTTGTTAAACTATTTGATTACTTAATATGTAATTTTTTAATATAGAATAAAATATATAATATCCTTATTATTTTCATCATTTTCACTCTCTAATTTTTTCTATTCAACCATATTTTCTTTCTAATTTTTCAATCAATTAACCATACAATACAAATTATATAAATTATAGACATGTCTATATATATATATATATCTATATATATATATATATATGGCTTAATTTGAGGAGCTAACATGGAGAAGAAAAAAAAAGAGAGATGTGCATTTGATGAAATTTTAGAGATTTGAATGGATGTCTTTGAACAATCCAAAGTAAAGCGTAAAGGCCTACGGATTATAGTAAATTTCATACCAGTCCGTTGAGCTACCAAAAAAAACAAGGGTAAATTAATGTGATCGTGATATTGTAGTCTAGTCAGTGAGTAACGTAAACGACGTAGTTGATAAGACTTTCGGGTGTTTTGTTTAATGTACGGATTTTACTGTGATCAGAGAATATTATGTTGCAGGAGAAGAAACTTTTATGGTGCATACTTCCTCCTGCTTGTCGTAAGACGTAAAATATCAATTTTGAGACAAAGTTTCGAGTTTGAAAATCAATTTTAACAAAATCCTCTCAACAAAAATAAAATAAAGCATAAAGGACAGGATACCAAGACTCTTATTTTTGGAGCATAGATCGATAAAATATCGCAATTCTAAAGGGGTTTCTGCATAAAGCAAATTCTTTGTATTTTCAGGAATTTTAGTTTAAATTATTTTGGTGGAACATTTATTTGGTTTTAGGAATGTTCACTTTGCCGCCGTTGCCATCCAATGTAACTTTGGTTGGTTTGTCTATCAATTCTACGATGAAATGTCAATTCATTTTTTCAGTCATTTTTTTTCCCTTGTGATCTTTCTACAACATCAACATAATAAATAGGAAATATAATAAATAATAATAAATAGGAAATATTATAAATAATATATGTTTATTTTTTTGAGATTTTAATTATATATTTTCTCAATTTCAATCTTAGCCAATTATCTTTGGTTTTTTTGTTGTTGTAATTGTAGTTTTTTTTTCCGACATGATGTTAATGTGTCACCAGTGCGCTGATGATGTGACACCTTATTAAAAAGGACAATATCAGCCAAAATTTGGAACATAAAAAAAATTAAGGATGAAATTTAATAATATAAATTAACAAAATCGAAAAAAAAATACAAGACCAAAAATATAATTTTGTTCAATTAATAATGTTTTAGTTTTAAAAAAACATAATTAATAAGGAGTATACGGTTTCACGAATCTTTATCTTTGAGACGGGTCAATCCTACCAATATTCACAATAAAATATAATACTCTTAGTATAAAAAATAATACTTTTTAATTGATGATCCAAATAAGATATCCGTCTCACAAAATACGACCCGTCAAACCGTCTCACACAAGTTTTTACCATTAATAATGTAATGATCGCTTAAACGCCTCGCGGGCGACTTGAGGTCCTTGCAATTTATATACAAAAAAAATTTACTTCTCCATTTTTTCCACAGACCACACATTCAGATGTATCATGCACGTATCATAACTATGGAATCTTAAGGTAAGTAATAATAATAAAACGCTTGAAGCAAACACATGAATTTGAACCATTTTTGGTAACATTATCCTCCAATTTTTTGAAATTGGTCTAAAAGCGCAAAGGCAAAAAAGACAATGATTGTTAAATGTGAGGAACCGAGGCAAGATTCTTGGCTTCTAAACAATGATGTTTTCCAACATTCTTTTATTCAAACCTGTCAGCTTATTCTAAAACAGTTTCCTATTGCTACTTTGACAGGCTCGTGATTGGGATAAATCTTCTCTAAATGTTATGGGACCCCTTCGTGCTTTATTCCTTTAACCACACAAGAAAACAAGATGCAAATATGGCATTAGAAACACAAAGAGCACAGTTCAAGACACAACAAATATTCTTTCATCATTCTTTTTTTTTCGACAAGAAGTTTTTGTAGTGCAAAATATGAGCCGCTTGACTCGCAAGATCATCATCCGTCTCATATTTTTTTGTGTTGGGTGCTTGTGTATTCGAACGGACCGAGTCTCGGGATCGAGAAGTACCCATATTCCAAATCTTGATGCCTTGCAAGAAATGAATGTGCCTACAGGTATCGCCCCAGCACCTGCAATGAGTTTCGCTTCATATCAGTCGGGAAAAAGAAGGTTTCGACGAGGGCCAGACCCTATTCACAACAAATGTTGATGTATATATGCTGCAAATTCAAAGGCAGAAGTCAATGTAGAGATAATCATGGATGCAGAAAGTAATGGTGATCAATTTTTGTTGCTTCTATGTTTAAACAATTGTTTTTTTTTCTTTTTTCAATTGTTTATGTTGCTTTAAATGAATGCCCTTTGTTAATATAGAAACCTCATTTAATATAACTTGGACAAGTATGCAACGATTATATCAGACATTATGGAATCTTAGTTCAAATCTCCTTTTGATATTTCTCTAGCTTTTGATGATTTTGCCATAATTCTCGTTTGTTAGACCAACTTGAAAATAAGAACCAACAACTTGATCTACAAATTCTAATCAAGAATCCACTATGAAATTTCTCTGAGTAGAAGTTTCACACAATGTGCCTAAAAATGGTATGGTAAAGAGGCAGAGAAATATAAACATGAGAATCAAACTTAGTCTTCATATTTTTCAAGCACTTACCACCAAACTTGTTAATGCAAATACCTTATTTCTGATTCCGAGTGAGCAGTTATGAAGTCAGTTGGTTCCTTAGACAATCTGAGATCTTCTGTACCTATTCTTCCGGTGAACGTTCAACTGAGTGGATGATTTTTTTCGATTGACTGACTGCCAAATCATATCGACAGCATCACACTGCTGACTTGGATATTGGTATTCAAAGTGTTTGCTAACTTCTTTCAGTCTTTCCCACATTTTGGTCCATTTTGCTCGTGTGACACCTCTGAGATAACTCAGGAGGTGACCCTTTTTCACAGCATCAACAGCACGTACAAATATGCAGAATTCTGAATAATCGAGGATGTCTTCAAATGGTAGCTCAATTTCGTCACTAATTATGACAGGAACACAGTGACTCGCAATAGCATCAAATAGACGGTTTGATGAAGGTGTATCTCCAGCTATATTCAGGCAAAATTTGGACGACGACATCCCTTTGCTAGCCTGCTTTATCCCGTTTGCCTGAGCGCTTCCAAATGCAAAGTGTACATCTTTCTCGTCCTTAAGAAGGTAGTATAGTTCTTGTCGAATCACGCCACCCTGAGCACCCAACAAATATCCATGAATACAATAAATTTGTTAGTATTAGTTGTTCCAAGAACTCTAGCGTAAGCTATCTCAGAGCAGGAATATGTGGCAGTTATGATTCAGTTTTCACAAATCTTGGGTGACGAAACAAAAGATAGACGGCCTTATCATTTACACTTTTGATAAGCAAATCCACATTCCCGAAAGCAAAGAAAAAACACATCAAGCACAATTACCATTTGTTATTCAAGCCAGCCATCTAAGGATAAGTGGTAAGCTAATCTGAACCACATGTCATACGAGCATTAATCATAACAAAAACAAATATCAAAAGAGTTTCTTAATAATGGTAAAGTAGATACAGAAACTTACATCTTTCCGATAAATTGCTCCTTGAAAATACACCAACGTGGGTCGTTCACTAAATTTAGCTGAATCCACAGATGGAACTGTCCTTACCATATGCTTGTAAGGAGCAATTATATCCTTGTCAAGGTTTGCTATTTCAACTGGGTATCTCCCAAAATCTGAAAGCAAAAACATTGCTGAACCGAGCTTTTTCCGAGCAACCAGCATACTGTTTGGATGGTGGGCTACAATCAAATGATCCCTCCCACCCAATCGCTTCCACTCTTTCCGACCTTTCAGAAAGTCCACCAGTCGTTCTTGGAGCAACCTATCGACACTTAGCATTTGCTTCCCATGACGATTCGAATGTCGGTTATAACTCAAAGATGAGAAAAATGGAACAAATATTACATCCGATTCGCTTGAATTGTGCACTCTAATTACACCACACGGCCTCGTTACATCTTCAGTAACCGAGGCAAGAAGATCAAGTGTCAGCCAGTACTCTGTACTATGCTGTAAATTTAAACCACCAGGGTAAGATGGGATTGTATTTTTGTAACTCACATTAGGCCATATCTGATTTTTTCCTCCCTTCCAGCCCAATAACCCAAAGTGAAAATCAGTAGGCAAGTCATACATATACACCTTAAGACGAGCCCGACCTTTGTTACATAACTTCCTCTCATACTTCTCCAGTTCCTCTACATTATTCATTGGATTAGAAACTTGATTACCCACTTCTTCACTGGCAATATCTTTTATCTCAAAAGTTTCGGTCAGGGACATGGGAACGTTTGGTTTTGAATAAGTCGATGCATTGTTAACAAAAATAAACCGAAGAACTGTTTTAGTTATGAAAGAATCGTCACTCAACTCAAGAAGGGACAACGAAGAGAGCATCAAAAGCGACACCGAAAATGAGATTAGGAAAGAAAGAAGCCTTGAGGGTAGCATTCTTTTTACTGAAACGGAAGACATCGCTTAATCTTTTAAATTGTGAACAAAATTTATATTTTGTAACCAAGATCAAAGGAAAAGTTACTTTACATATGGATCCTAAATCCCAAATTTCATTTGGCAATCTTCAATAAAAATCTATAAATAAATTTTTTTGGAGCTTACATGCAAAAACCAAAAATCTTGCCGTCACTAAGAGGGATTCAAAAGATATTTGCAAGGTGAGGGATTCCTTAACAAATTTGATATTTTTATTATCCTAATTCCAACAATCACTCGCCTTCTTCATCAACCCCCCAAACAAAAATCAGAACTCAAAAACAATCTCTTGTCACCTCAAAAATCCTCTTTAACACATACGCAAATACAGTAAAAATATCCAAATATTCAACCTGCAGATGTGAAACAAAAACACAGATACCATTTAGTGTTTTCATTATCTACAGCTCCGCAAAAAAAAAAAAAAAAAAAAATTCCGCTCATATATATGCACAAAGACCGGTATTGGTAAAATATGAACAACAATAATACGCCAAGAATCCGTTCAGCCCAGAAATAAACATGTGCATAACAGTAAATGTTTGTTGCTTTTTCATTCATTTGGATCATCAAGATTCATAATTTTTATCGACTGAAAACTGAAAAAAGAAAAAGGTGGCAAAGAAATTACCTTCAGCTAGAGCGGAGAATCTTGCGTATTTCCCAGTCTCTAATCCTCTCTGATACAATTTGTACTACGTATTTATTTTAAATACAAAACAAATTGACTTAAATGCCACAATATATTAATATAAAATATACACGATATTATTTATATAATCAAAGGGGACAACTGGTAGAGTAGGTTGAGAAGGCTATTTGCGTGTCCGCAACTACGTATGACCAATGCGTTTTTCATTATGTGGGTATACGAGCAAAAAATTCACATTTTTTATGTGTAATTTGAATTTTTTTTAAAAAATATTCTGATCTTGTTAACAATAAATTTTTATTTTTAGTCTTGTATTTTGAATTTTTTTTCATTTTTGGTTCTGAACTATGAATTTTTATTTTTAATCGTGTCTCGAATTCAGCTTGTCTTCCGATAAAAAAAAAAACAAAAAACAAAAACGAAAAAAAAAACATACATCTCATTGCCTGCCCGCCTTAAAAACATTCTAATCAATGATCTCGGGAATTTTATGCGACCCTTACTCTAATCAAAAGACTAAAGGCCCCTACTAAAGATACGTCGCCAAACTACGACAAGTTAAATCACAAAAAATGAAAAAATTTACCAGAGTAAAAATGAAAATTCGTCGTAACAAGACAAAAATTTAAATAAAAATATGCAATTTACTATACTAAAAATGCAAATTCAACTTTAAAATGACTAAAAATAGAAAAAAAATGTAAATTACAAACCAAATATATAATTTTCTCGTACATATATACATATATATTTACATTGGGGTAATAGCCAAAATCATCCATCAAGTTAGTCTATTTTATAATTTAGTCATGAAAATAATCGGATTTTAGTTTTGGTACAATAAATTAGGTTGTGTTTTTATTTTTATTCTTTTTTTATAGATTGTTCACTTATTGTCGGATAAGTCAAAATTTTACAGTATCACGTCAGCATTTTCTTACGTCATGTCAATATTTTCACTCCAACAAAAAATATTAAAAACTAAAACATAATCTAACTTACATGACTAAAACTTAAATTTGAATACTAACATGACCAAAACACAAAATAAACAAACAAATAAGATTATTTTGACAATATTTCATATATAAGTTTAACGATCATATAATTCATCTGTTAATCTTATCAAATAAAGAAAAATTTATTTTAGATATAAACAATACTTTGGAATTTCGATGTGCATATTCATCATAAAATGGAGTCTTAGTTAAATGGAATTCGGATGGATTTGGTGAAGATTCCAACCAACTGGAAAACGTGAATTCGGGCTTTGGTATTTGATCGGGCGTCCCAAATTTGATTTAATGGACAAAAATGCGCCATTGAGTTGGGCTCGACTTTTATTTCAAAGTTATATAAAAATTTTGTCAAATATTTTACCTTAAATTTTGTGTTAATTATTTACATATCTGTACTATATTTATACTTCTATACTATATTATTAAGTGTGAGCACATGATAATAACTACCTAGAGAGGACACCAACTTTTTTTTTCCAATTTTACCCTTATATGATACTAATATTACACTTTTGTTTTTCGTTTTTTTTTAAATTTCAACACACACTTTTATTTTTATTTTTTTTATTTCAACAATTCAAATATCAATTTAGTCCCTCCATAATTTGTCAAATTTCATTTTAGTTCAACGATAATAATAAAAAAGTTTGTACACATACGCATCGCGTGTGCAGAGTAACTTAGTGTATATTACTTTTGACAAGTCGAAATAAGCCATATACTAGTAATTCAAATTTAAGTACTTTAATTAATTATTAGGGTGGAAATAACAAATTTAATATATTATATTTTAAAATTTAATTATGGCGTTATACCACATAATTTATTGCAGTTTTTTTTTTATGCATTCACTTTTGAAGGCAACCAATTAACCTAAGAGAAATCCTAGTATCAGTTGTTTTACAATAAATTTGGATAAAATGAGAAATGTGATCATTTCAACTTTGATAAGAATTGAATTAAACTGACATAATTTTAATTTGTGTCCTACTGATGGGTGATAGTAGATTTTTTTTTCCGATATCTAATATTAAATAAAATAAGGATGAACTAGATATTAAATAAAAAGATGTACTATTATATAAAAGTTAGTAAAAATGTGGGATTATAATTCCTTAATTTTAACGATAACAAACAATACCTAATTGTTATAGAATTCAGCTGCATTTTAATGTATTTTCAGGTACTGGAATGGAGTTCAAGATGTTTAACTGCACTACATTCCAAAGCCGGACTACTCAATATTGGATCATATAAGTACTCAACCATATTATATGTCCAGTCGTAATAATTCAAACTGGACATTTTAGTATCGAACCAGATTTTTCTCAAGCTCAATCGGACTCTGCAAGTTTCAGTGTATTTGGTCTTCAATCTGGACTTCACAAAGTTCAAAGTAATCCTACCTACCAGCTCGGTTATATGATACGACTTTTTTAAACAAGGAACAAGATCATCGAAAAAGCATAATAAAAAGAATTGTTAAAGTCTTCTCTCTTTTAAATATAATTTTTTTCGGAGCCATTTATTACCATTTATGGCAAAGCGGCAACAAATCATTAATGCAGAGTACGATGAATCAAGAACCGACTTAAACAAATTTTCTTTTGTATCAAATAAATTAGAAGTCAAATGTTGCAAGGATTTGAAATTAGAATCAAGGGCAAATATAAATTATAAGTAGGGGTGTGCAACGGTCGGTTTGGTTCGGTTTTAATAAACTTCAATTTGGTTTTTCAGTTTACGGTTTTTCGAACGCCTAATCCTAAACCAAAACATTTTAATTCGGTCTGGTTTGGTTTTTTTGTATTACGATTTGGTTATTACGGTCAGTTATTACGATTTGTGTAATAAATATAGTTATAAATCAAGCTGTACGTTATAAATTTTAAAAAAATATAATATATAAAAAGCCACAATCAAATTGGTTTTGATTATCTTACAAAAATCAAAATAAAGTAATCAAAAACAGGCATAGTTATAATTCGTCTAACCAATTTGTTAAGTATCTCACAAACATCAAAATAAAATAATAAAAATTATAGCTATGACAATTGTAAGCAATTTGGAATTTGGATATGTTGATGGTGAATAATTCCAGCATTGGATTTATCAACTCCTGCAACAAAAATCCTCATGTGTATGGAAATTAAAATATCAACCCATAAAAAAGAATAAGTTCGTATAAATTAGATCAACTTTACAAACCTGATTGCAAGTCACAACTATATATCAATAATGCAAGAATATCTTCCATAATTGATAAAATCTAGAAAAATTTAAAAACGAGTATCATCAACCGATAAAGAATAAAATAATTATAACATAAAAAGTTATGAGATAAATAGATACTCACCAGATTCAAGTCGCGCAAGACAATCCAAGTCTTCTTCTACTTTAACGGGTGAAGATTCATTTCGAAGCCAATCTTGAACACACACAAGAGCTTGCACCAATTTAGGAGTCAAAGAACTTCTAAATGAATCAAGAACACGTCCTCCGGAACTAAATGCACTTTCCGATGCCACAGTAGAAATCGGAATCGCTAACACATTACGATCCATCTCAGCAAGAGTAGGAAATCTAGGTTCGTTCATTTCCACCATAGTACAATAGCAAATTGTTCATTTTCAATCTCATTTTCTTCACCAAGGTACCTATCCAACTCTGTTTTAGAATCCATATTTCCACTATTTGTTTTATGTCTCAAATATTCATGTTGTATCAGTGTTCCTTTATGAATGCTTCCAAAATTTATACTTGATAAGTCCAATGTGTTACAATGTGAATAAGATGAAATTCCACATGCTTTTGAAGTTATCTTTTGATACTCATCAAATAAACAAGCCATATATGTCTTAACTTCATCTATCATTTTCTCCCCTTTTTCTTGCCCATACATCCTCAAAAGAACAAATGCGACATAATCAAACTTGAATCGAGGATCAAGAACACAAAAAACAAAAATCATCTTATTCATCTTCTCTGGAGCACCCCAATATTTGTCAAATTTAGCTTTCATTCTCCTTGCCATCAAACTCAAATTAATATCATCATCCTCTATCAACAATTTCAAAACACAATAAAGCTTACCAATTTCATGGAAGTGAACATTTGAAGTTACATATAATGAACCTGATACCCTCAGTGTAAGGTCATAAAATGTTTCATGAAACTTCTCCATCTGTCTTACATTAGCCCAATCATCACTTGTGAGGGCTCCTACAGTCTTTCCATCTTCACAAACATAAATAAGAAGATATTCCAACAACCCGGGATCAAGATTGCCATAACTTACAAAATCATTTTCAAATTCTTGAGCAGCTTTTAACATCAAATAAGTGGAATTACACCTAGTGGCAACATCTAAACACAAAGACCTTTTATTTGTTATTTTTTTAATTTCACAACAATCTTTAAATCTTTTGATCCTTGCAGGAGATTGTCTGATGTATCTCACAGCTTGTCTAACACGTCTAACAGAATCACCAATTTTTTTTAAGCCATCTTGAACAATAAGATTGATCACATGAGCCATACACCTGACATGAAGGTGATGACCATCCATTAAATTTGTTCCCCACTTACTAAATTGTTTTGACAATTCTTTCAAAGTAATATCATTTAAACTAGCATTATCAACTGTGATAGTGAACACTTTATCCAAGCCCCAATCAAGTAAACACTTAGTTATTGCAATTGCCATATCATCACCTTTATGGCTACTAACAGGGCAAAAATTTAGTAACCTCTTATGCAACTTCCAATCTTTATCGATAAAATGAGCGGTGAGACACAAATAATTAATTCTTTGGATTGAAGTCCATGTATATGTAGTTAGACAGACTCTTTGACTATTCTCCCTAAAAAAGTTCTTAAGCTTTTTCTTTTCTTCATAAAAAAGTTCAAAACAGTCCCTCGTCACTGTTGTACGAGATGGAATTCGAAATTGAGGTTGTGCCACACTTACAAAGTACCTAAATCCCCCATTCTCAACAAAACTAAAAAGTAGCTCATCTACAATGATCATTTTAACTAAAGTTTTCCTACATAATTCTTGATCAAATCTCCAAATATTCATTGAAACATCACCCTTATGATCTTTTGAAGCTTGTTGAAAACCTATTTTAGCTTGGTTAGTTTCAACATTGTGGGGATTTTGTTTACATTTTCTCAAATGAGCACTCAAAGTTGATATGACATTATAGCTTGTATTAGCAGCATAATTAGAACTACAATATTTACACCTTACTATAGGAGCCCCATCAGAATCATCATACTTCTCAAAATGTTCCCACACTCTTACCACTTTCCTTTTTTTCCAGCATCACTAGTAATTGTAGATTCAGAAGGAGGTGCATTAGCATTTGAACCTTCACTATCATCAAGTTTACCACCTTCTTCGGCCATCTATTAAGATATTAATATAAAATTTTTATAAGAAAGATATAAGAAAGCTAGTATTTCGGCAAGTTCAATTATATTCACCATTAGAAAGCTAGTATTTCAGCAAGTTCAATTAGAAAGCTAGCATACGACAGTTCACCAAGTTCAATTATATTCACTGTGTTAGAAAGCTAGTGTTTCTTAATTACTCTTTTGCTCCATCCGATCCCACTATATATTTCAACATGTTAGAAAGCTAGTATTTCAATAGTACTTATGTAACTAAATCGATGTAAATTATATTCACCATTTCCTTTATTTTTTACCTGTTTTTATCACATCAGCTCATGAGAATGTGAGATAAAGTAAACAAATAATGACAAAAATAATATTGATATAAACACATTTAATCAAGAAACTATCATCAATGCATCATCAATTACTTTTTTAATTACCTAGAAATATTGTTATTTTTTAAAAAAAATATTCTCATTCATCTTTTGAATATTGATGTTTGATTAGATTTTACGATCCTAATTCCTAAATCACCATACAATTTTTTTTTAAATAAGCACCATACGTTCAAATCATTTATAATTCACATGCATAGATAAAAAACACTGGTTTCCAAAGAAATTAGGTTCCTTCATCACAATTAATGACAAAGGCATAATATCGAACACCATGTATGCATACTTGAATCTCGTCCAAACACCCACTTTTCCTAGCAGAGAAAACCCCATAAACCAGAAAATGAAAAAGGGAAAAACCCAAAATCACTCAATCCAAGGTAAAAGAAATTAAGAAAATAATGTTATCATAAAAAAATACCATGAGCAATATAGAGATTAGAGAGCAGAGAACTAAGAGTAGCGAACTCTTGAAGGTCAAAGCAACACATATTTCTTCTTCTCCAATCTAGACTTGTGTTGTTGTTGGTTGATTGAAAAGGGAAGGTGTGAAGCAACCCTGAGGCACAACAATTCAACAAAGGCTCGAAGCAATGCCTTTTTCTCCAATCTTGATTTGTGCGGCTGAAATTCTGAATCGTCAATTTAAAACGTCAATCTCAAAACCTAAATAAATTAGTTTATTATTAATTCACTTATTTATAAGTTTTATTTTTAATTTTTAAGTTTAGCGTGTTTTTTTGTACAATTGAGAACGGTTTTAGAAAATTATTGTCGATTAGCGTGTTTTTTTGGACAAACAACGGCTCTTTTAAACTGTCGCTATATTTAGCGACGGTTTTAGCGTAGCACCGATTTTTAAAAACCGTCGCTAATTTAAAAATTGCGTCGATTTTACTTAAAACTGTCGCTACATTTAGCGACGATTTTAAACCCGTCGCTAAATATAGCGACAATTTTAAGCAAAATCGTCGCAATTTTTAATTTAGCGACGGTTTTACTGAAACGGTCGCTAAATTTAGCGACGGTTTTAAACAACCGTCTCTATATTATAGCGACGGTTGTAAGAAAAACCGTCGCAATTTTTAAATTAGCGACGGCTCTTTATAGCGATGATTATTGCTTAATCGTCGCAAATTGTCTATAAATATTGCGTTTTCGGTCCATTTTCTTCCACACGACTTCACAACAAACCATCGCTAGTCGCTAAAAATTAGCGACGGTTTTTCATGATGTCCGTCGCTAAGTTTTTCAGTAAAATAAAAAAATTTACTTTTAATAATTTAATAAATCTAAAAAAAACTTACAATCTGACTATGCTAACAATATTCATAATCTCCAACACTTAAAAGATCGAATTTGAATCGAAGCCAAGCGTGAGTCTTTTTTGCGAGCTGGTTGTGCGCGAGGTCTTGATCTAATTAGGTGAGAGTTTGGTTCGTTTTCTTGGGTATTTTATGACCTTTTGAGTTTTTATTTGAAGCCGTACACCTTCCTTGTGTTTCAGCAGACTTTCAGCTGAGTTTAGAGCTCCTTCAGCGAGCTCCAGACTCTGCACTGCCGTGAGACCACTGGTTGCCGCCTATTGAGTGAGATATGATTACTAGGTTGTCAGATGTTGGAGTCTCCTAGTTAGAATATATATATATATATATATATATATATATATATATATATATATATATATATTATTTAGAGTCTTTCTCAGCTTTATTTCTTATTTTAATTACCGGAGATATGTCTCATGTATCGTTATGATTATTTGAAGTTGTTGTTGTGAGTTTTGATTTTAGTTTATTTTGTTGTGAGCCTTGCCGACTTTATTGAACTGCTTCCTGTGAATTGTTGATTTGTTTCTAGTCGGCAATTGTGTGTGACTATTTATGAATACATCATCGTCTTCCTTGAGTCATTTTATTTTACAGGTATTTTAAATTTTTGATATGTTCTATTTTTACGGAGTGGTCATGCCAAATTTTTATAGACCCTGAGTTTCATTTTAATTATTTTAAACCATATTCCATTGTATTTTTAAATTAATCAATATTTTTTGATAATTACCTGTAATTATAATAAATGTGCCTCACAAGCTAAAATATTTCGAAAAGAGTTTCAAAAGTGTATCCATTATCCTCTAAACTTGGTCCAAATAAGTGTCGGAGCTAGTTTTTCTTGACTGTGATAAATATATTCATGACTTCCTTTAACGAGATTTCAATGTTCTCAAAAGAAGATTGTGATGATTAAAAAATTCGTATGTAGACAAATCTTTATACTAGGATGATGACATGTGGTATATTATCACAGATGGACTAATGAAGATCCATAAAGTTAACATCGCAATTGCATTAACAGAAGGTGGAGATCAGATGGTGGAGAAGCATTGACCGGAGTGGATGAATTAGGACAAGAAGAAGGCATATATAGATAACATGTCCAATAATATTCTATACAAGACTCCAGACAATAACATGTTTAGCACAATCAAGATGTGTTCAACCGCAAAGGAGATCTGAGATAAATTGACTCAGTTGTGTGAAGGGAATGACCAAAGTAAAGGGAACAAGTTCACTATGGCCACACAAAATTTTTACAATGGAAAAATAAAATCGGGGGAGACCCACCCTAAATGTGTTTGCTGAGCAATTTTGTAGCATTGTTATTGAACTTGTCGCTCTTGACAAAGAATATACTAATCTTGAGCTTGCTTTGAAGGTAATGCGAGTTCTGTCAAGAGAGTGGGACGTAAAGATAGTGACCATGAGGGGAACAAAATAACACAAGAAGCTTGAACTGAATGATCTTTCTGTAGATTTTATCCTAATTAACCCCTTTATTTTCATCAATCCATTGATCAATAACGTCAGAAATATTCGCATATAATTACATCATTCATATCATGATAAGAACATCTAGTAGCATTGCACCATGATTCCCTAGTTATCCTTGATAGTGCATGAAAGAATCAATAAATTATAGTTAGCGTACTCTACGGTATCTTCAACACACATATCTCGATTGAATATGCAACCATTTGTATATCGAGACTTTAAAATAAATTCGGTAACGATGTGATGTATATTTGAGTAATCATAGTGGCATCGTATGTATAATTAAGTAAATTAAACATCTTTTCATAATGCATGTGTCTTACTATGGCCAAAGATTGCTTGCACTATTAACTAATCAGGATACATTGGATATCAACACATGTAGGTCAATAGTGAATCCCTAACAACAATACGTCGCCTCCTACGTATGTCGGGACTAAACTCAATCTCACCACCTAATGACCCTTCTGGAGTCAGTAAACAAGTAAAAATGTAGTGCTAGTACGTAGAGCCTCTATGTTGTCCCAGGTCAATAGACTAATGTTGTATAACCATAACCGCGAACTAATTCACTCGATAAATGATAAATACTTGGAAAGTTCGAGGTAAGATTGTTCAGTGAAATCATCATATGATCACTCATATGTATGAGTGGACATCTCTATGCACATACCAATGAAACGTGCCGTTAACATCACAGATGCTAGTCTCGAGCTTGAATGACATTTATCCATGTTTTAGGCAACTGAATCAACTATAAATGAATTTAGAATATACATTGCACTTTTTAATGAATTTCATTATCCAAGTGACTTGTGCACCTCATGGTACTTATATTATATTCAAAAACTTTATCTCTGCAATTTACATGTGTGTACAGATAAACTACATGTCATAATGAGATAAAACTATAAAATATTATTAAAACAAAGATTTTTTTGCATAAAAATCAATAAAGCTCCACTCACAAGTTGACTCGCTGAACATGTACTCTAACAAGAACAATTATACTACTACGAATAATAAAAAATATGTAAATATTTTTTAAAAAAATTGTAAAATTATTGTTTGTATAATGTATTATTTTTTTTAAACAAAGATAACGATTCAATTATATCAAAAATATTTGTCAAATTTCTAGATAATATTATACATATGTTAATTTATTTTTGAGATATGGTATTATAGTAATTTGAAAATTAATTTATTTAATAAGATATGGACAGTACCACCATTTGTAAAATAGTCAACAAACCTATACATAGGGATATATACATAAATTTCTTATAAATGTTGTAGTTGTTAAAAGTAAAAATTTACGGTAAAAAGTAAAAATCTCAAACTCTCAAAATTTATCAAACTACACACTTTATAAATTTTTATCTCTACTCAATTGTGATTCTCTTCACAAATTGAGAGACCTATTTATAGAATTTTTGTGAAATAATCCAAAAATAAATACATCATTATATACATCATTACACACTAATTTTCAATATTTACAACTCTTATTTTCAATATTCAAATATATCAACTCTTATTTTTCAACATTCAAATATATCAACAATTATTTTTCAACACTCCCCCTTGTGATGATGATCATGATACAATGATTGTCTTCATTACGTGTTTTATATTTCCTCGTTAAAAACCTTACTAGGAAAAACCCATTGGGATAAAAACCATAGTAAGGGAAAAAGAGTGCAGTCACGTAAACTCCCCCTCATGTTAACACGAACGATTCTTCAAAAATTTCGTAGATTGCGCATCCCAATGTTATATATATGCTTTCTGAATATTGTTGTAGGAAGTGCCTTTGTGAAGAGATCTGATGAGTTTTTACTTGATTGAATGTAACGAATATCAATATCTTTATTCTTCTCAAACTCTTGGGTGAATGCGAAGAACTTAGGGGGAATATATTAGTTCTGTCGCTTCTTATATATCCTTCTTTCATTTGACCAACACATGCAACATTATTTTCATATATTATCACAGACTTCTTGTCGAATGATAATCCGCATGAGATTTGGATATGTTCGGTCATTGATTTTAGCTACACACATTCACGGCTTGTTTCATGTAGTGCAATAATCTCGACGTGATTTGATGAAGTTGTTACAAGTTTTTGTTTCTGTGAATGCCAATAAATTGCAGTGCCTCCTCGAGTAAATACATATCCTGTTTGGGAACGTGCCTTGTGTGGATCAGATAAATACCCAGCATCAACATAACCAATTATGCTTTGATTGATATCTTTTGAATACAAAATTCCCAAGTCTGTCGATCCTCGTAGATAACGAAGTATATGTTTAATTCCATTCCAGTGTATTTTTGTTGGATATGAGAAAATTCTTGCCAATAAATTTACAGCAAAAGATATATCAGGTCTTGTGCAATTTGCAAGATACATAAGGACACCAATAACACTTAGATATGGTACTTCTGGACAAAGAATAACTTCTTCATCTTCACATGGACGGAATGGATCATTTTCTATGTTTAATGATCTAACAACCACTGGAGTACTTAAAGGATTTGATTTATCCATATTAAAGCGTTTAAGGACCTTTTCTGTATAATTTGATTGGTGAACAAATATTCCACATTCTCTATGTTCAATTTGCAAACCCAGACAGTATTTTTTTTTCAAGGTCCTTCATTTCAAATTCTTCCTTCAAGTACGACACAACTTCTTGAATTTTCATATTCGTTCTAATGATGTTTAAATCATCAACACATACAACAACAATTACGCATCCGGATGTTGTTTTCTTAATGAAAACACAAGGGCATATTTAATTGTTTACATATCCTTTTTTCATTAAGTGTTCACTTAACCGATTATACCACATTTGGTCGGATTGTTTTAACCCATATAATGATCTTTGCGATTTCACAAAATAACATTCTCTGAGTTTAGAACTTTGTGTTTCGGGCATCTTAAATCCTTCAGGGATTTTCATATATATATATATATATATATATATATATTACTATCAAGTGATCCATATAAGTAAGCTGTTACAACATCCATAAGACGCATTTCTAAATTTTCAGATACCGCCAAACTAATCAAATACCGAAACTTAATTGCATCCATAACTGGAGAATACGTTTCTTCATATCAATTCCAGGCCTTTGAGAAAAATCTTGTGCAAAAGTCGAGCTTTATATCTTATGATTTCATTTTTCTCATTTCTTTTTCGAATAAAAACCCATTTGTATCTAACAGATTTTACACCTTCAGGTGTACGGACTATAGGCCCAAAAACGTAACGCTTATTTAGCGAATCCAATTCAACCTGGATGACATCTTTCCATTTTATCCAGTCCTGTCGATTTTTACATTCACCAATTGATTTTGGTTCACGATCTTCATTGTCATTTATGATGTCAAATGCCACATTGTAAGAAAATATCTCATCAATTTATTTTATATCTTTTTGGTTCGATATTTTTCCAGTATTAATATAATTGTTAGAGATTTCACGATTCTCGTCAGTTTGTGGTTCTGACGGAACATTTTTATCATCATGTATTTCTGTTGGAATATCATTCTCTATTTTGTGATCATCGTGTTTCTCAATGCTTTTTCTTGTTCGAGGATTTTTATCCTTGGAACCGATTGGCCTTCCACGCTTCAAGCGTTTAATGACATCATGAGTGTCTTTAATTTGTTTATTTGGAATTTCAATTCGAGCAGGGGCATTTACAGCATGTATATATGATTTAGTTATCCCTTTTGTGTCAGCAAATGCATCTGGTATCTGATTTGTTATTCTTCGCAAGTGCACAATTTGATGTACATACTTTTCACATTGTTTAGTTCTTGGATCTAGATGTAACAATGATGATGTATACCATGTAATTTCTATTTCGATATTTTTATTTTCTCCCCCTAACATTGGGAAGATTTCCTCATTAAAATGACAATCAGCAAAACGTACTGTAAACACGTCGTCTGTTTGAGGTTCAAGATATCGAATTATTGATGAGCTATCATAACCAACATAAATTCCGAACTTTCTTTGAGGTCCCATTTTTGTTCGTTGAGGTGGTGCAATAGGGACATATACCATACATCCAAAAATTCTCAGATGAGAAATATCTGGTTCTTTACCAAATGCAAGCTACAATGTGGAGTATTTATGATATGCACTTGGTCTGATGCGAATTAATGCACCAGCATGTAAAATTGCATGACCCCATATAGAAACATGGAGTTTTGTTTTCATAATCATTGGTCTAGCAATCAGTTGTAGACGTTTAATCAATTATTCAACTAATCCATTTTGTGTATGTACATGAGCCACTGGATGCTCAACAATGATTTACATTAACATAGAATAACCATTGAAAGTCTGGGAAGTAAATTCACCAGCATTATCAAGTCTAATTTTCTTGATTGTATAATCGGGAAATTGATTCCGTAATTTTATTATTTGAGCAAGTAATCTTACAAATGCCACATTGCGGGTTGATAATAAACATACATGTGACCATCTGCTTGAGGCATCGATCAATACCATAAAATATCTAAATGGTCCACATGGTGGATGAATTGGCCTACGAATATCACCCTGAATACGTTCGAGAAACATATGTGATTCATTTTGGATTTTAGCTGATGATGTTCTTATAATAAATTTTTCAAGAGAACATGATTTGCATTGAAACTTATTATTTTGAAAGATCTTCTGGTCTTTCAGCGGATAACCATGTGTATTTTCTATAATTCTTCGCATCATTGTTGAACCAGGATGTCCTAATCGATCATGCAAATTGATCAATATTGAATAATTATCAACTAATATGTTTGATTCAATTGGACTTATATATGTATAATGCAATCCAGTAGGGAGCATTGGTAGTTTTTCAACTATATATTTCTTTCCTGATTTGTATGTGGTAAGACACATATATTTCTCATTTCCTTCATTTATTGTCTGAGTATCATACCTATGAGAATATATGTCATTAAAACTCAACAAGTTTCTTTTCGATTGTGGTGAATACAAAGCATTATTTATCAAAAATTTTGTAGCATTAGGCAACAAAAATTTGCTTTACCACAACTTTTTATCAAGTCTACAGGACCTGATATTGTATTCACCATTGTTTTTGTTGGTTTTAGTTACAAAAAATATCTTTTATCTCGGAGAATAGTGTGCGTTGTACCACTATCAGGTACGCAAACTTCCATAGGATTAGTTCCTTGTTTAGCTTTGTTCATAGCATTTTCCGTATTTGAACTGCAAAAAATACTGACAATACATATGTAATTTATTGAAAAATATAACACATATCATAATTGTACAATAAAACATTATCATATGAGTACTTGAAAAATAAATTATTTTACATTTACATTCCACCAATATATTGTTTATTTTCAGAGAAATCGTTGAGAAAATCTGTAGCATCAATATTTTTCATTTTTATTCCACCAGCATATTGATCATTTCCAGAGAAATCATTCAGAAAATCTGCAGCATCAAAATGAGTTGAATCACTCAAACGGCCACTATGTTCAGTGAAGTTGGTCTCTTTTTCTTTCTCCTTTATAGATTCTTTATAGAGCTTACAAAGGTGCTCGGGGGCTCGACAAATACGAGACAATGTCCTGGAGTGCCGCATCTAAAACAAGAACTTTCAACTCGTTTTGAGTGATTTTCATTACCACTCATGTTCTCATGATGCCTTTTCAGTTGGTAGTTAGTGACGCCCTTTTGAGATGAGTTATAAAAATAACTATCTCGATTGTTTTGAAAACCACGGCCGCGACCACGACCACAACCACTTCCACGTCCACGTCCACGACCACGACCACGACCACAACCACTTCCACGTCCACGTCCACGACCACGACCAAAACCTTGTCTCTGAATTTGATTTTGGTTTCCAGGTTTAAATTCATTTTTACTTACAGCATTTACTTCTGGAAATGTTGTTGATCCACTGGGTCGGGACTGATGATTTCTCATTAGTAGCTCATTGTTCTTTTCCGCCACAAGAAGATAGACGACAAGTTCAGAATATCTCACAAATCCTGAAGGAACGTTTGCTCAGCATCTTTGGGATGCTTCAAACAAAATATTCTCCAATGAGCTGCAATAGCTCGTGTTATAAGAATATTAACACCGATGAATTAAATCGAGTTTGGTTAAAAACCAAGCGGAAGAAACTCGAAGTAATCCTTCGTGAAGAAGACTGTTATATTAGAAAGCATTTTATCTTATGTAAACTGAATAACCGAAAAGGGATACATTAGTATTTTCACTCATCAGTTCAGTTATGATGACAACTGAACTAATGGATACTCTAACTGATCCAAACAGTTTGCAAACAACAGTTAGACAGTTAAATACACAAGATATGTTTATGGATGTTCGCAGACTTCAACTGCTCCTACGTCACCCCTTCTACCGCCTCGGGTAGGATCCACTAGAAGACTTTGATTTATACAACTCTTTGTACAAACCCACTCAGCTAGGACTTACCCACTGCCTAAACTGAACTCCTAGACTTAGACTGAAGGCAGCACCTTCTAGTCAACACTTATTTAATGTCTATGTGAGAAAGACTACATACACATGTTTAACGTGTTTGTGCAAGACTGTATTTGAGTGGTTGAGAGTGTTTGTGTGTGTGAGAACTGAACAAGGATGTTCTCGCACACTGAGGGAAATACGCTTCTAATCTAAGCTGATATATCTGTAAAGAGTTCCCTCAACTGGGCTGAATGCTTCTCTTAAGCTGATATGACTTTGCAGCGTGCCCTTTCTTTTCTCTCTTGAGTTGTATATTTGTTTAAGTCTTCACTGATCTTCTCTTTATATAGGTGGGAAAACTGATCGTACAGTGAGACTCATTTATTGTATCCGTTGCATCTTGAATTCGTTTCTTGGACTTTGTGTCTCGACTTTTCGACTGCCCTTCTGAAACGTTTTTGTCTTTAATGTTCTGATGCAACGTCCATTACTGTCCTTTGACTGGGTAATGGCTTTGTACCTTCACGTACAGCTGGATTCCACTTGAAAGAGTTTGTCTTCATCCATAACTGAAAGATTCTAACTGATACTTTGAACTGGTCAGTTGAACTGATCTTTCAGTTGGGCTGGTGAAATCAGTTGACTCGTCAGTTGAACTGATTTCACACTTGTTCAGTTGGACTGATCAGCTAGGTTTCTTCATCAGTTGAACACTCCTTCGGCTGGCCAGGCTTATGAGATTTTCCAACTTAATCACCTATCAACTGGACAATCAGCTGGACTGCTCAATTGACGTAACCAGTTAGACTGATTCATTTTGTGCGATCAGTTGGGTCTTTAGTTTTGTGATGTAAAAATCTCGTGAGTAATCTTAGATGCTGCACACTAAGGTAGATCATTAGTAACACAAATAACAAGTTTTGTTATCACCAAAATCAAGATTACGAACTTGAAAAGTTCCAACAAATCCACGCACTCTATATTGTTGTTGCAGAGTTATATTTGATGCGTGAAACGTGGAAAATGTTTTTTCAAGCATTTTATATTCCATAACTTTATGTCCACAAAATTTTAGTTGCGAGATTATTCGATACATCGCCGAATGGTAATCACTTACTTTATTTAAATCTTGGAATCTCAACATATTCCATTCATCACGGGCGGTCGGAAGTATAACTTCTTTTATATGTTCAAATCTTTCTTTTAATACTTTCCACAGAGCCATGTGATCTTTTCGATAAGGTATTTACATTTTAAACCTTCATCAAGATGTCGACGCAAAAATATTATAGCTTTTTCTTTTTCTTGTGATAAAGATATACCATTTTCTTTAATGATCTCCATTAGACCCAATGACTCAAGATGTATTTCTACATCGAGAGTCAATGACATATAATTTTTTCCTCTAATGTCAAGCGCAACAAATTCGAGCTTTGCCAAATTTGACATGGTGGTACTAGAAAAATAACAATGCAATTTATTAGTTAAGTTCTATTAATATGACAATAAAAAGTAACTGATAAATTACAAGTACAAGCATTCTTAAAATAAAGAAAAAAAACGAGGCGGATATTCTCCGGTAAATACAAGACTAGTGAGTATAATAACCAAAATAATTATACAAAATAACCTTGAAAGAGCCATCTTCATCTTCTTCGAAAATTTTGATGAAGAAAATTTTTAAGGATGAAGAATAAGTTTGGAGTGATTGAATGTGTTTGTGAAGTCATATTTATAGGGTAAAAATTAACCGTTTATGACTGTTATAAATTCTTAAAAATAAATGTATGCATATGTAAATTTTATGGTAATAATATGATCTATATAATGTTAATCATGTTTTAAATAAATATATATCGTATCACAATATTATAATGAGGTATCAGAGACTCTTTTATATAATACTGTGATATTATACAAATATATATATAATTATTATATAACACAATAAAAATATATAAACAATGAAATAATCACATCACGTTATTATAATGAGGTGTCATAGGCTCCTTTTATATAATAACATGATATTATTCAAATATAAAATAAATAAATAGTAACACAATAAAATTATATAAGCATTATAATAATATAATCACATCACGTTATTATAATGAGGTGTCATAGACTCCTTTTATATAATAACATGATATTATATATTAAATATATACACAATAAAAATAAATAAACAGTAAAGTAAATACTCTTACTTTTGAATATTGTTACATTTTTCTCGTGTTTTGGAGCTTGGAAAAATATGGAAAACTGAAACTTCGAGTATCGTGCTGATAACTAGTTAAAAGTAAAAATTTACGGTAAAAATTAAAAATCTCCAACTCTCAAAATTTATTAAACTACACAATTTATAAAATTTTCTCTCTACTCAATTGTGATTTTCTTCACAAATTGAGAGACCTATTTATAGAATTTTTTTTGGAAATAATCCAAAAATAAATATATCATTACATACATTATCAACACTAATTTTCAATATTTACAACTCTTATTTTCAATATTCAAATATATCAACTATTATTTTTCAATAATAGTAAATTCAGTGACCAATATGCCACAATAACAAAAGATATTGCATAAAATGATTGAATTTATGAGGATTGATTTGGATCGATTGAAATAATACATTATTTTTATAGCGCGAAAGCTTAGTCAACTTTATGTGATTAAACAATTTTTTGGTCTTCTTTATTTGATTAAAAAATTAAAGATACTACATTAAAAAGGCCGCCAAGAAAACATGAGTGGACATGTGGGTCTAAGCTTAATTTATATAACCAAAAAAAAAATGAATGTTTTAAATTAAAAGATGATGTATTTATAAATTGAAAATGTTGTCCTCGTAGAGAAAATGGACAGTTGGATTTCTTGCATAATCTGTCTCTTGGTTCCTTCGATGTAAAGGCTCCAAAACCTATTTTATTCTTTGGGTTAATTGGATTGAAATAATATTAAATCACAACACACAGCTTGGTGTAGAGACAATACAACTGTATTTGAGGATCATATCATTGAAATTCGTAGAGATATACTTGAAAAATATTGTATATATGAATGTAGGATATATGAGGATCGTCGGCTCGTAATCGATCGGTATACTGATCGGTTTAATTTCAAATGAAAATAGGGGAGCAAACATGTTGAAAACATGAAACTGGGTAAGCCTGATCGATTCCGGTTTTCGAAAGATCGATCCTGACTCGAGAAAAAACAAGCTCGTGAAGATCATCACGAGTGATTTCATGAGTTCGAACTTGTGAATGGCTTCCTAAACTATACTAAGCTAAACGTAGGTAACAAATTGCATTTTTTTTAACGAATAACCTTTGGAAATGTGAAAAAAAGTTGTAGGGTAGCTTTTATTTATTACAGGAAATTTATGAAAATCATATATTACCTGCAATGGAGCAGAGACAGAACTTAGGGGTTAACAAAAATTAAGATTAAATCTTTCGTATGTATTAATTTCATAAAATTCTACAGCACGTAACGTGGAATATAGTTTAAGGGAAATTTTATAGTTTTAAGTACTGTTGGTGATTGGAATTGAAGATCATAATATTCAAAGTTGAACAAGAACATGAACTTAACCAAAAGAAAGAAATTCAGATAATTATTCATGTACATCTTGAATCTAATAAGCTATTGGTTCGATCTGTAATGGATCTCGAGCTTGAGCTCGATTTCGATCTCGACGACGATGACGAATTCTCTCTTGGCCACAAAACTTTGAGGGAAGGCCAAAACTATATTTTTTTGAATCAGAGTGAACAAACATGTTGGCGCACCCAAAGTTCTCTCACTAGCTCGAGTATATACTTTTCTTTTTCAATACAATACATATATATGCGTATTCATACTTTGAAGACAATATCAGTAAATTTTGTGTCTCTAAATCATTTTTTACGAGAAACAATTTTTTTTGGTAAACACAATTTTTTTTTGTAATGATCTGATGTTGGAGTGTTTTTTTTTAATCAAGAAGGTGAATAGGAAGAACTATCACAAACCACCTCAGTCTCCACCTCCCTCCGGTGGAAGTTCCGGTGGCAGCCGCAGGCGGCACAGCTGAACGCGGCCGCCGTACCTTCCTCGCCCGCCGCCATGAATTCCCGGCATCCGTCCACCGCGTATCCTCCTATATTGGCTGCATGATTCTTCTGGCATTCGGCGTACCTTACGGTCCTGAAAACTTGAGAGCTGCAAGCCCTTTGAAAAGCTTCTTTTCGAACAACTATTTTCTTTTTCGTCATTCCTGAATCTCAGGTTGATTACTGCAACCCTAATTCTTTACTATTCATCCAAGAAAAAGATTTGGGTTTTTCCAGGATTGGAAAAATCTGCTTGCCAGAGCTATTTTTTTTCTGAAATAATTCAAGAACAGTTTTTTTCTTGTAGATGGAATGAGGAGATCTAGAAAGAAAAGAAAAACAACATATAATGGTTACCCATGAGAAGACCCTAACCTAACCCTAGAAAGAGAATGTATTTTTTTTTTTTTTTTGAAAAAACAAAAACTAAAAGAGAGTATATTTTTTAATTAAAAAGTTTCTATCTCTTCTTGTCTGAGAAACAAGAAAATTTCAAAGAGTTACATAAATATCTCTCAATATAAACATCTATCAATAAAGATGAGATACGTTGACGAAAAAAACATATTTCCTTGTAATAAAATAAATTTTAAAAATGTGGGAGAAGCCACTAACCATGTTCTTTTATTTGATTATAATAATAAATTAGTACTAAATTACATTCTTAATTATATCATATTTAAGTTTTTAGCTTGTAATATAAAGAAATTGACACATAACATTAGCAGGGGAAGGAAAAATCAATGGAGAGGAATGATTGCCGATTTCTTTAATGTTATATATTTATTTTTTTACTTTGGTTATTTTGATATTGGCAATTGGTTTTAATTTTTTTAATGGATAACTTTGGTTACATGTGCCCGTTAATTACTGATTATACTTTTAGAAATTAATAGCAAGTTGGATGATTAGTTTATTAAAAGGAATCGTTGGAGATGATCCCCACTTGCCTTTAAATATACATGAAAAGATTGGCATTTGTGTGCACCCATTGAGTACTATGTTCTCTACTGATATATTATTTAAAAGAGTACCATTTGTACCAATTATTGATCAGATCATTTTGAATTAAATTATAAGAGAATTAAAAAAAAACAATTTAAAACTTGTTTTTTGACAAATGTCCAAATTTATAGGACAAAAACTTGTGTGAGACGGTCTCACGGGTCGTATTTTGTGAGATAGATATATTATTTGAGTCATCCATGAAAAATATTACTTTTTATGCTAAGAGTATTATTTTTTATTGTGAATATCGATAGGGTTGACCCGTCTCATAGATAAATATTCGTGAGACTGTCTCACAAGAGATCTACTCAAATTATAGCTTGTTGTAGGTTTTAGTAATCAAACTATTTTTTATAAAAAGTTTGTCGCTCGCACTTTTAGTAGTTTTTTTTTTGTTGAAGTGATGAAATGGTGTTGAGCGTTGTTAACATGATGTAGGTGTTGGACATTGTTGTCGATATCTCTGAAGAAAGACCAAATGTACAAAAATAATCAACTTATTATGATATTCCAATTTCCAGAATATTTTTTTATTTAATTTTTTTCTCGTTCGAATATACATGAAAATGAATAGTTAAGCCAACTATGTATCTAAATTGATGGGAAAAGAATGCTTTTACTAATGCTTAAAAGTGATTGGTTTAGTTATTAAATAAATTGGCATCTAATTAATTCTACATTATTATATAAGTGGGGTCCTAATTGTCATGGAAAGAAAACTATGAACATGGCCCCTTCAAATCATGTCTTCTAATTAATTTGATATTACAGGAATTAAATGCCAATTTGTCAAGTTTAAGGAACATTGACTCCAATAGTGCAAACAAGTTTGGTTATATATATATATATATATATTATGCTTCATAATGTTCCATTCATTTTACAATGATTAGTGTCGCCTTGTATTTGTTAGTACAATTAATTAGTATGTGTTAAAGACAACAAATTATGAGCATTCTATTTATAATTTCTTTAGAGGAAAACTGAAATTTTGGTCATTTATATATTTTTTTCTTAGTGATTTTGATTCTAATTTTATGTTTTTAAATTTCAATTTTAATATGTTATAATAGAGTTTTTACAATTTTTTAAATGACTAAAATTTAATTTCGATGACATAAATGATGTAGCTTTAATTAACATGATGATAGTATGTCAAGTGTCACGTAAGTACTTCCATATAAAACAAGACTAAAGTTGCGAAAGAAAATACCTAAAATGAATTATACATGACTAAAATTTGATTTTAATGACATAAAATGATCAAAACAGCAAAGATTCAAACATAAAAAAAAAAGTATAAAGAAATTTTCCCTTTCTTTAGTATAATATGGCTCTTTCACAATTTATTTATTTTAATATTTCTGTAATAAACATAACAATGAATATCCTTAAGTAGGTTGAAGGATCGGTTCTAACACCTGCGAAGGTGCTTCAAACACAATATTTTCATGAGCTTCAATAGCTTGTGTTCTAAGAATCTAAACACCAATGAATTAGATCGACATTGGTTTTAAAATCAAGCGGAAGACACTCGAAATAATCATTCGTTAAGAAAGCTGACTAATTTGAAAGTCTTTTTAACTTGTGTGAACTGAATAATTGAAATAAGGAGTATCGGTTCTTGTGTATATCAGTTCTTAGTTATGGTGAGATCTGAACTGATAACAGCTCGAACTGATCAAATCAGTTTGAAAACAATAGTTAAACAGTTAGGATCCACTAGAAGACTTTGATTTATACAACACCTTGTACAAACCCACTCAACTTAGTACTTACACTACTGTCTAACTGAACTCCTAGTCTAGACTGAAGGCAGCACCTTCCAGCCAACACTTGTTTAAAGTCTATGTGTTAAAGACAACATACACAAGTTTAACGTCTTTGTGCAAGACTCACTCAACTTATCAGTACGCTCAATTTTCTGTATGTGTGAGTGATGGTGTGTGTGTGTGTGAGAACTAATCTATGAATACAATACAAAAGTGTTGTCATACACTGAGAATTTTGCTTCTAGACTAAGCTGTTGGCATGCCCTATTTTCCTCTTCTTTTCTAATCTTCACACTTGATTAAATATGTTAGAAACACAATAAAAAATTTTGTTAATATAAAATCAAGATTGCGAACATGAAATGTTCCAACATAGGTCTTTTGTGAGACGATATCACTGATCTTTATTCGTTAGACGGGTCAATCATGCCATATTTACAAGAAAAAGTAATACTTTTGGCATAAAAAATAATTATTTTTTATGGATGAGCCAAATAAAATATATTTCTCACAAAATTTACCCATTAGACCGTCTTACAAAAAAATTTGTATGTATTTATAGGCTTGCTCAAAAGTTTCAACAATTTTTCGTTTTTATATTAATTTTTAAAATTTTTGATATTATAATGAAACCTATAAAATATATGATTGTCTCCTCATAGATGGGCACATATGTGGCTACGGTGCTCACCTTGGTGCCCACCAACGAGTTGGCACTCATATGTTGGATGTGATGAAACATATCCAAATTTTACATCCAATAGATGAGTGTCACTTCATAGATGAGAACAGATGTGGAAACGGTTGGGGCAATGGGTAGCATATCAAACTATATATTATTATATATAAATATATATATATATATATATATATATATATATATCAATTTTGTTATGTTCCACACCCGCAGTGCCCCCTCTGTGCCCACCGTATTGATGTACCGTTTTCTCGCACCAAGGAGCAGCGGAAGTTAAAAAATTTTGTGTGTTGACAATCAAAACTCCTTTGGGCATCGTATGATTTAAATAAATTATGTGTCTTTCAGATTTGATTTACATTTGAATTTAAGAACGATCACTATGAGAAAATATTGAATACACAACACTTTAAAGACAACGGTTTTACAAAAAAACCGTTGTCTTTTACTTTTTAACAACGGTTTTAGTGTTATTTTTTGACAACGGTTTTAGTGAAAATCGTTGTCTTTGAGCGTTTCTTTGATTAAAAAAAATCTCAAAGAAAAAACTGTTGTCTTTAGCTTACTGTTTAGGCCAAAGACAACGGTTTTGAAAACTGTTGTCTATGAGCTCGTTTTTTTGTGTCAGCAACAACGGTTTTTATAAAACTGTTGTGGATTAACGTATTATTTTTGGAAAACAAAAACGGTGTTAGCAAACTGTTGTTGATTTTAGGATAATTAGTGACGGTTTTAGAGAACTGGTGCTAATTAGCGACGGTTTTGTTTAAACTATCGCTATATTTAGCGACGATTTTATTTTTTTAAATAGCGACGGTTTTTGTTTAAACCGTCGCTAATTGCAACGGTTTTTCTTAATCATTGCTTTAATAAACAACCGTCGCTATTTTACCAAAAACCGTCGCAAATTGTCTATAAATACTCGCGTTTTCGGTCCATTTTCCTCCACACCGCTTCACATCTACGATAAATTTTTCTCTCTTAGACGATTTGAGTTTCGATTTAGGGTAAGTGTTTTCACTTCAATTCTTGGTAAATTTTTAAGTGTTAGTTAAGATCATGAATACTATTAGCTTAGTCAGATTGTAAGTTTTTAGATAGATTTATTAAATTATAAGAGTAATTTTTTACTAAAAAATTAGCGACAGATTATGTCTAAACCGTCCCTAATTAGCGACGGCTTATTCAAAAACCGTTGCTAATTTTAACAACGGTATATCTTAAACCTAATGAGCGACGGATTAGTCAGAACCCGTCGCTAATTTTAACGACGATAAATGTGTCGATATGTATTAGTCAGAACCCGTCAATCTCTTGAATCATGTCCACGTTCAGAAAGTGAATATCTCGTATAGACCGCGCTAGAAATCTAAACGAAATATGTGTCGATATGTGATCGCAGGAATTTTAAAATTCCAGTGGCGATGTAGCGACATGACGATGTTGTGGAGGAAAGGGTTTCGAACTTTGTGAGAGAAGAGAGTTTGTGTAAAAAAAATGTTACCTTACATATATTAAGAGTCTTTTCTTGATGAAATCATGACTCCCTTTCCATCAAGATACTATTTTTCATTATTCAAAAACTCTCATGTATATATTTTTCACTCTTGAAAATATCATTCATAATTAAATTATTATCAACTATTGATAATATAATATACATATTTACAAAAACACACATATATATTTATTTATATTTTAAATTGAATAATTTGTATTTAATTATTCAATTAATTATTAATTAATTAATTTATTCTAGACTCTTCTATAATGTTCCGTGAGCATTTTGCACTTAGTACTCACTATTACTAAATTATTATTTAATTAGTAGAACCTAAATAAATAATTGTAAATTCATTATAATTCTGATCGACGATCAGACAGCGCTGACGTGTCGAGGGTACAATTTTCGTTCATATAATGAAAAATTAAAACTTCGAAGGACAAATTTTTCCACTTATCCATTTTACAACAGCTAGTTTTGTGAACTCTTTCACTAAAAAATACAACATCACTCTCTTACATAATTTGTTGTTAAGATATCTTCCACATCTTCCATTATTTGAAATCAGCATATAATCTCCTTCATAAGCAATTTTTTATATCCATCAAACTACAATCGCTCCTTGAATTTGATTCTCTCAACAGGAACACATAATCCAATATTTTTATGAACCTCAATGGTTCAGAGATACAGATAGTCATGGGTTCATAACTTCATGTGATTGATAACAACATTTTTTCCTATTCGAGCTGACCCTAATTAGCCACATACTTTTCATCAATCCCTTGACCAAAAACATCGGAACTCAAGTCTGATTGCACCTATCGGTTCATGGTAAGAGCGTCTAGTAGCATCGTCCCATAATCACATAGATATCCCTTATAGTGCTTTCAAGAACATTAAGTTATGGTTAGGATGCAGAACATTCCCTTCAATTCAGATATATCAAGATCGAATGTGCAACCATTGGTATATCGAGAGTTGCAAACGAATTCGATAATGATGTGATGTATCTTTGATTAATTACAGTGACATGATATGTACAACTGAGGAAACCCCTTTCCAAAATGCATATGTCTTACTTTGACCAGAGAATCTTTGCATTATTAACTCATCAGATCATATGAGATAACTTCACTCGTGGGAGAGTGCTAAATCTCCAACTACAATGTATTGACTCCTACGTATTTTGAATCTACACTTAACATTGCCACTGATGACCCTTAATGTAGTTAGAAAATAGATCAAAGTGCATACTAGTACACAGAGCCTTCACATTGTCTCGGGTCAAAGGACTAATGGTATACAACCATATGTGATATTCACTCGGAAAGTCTGATAGATGGTTGTTTAGTACATCATCAAATGATCACTCATCTGTATGAATGAACATCTGCATGTCCTTACCAATGAAACATGATGTTTACATCAAAGATAATAGTCTCAAGCTCAAGCGTTCTTTATCCTTATGTTAGGTGGCTGAATCGATTATGAAGCAGTTTAGAATATACAATATGCTTCCTAATATGTTTCATTATTTTCAGTTGAGAGGCAGACCTCATGATACCTATTGTATATTCAAGAACTTTATCTATGTATATTGCATGAGTATGAAAATAAATTAAATGTCATAATTAGATAAAACCGTAAAATACTATTAAAATAAATATTTTTTTTACATAAGATTCAATATAGTGCAAGCCACAAGTTGGCTCACTGGACATTTAATCTTACATTCTCCCACTTTCACCATAGCCAACTACCCATAGACATCAAATTCATTGTTTCACGATGCTTCTAAAACAATTATCCCGGCAGGGGTTTTGTTAGCTGATCAAGAACGTTATGTACAGAGGCGACTCTCTCTACTGATATGTCTCATCTTTTCACAATCTCTCGGTTTATGTGGAACCAATATATATTTGGATCGCTGATGATACCTCGGTTCCTTTGCTTGAGCAACGACATTGGTGTTGTCGCAGTAAAGCGGGGCTGGATCCTCTCCTTAATGAATCACACCAAACTCTTCATCGAAATTCCTCATTCAAACAGTCTCCTTTGTTGTAGTTGATGCAGCTATGTATTCGGCCTCAGTGGTTGAATATGTTGTTGAGACGTCTGCTAATCGTTTTGCTTAAAAAGTATTAGAAAATTTTTTTATTATTTTTTTCCTACCTGTTGTCCTATACATACAAATATACATAAAAATATTTTGACACAATTTTTAAAATAAAACAACCAACTAATATTTAAAAATCAAAGGAAATAGTCAAAACATGAAATCGTTAAACATTTACCAAACTTAAAAATAATCTTTTCAAATATTGCCAAAAGTATCATCCTCTCAAAAACCACTCAAAAAGCATAAATAAATAGTCTTAAAAATCTTTAACGTAAATCATAAACATAAATCATAAATGCGGAAAAGTATAAGCGCTGGTCCTCGGGTTATGTGCACCTTCAGTCCAGCAAAGTCAAACATCAAGACCTCCGTTAACATTATTATCATAATCACCTGCATCAATCACACCTATTGAGTCTAAAGACTCAACACACCATAATCTTGATAACAAATAATACATATACAGATCACATACAACAGTGAAAATACTTGTAATTAAAATATCGTTTTCATAAAGATGCATAAACTTTAAACATAACATTTACGTAAACATTTTCATGATGCATAAACTATAAATAAAAATATTTTCATAATGATGTATCAACTTTAACATAAACATTTCCATAAACTTTTGATAAACATTTTCATATCATCATAAACATATTCATATGAACATGCATAACTTAAACCTCAACATTTTCTTTTTTATCATCTAACCTTTCATCATGAGCACATACATTTTTTTCCTTTTTATTGAATTCAGATCGTTAATTGTGACTTTTTTCATCCTCATAAATTCGATGGATCCATCAACATGTAACCACAGTACTGGGCGGCGGGGACATTAGCGACACTCTCACACATCAACTGAGCCTTGGCCTATCCTCATCGAATGAAAATACGATCGTCGGGGCTCTCTCGGGAGCTTTCTCCCATAGACGGGCTCCCTCTAAGGCTTTTTTCCTCAAATGGGCTTCCTCTGTGGCCTTCTCCCGTAAATAGGCTCCCTCTGAGGCATTTTCCCCTCACGACATTTCCATTCATATCTTCAATAGTCACAATTACTTCACCTCCTCCAATGTTTTACATTTTCACCACTTTATAAAAATCATGCATTTAATGTAATTTTTCTTTTAAAAACAAGCATGCAAAACATCTTTTAACGTTATCGTTATATCATAAAACTCATAACAGTTAAAATAAACTTTTTAACATATAAAAATCCTTAAACTTTTAGAATAAGCATTTTAACATCATAAACATTTAAAATAGATATTTAAATCATAAACATTTAAAATAAACATTTTAACATATTAAAAATCCATAAACATTTTAAAATAAACATCTTGGCATATTAAATCATAAAAAAAACCTTAAACATTTAAAATAATCATATTAGCATATAAAACAGCCTTCAGGACACTGCCATGATGTTTACTAATTTTCAGGTGTAAAATTATTGTTTTGCCCCTAGACGTAAAATTTCACGACTTTGACTTTTTCTTAATTCCATTGACTCTAACATGTTTCAAATAATTATTTAAGCTTACTTGAATTTTATCTTATTTTTATTTAGCTTAAATCGATGACTTTTAATTTATTCTTAAAATATATCATATTACTGCGTTTTAATCACGAATTAAACCAAACCTTAATATAAAGTTCTCAAATTAAAAAATTTGACTTTTAATAATTATTTGAGCTTAAATATAAATTTTTTGTAATTTTATTAAGCATAAATCTAGGCGTTTCAATTAATTCTTTAATTAGTGTTTCGTTCGGCGATTAAATCTCGGATAAATCCAAAACTCATTATTTTGACCCCAAATTTTAAACATATTATTTTTAATATTTATGATACCCTTCCAAATCATGAGCCACAGCCGTGGACCCATTGATTCAATTTTTATTCTTTAAATTTTGAAATTGACACATATAAGGACACCCCAAGCCATTTCTCAAAATACTCGAGCCACGCTCGAGCCACCTTGAGCCAAACCCTAGCCAACCCACCTAGGCACCCTATTGACCAAGCACGGCCCATAGAACTTGGCTCTAGCTTGTTCAAACCCTGCTGGAACTTGACCCAAAATCTGCTTGTGTGCGTGTGAGGTCTCCCTTGAGTAATAGGACTCCTATATAGTCTAGGACCCTTCCAACCCTTAACCACCTAACCCCTCATAACCTTCCCTGGACCATGCTTAGACCCAGCCAAGACCAGCCCAACCCCTAGAACACAGCAGCAAAGCCTCCTGAATTTAGAAGCAGTAGCTGCGCGACTACACCTCTCACGTTTACATGCTTTTGAAACGTCTTGTCCTTTTTATTGCTTTAAAAGTACTAGAATTTTTTTTTTATAAACACTCGATTTTCGACCATGACATATGACTCATGTATAAAATATTTTACCCTTTAAAATAAAATCTCAACCAACTAGCATTTTAAAAATCAAGTGCAATAGTCATAAAATGAAATCGTCAACTGTTTTACCCAACCTAAATAAAGCAATAAGTTTGAAAAGTATAGCCCATACTAAACCTCTCAAAAATCTCTCAAAAGCATAAATAAATAGTCTTAAAAATCTTTATCTAAAATCAGTAATCATAAAACATAATGCGGAAATAGTAGAAGCGCTGGTCCTCGGGTTGTGTGCGCCATCAGTCCAGTCAAATCATCCGTCAAGACCACCCTCAACCTCACCTGCATCCATCACACCTAGTGAGTCTAAAGACTCAACACACCATCATCTTTATAGCAAGTAATACGTAATACAGTCAACATATAATAGTGAAAAATATTTGTACTTAAAATATCGTTTTCATGAAGATGCATAAACTTCAAACATGAACATTTTCGTAAATATTTTATGATGCATGAACTTTAAATAGAAACATTTTCATAATGATGCATCAACCTTAAGAATAAACATTTTCATGACATGTATAACATAAACCTTAACATTTTCCTTTTTCCTCAACATGACATGACATAAAACCTTTTTAACATGATCATAAACATTTTCTTTTCCCTTTTTGTTGAATTCAAATCGTTAATTGTGACTTTCCTGACATGACATGACATGAAAATCGATGGATCCATCTACGTGAAACCGCAGTACTGGGCGGCGGGGGACACCAGCAACACTCTCACCGGTCAACTGGGCCCTGGCCTATCATGATTGAATAGAAATACGATCGTCGAGGTTCCCTCGGGGGCCTTTTCCCATAAATGGGTTCCCTATGGGGCCTTTTCCCCTCACGATATTCTCATTCTTCCGTTACCACAAAACCGTTACCACATATTCGCAATGACGGAAACACGATCGTCGGGCTCCCACTGGGACCATAACCCTCACGATGTCGCCAACATTAACGAATTAGTCACAATAACTTCACTTTCTTCAACATTTACATTCTCATCACTTTATAAAAATAATGAGTAGCATTACATTTTGTTTTTGAAACCAAGCATGCAACATGTCTTTTAAATGTCTTCCTTAAATCATAAAATCCCTTAAACATTAAAAATCATAATTTAATCATGAACATTTCATAAACATTTAAAAATAATCATACTTCCATAAAAACAGCATTTAGGGCACTGCCATGACCTTTACTAATTTCCCGGTGTAAAAAGACTGTTTTACCCCTGGACTCGACATTTTACGTTTTCGACTTTTTTTCTTGATTTCATGACTCTAAAATATCCCAAATAATTATTTAATCTTACATGAATTTTTCCATAATTTTATTTAGCTTAAATATTATACTTTTTCATTTATCTTTAATTAATTGTTTTGACGGTGTTTTAATCCCGAAAAATCCAAAACTTTAATATAAAATTCATAAATTCTAAATTTAGTCTTTTTATATTATTTGAGCCCTTATGGACCATGACTCGAACCCCGTGAGCCGTTTTCAAATTTTTCTTATTTTAAAAGACCCTAAATGACATATAAATTTCACCCCCGAGCCAACTTCTGATTTTCACGAGTTACCCCCAAACCATGTTGGTCCAAAACTTGCCCAACACCATAAATTAGCCTACTGGACCTTAAGTTTACCATGAAACCATTCCAAAACCCAAAAACAAGCTCCTCCTAAGAGACTCTATGCTGGCCGAGGGTTTCCACATGCATGGACTCTATGTTTTTGATGTCTGAACCCTAAGCCGACGCCGCAGCCCCTGAACCAACATGTTGTGCACCACCTTAGGACCCTAGTGAACCACCCTTGCCCAGCCCGTGCCCCGCAACGAGCCCCTTAACCCCCTGCAGCCGCGCGAAGACAGCACAGCTGTGGGTTGTTTTTCTCGGGTAGAGTCCTAGCTCAGCTAGGACTCTTTCTCAGCCCTTAGCGTGAGTCCTAGCTTGGCTAGGACTCTGCCCCTGACCCGTGCACGACCCTAGCCGAGCCCTGGCCCAAGCCAAGACCAAGCCTCCCCCTAGAACAAGCAACCCGATCGCCCCAACAGCAAGTTTCTGGTTTTGGTTTGCTTGTTTGTTCTCCTTTGCTTTCTGCCGAAACTTGGGTGTGTGTGTGGGACTTTAATTTACTTAAAAGCTTTGGTTAAACATAATATGGCATCATGGCAGCCCCTTAGCATGCAAAGAACAAGTAATTTGAATCAAAAGCCATCTTTCCTCATGCATACATGCAATATACCGAAAATTATGAAAATAATTTCATGTTCTTCATGCATACAATAATTCAAACAATAATATGATATGAAGGATGAGAAAAGGAGATGTATGGCGTGCCTTTGCGTTATATACGCTCGAATATCCGTTGACGACGAAGAACGGGAGACCACTTTGGCTTGATTCTACTTGTAACCTTCAAAAACCCTCCTCCAAGTGTGCTGTGTGTGTGCCGTGAGATAGGTGGAGTGTTTTCAGAATTGTTCTCTCAAAGTGTGGCCGATAATTTGTGTCAAGTGTGTAGGGTTTTTACTTATTTAATACTTTAAATATTAGTTAATCACCTACAAGGCTTTTTAGGCCTAATAAGCCATCTAATTAGGCCCATTAGTCTAGGTAGGACATAATTAAAATATTACCAAAGTTTTTCTTTAATTAAGATGTGAATTTATAAGCCGGGTTGCCAAAAAGTTCGTATTTTAGTTGAAAAACCAACACCGATAAAATTTACGTCCCGACGTATAAAATCACCTCAAAACCCTTTATTTTCAAAAATACTAAAAAGCATCGACCATATTTCAAATAATTGAAATTAATTATTTAATAAAAATATTTTACATTTTCAGCCCTCGGTCTCCGTTCCTCGGTCGTCACTTGAATATTCCTAAAAATATAATTTTATGCATGATGACAATAAAATCTCATTTAGCATATAAACAAGTATGTCACATAATTAATTAGCAAATAAAAATCAACTATTGTTTATTTTTCATAAATTCCTAGATTCGCATGCCGTTGGATTACGTCGTCTTAATTTTGGACCTTACAATTCCTCCCCCCCTTAAATAAAATTTCGTCCTCGAAATTAGAATAGAACTTACCGAATAAATCTGGATAGCGACTCTTCAAGTCTCTCTCGGTTTCCCAAGTAGCTTCCTCTTCCGAGTGATTCAGCCACTTGACCTTGACCATTGGAATGACTTTGTTACGCAATATTCTTTCTTGCCTTGCTAAGATCTGGACAGGTCTTTCCTCATAGGTCATGTTTGGAGTTAGTTGGAGTGGTTCATAATTAAGCACATGCGACGGATTCGACATGTACTTCCGCAGCATTGAAATATGGAACACATTGTGAACTCCTGAAAGCGCTGGTGGCAACGCCACTCTATAGGCTAGTGTCCCAATTCTCTCCAAAATCTCGAATGGACCAATAAATCTTGGACTTAGCTTGCCCTTCTTGCCAAAGCGCATAACACCCTTCATGGGTGCTATCTTTACGAATATATGGTCGTCCACTGCAAACTCTAAGTCCCTACGCCTTTTGTCCGCATAACTCCCACCCTTTCTGACTGTCCATCGGTTTGAGGATGGAATGCTGTACTGAATAACAACTTGGTCCCCAATGCTGCATGCAGACTTTTCCAAAAAAGAAGACGTGAATCTCGGATCTCTGTCAGAAACAATAGACACTGGAATCCCATGCAGACGAACTATCTCTCGAATGTATAACTCTGTATACTGAGTCATGGTGAATGTCGTCTCAATAGGTAGAAAATGCGCTGATTTCGTAAGACGATCAACTATCACCCAAATGGCATTCAATCCCTTAACAGTCTTAGGCAATCCCACCACAAAGTCCATTGTGATATTTTCCCATTTCCACTCAGGAATAGGGAGTGGCTTCAATTTTCCCGCTGGTCTTTGATGCTCTGCTTTGACTTACTGACAAGTCAAACACTCAGATACATATCTCAGAGTGTCCATCTTCATGCCTGGCCACCAATATAACAACTGCAAATCTCTATACATCTTTGTACTGCCCGGATGAATGAAATATGGTGTGTCGTGGGCTTCCTTCATAATAAGATCTCTCAAAGAATCGTCACTAGGAACCCATAGACGGTCTCGATAACGGACTAAACCATCCACCACTGAATATAAATTCCGGCCCTTGGCTTCATCTCTTGCTCTCCACTTTTGCAACTGCTCATCAGTAGACTGCCCATCCCGAATTCTGTCTCTCAAAGTCGACTGCACTGATAATGTGGCAAGATTAGGGGCCTCGCCCCTAGCATACACTGTAAGCTCAAACCGCTGTATCTCGGACTGCATCGGTCTTTGGAGTGATAAATGCGTGATAACTGCTGCTTTCTACTCAATGCGTCTGCCACTACATTAGCTTTTCCTGGATGATAGCTAATGTCACAATCATAGTCCTTTACCAATTCAAGCCATCTGCGCTGTCTCATATTCAACTCTTTTGGGGTGAAGAAGTATTTCAAGTTTTTATGATCAGTGAATATTTTGCACTTCTTCCCATAAAGGTAGTGTCTCCAAATTTTTAGTGCAAAGACTACTGCTGCAAGCTCAAGATCATGAGTAGGGTAGTTCTTTTCATGAATTTTCAACTGTCTTGACGCATAGGTGATAACTCGGTCGTTTTGCATCAGAACTGCGCCCAAACCAAGTTTAGAAGCGTCGGTATATAGAACATACTCTCCTTGCCCCGATGGCATAGATAACACTGGTGCGGATATCAAGGCTTGCTTCAACTTGTCAAAACTGTCTTGACACTCGGATCCCCAAATAAACTTAGCATTTTTCTTCGTCAAAGATGTCAAAGGCACTGCAATAGATGAGAACCCCTTGATGAATTTGCGATAATAGCCAGCTAGTCCCAAGAAACTGCGAATCTTGGTGACACTCTTCGGTACTGGCCACTCTTTTACTGCCTCAACTTTACTCGGATCAACTTCCACGCCATCACTAGAAATGATGTGGCCTAAGAACGCCACTCTGTCAAGCCAAAACTCGCACTTGCTGAACTTTGCATATAGCTCTCTGTCTTGCAGTACTTGCAGTGCGGTCCTCAAATGACGGCTATGCTCCTCTCTGCTCTTGGAATAGATCAAAATGTCATCAATGAAGACAATAATAAACTGATCCAGATACGGCTGAAATACGCGATTCATGAGATCCATGAAGATCGCTGGTGCATTGGTCAACCCAAATGGCATGACCATGAATTCATAGTGCCCATATCTCGTGCGAAATGCTGTCTTGTGCACGTCAGACTCCTTGACTTTCAACTGATGGTATCCAGATCGCAGATCAATTTTAGAAAATATTGATACTCCTTGCAACTGATCAAACAGATCCTCAATTCTTGGCAGTGGATACTTATTTTTGATGGTAACTCGATTAAGCTCTCGATAATCAATGCAAAGACGCATGCTGCCATCTTTCTTTTTCGCAAACAAAACCGGAGCGCCCCATGGAGAGTAACTAGGGCGAATGAAACCCTTGTCTAGCAATTCTTGAATTTGATCTTTCAATTCTTTCATTTCTGCAGGTGCTAGACGATATGGTGCTTTCGATATAGGAACAGTGCCCGGCATAAGATCAATAGAGAATTCCACTTCACGATCGGGCGGAGTGCCAGAAACGTCTTCGGGAAAGACGCTAGGAAAATCTCTCACAACATCAACATCTTCTAACTTCTGACTGGTAGATGCATGCGTGGTAGTGACACATGCCAGGTAAGCTTGGCATCCACGCTTAATGAGCTTCCTCGCACATAGACAAGAGATGATGTGCAGCATTTGCTTGTTTCTCGCCGCCTCAAAGACAAAAGATTTACCACTAGGCGGTCTAATAGATACTGATCGCTGACGAAAATCAATCGAAGCTCCATTTGCTGATAACCAATCCATCCCAAGTATAATATCAAATTCGGGCATAGGAAGCACAATAAGATCTGCCCGAACTACATCCCTGAATAAACGAAGCTCCAGATTCTTGACAATCTTAGACGTGAGCAATTGATTACCGGAAGGAATAGTAACTTTGAAACCCAAACCCATGTCTTGAGGAGTAATATTTAGTCTTTTGATGAAGGTTTCTGATATGAAAGAATGTGTAGCTCCTGAATCTAGCAAGGCATATGTAGCTACACCTAGAATGATGATCCTCCCTGCGGTGAACATGTCTTTTAAATCTTTTCGAGTTGAAGCTTAAGGATTTACTATCATTAATTCCCAAAGTTTATGAATATTTCGTGTCGAACTTAAACATTTCTTGAAGAAAATTGCACTTTAGTCCCTCAACTTTTGAAATTTTCATTTTTGACCCCAAAATTTCGAATTATTGCAATTAAGTCCTTATATTATTTGAAATTCTGATTTAGCCCTTCATGTTTCGAGAATTGCATTTTGATTCTTAAGATTTCATAAATTTCACTTAGGTCCCTTATTTTCGAATTATTGCATTATAGTCCCTTTAATTTTTTCGAAATTGCACAGTAGACCTCAAAGTTTTGAAAATTGCACAATAACCCCCAAAATTTCGAAATCTCCCTAAATTATGATTTTCTTTAATTTTGGCCCTAAAACTTTTTATTTGGAATCATTCCATCCTTCACATAAAACAAGGCACAAAATTCAAATCAGTTTCTATGGTTTCTAAAATTATCACTTAAATCCAACTAGGTAGAACATGCAACCTAATTTATTCTAGGTTGAAACTTGATCCCAAATCAATTTTAATAACCAATTTAACACTTCATGCATTAATAAGCAAGGTTACCCGTGATGAGTGTAGTGTCTGCCTCTTCCTCAGCTTCCTCGGCATTCATAACATAAGCTCGGGCCGTGGTAGCTGCTTTCTTCTTTGGACACTCGATAGCTTTGTGTCCATCCTCCTTGCAGTAAAAACATTTAAATGATCCTCATTCACATTTGCCAAGATGTGTACGGTTGCACTGTTTGCATGGTTGTCTCTCAGCAGGCTTTGGTGCTCCAGGATTTTGTGGCTTTGGTGGCGCTGGCTTCTTGACTTGACCTTGGGGCTTTTGAGGCCCTTGAGGTCTAGGAGAACCCGTATTTGGCTTCTTATTCGGCTGATTGTTATTTTGATAGTGCTGCCTCTTGCGCTGAATCTCAAACTCAATGTCCTTCAAGGACTGCTCAGCCTGATGCGCATAAGTAACTGCCATAGCATAGTTCTCCAGACGCATCATTATAACTTTATCCCGAATGGTAGGTCGTAGGCCATCCATGAAATGCCTAAGCTTTTCTTCCGCATCTCCAGCAATAAGGGGTACAAAGTGGCAACCCCTATCAAACTTCTTCACAAAATCAGCAACAGATATGTCTCCCTGACGGAGAGTCATAAATTCCCTCTTTATCCGGCTTCTGACGTCAGCAGTAAAGTATTTCTCATAGAATTTCGTCTTGAACTGTGCCCAAGTGAGTGTAGCAAGGTCAACACCATGCTCGACTCCTTCCCACCATAAAGAAGCGTCGTCCCTAAGCAGATAAGTGGTGCACCTCACACGGTCGGCATCTCCCATGTCTAGATAGCGAAAATGTACCTCAAGTGAACGGATCCAACTCTCAGCAGCAAATGGATCGCTGGTGCCAGAAAATTCCTTCGGCCCTAGCCTCCGGAACTGCTCATAGATATCCTGCAGTGGCCTAGGTGGCTGCTGTAGCTGCTGCTGCTGCATCTGCTGTAACTGCAGCTGTAACTGCAGCTGTTGTAACTGTTGCTGCTGTAATTGTTGCTCGAAGAGACGAGCCATACCCTCTAATGCACGAGTAGCAGGATCCCCTGGAGGAGGAGGTGGTGGTGGTGGTGCATTTCTTTGACTATTCCCTCGACGATTAACACTGTTCTCTTCCTGATTCTCGATAACGGGTACACGTCTAGGAGGCATTTTATCTGAATGTTTTCCAAATTCTAACGTAACCAACATGCAATTAAATCTAAGTTTCCTAATCATGCGACATGTCCTAATTCATTTTATCAATTTAAGCATGCAAAGCATAAATACCCAAAAAGCTAATAAACATGCATCATAAACATAATATTCATATCATCATGCAGGTAACATCATACTAAATCATATAAAACATGTAAACTTACAAATTGAGGCTTGACGACTGATCTTCCCGGCGCTGATGGTGGCACAACCCTTTACAGGATCTTTGCTCTGATACCAACTGAAACGTCATGTCCTTTTTATTGCTTTAAAAGTACTAGAATTTTTTTTTTATAAACACTCGATTTTCGACCATGACATATGACTCATGTATAAAATATTTTACCCTTTAAAATAAAATCTCAACCAACTAGCATTTTAAAAATCAAGTGCAATAGTCATAAAATGAAATCGTCAACTGTTTTACCCAACCTAAATAAAGCAATAAGTTTGAAAAGTATAGCCCATACTAAACCTCTCAAAAATCTCTCAAAAGCATAAATAAATAGTCTTAAAAATCTTTATCTAAAATCAGTAATCATAAAACATAATGCGGAAATAGTAGAAGCGCTGGTCCTCGGGTTGTGTGCGCCATCAGTCCAGTCAAATCATCCGTCAAGACCACCCTCAACCTCACCTGCATCCATCACACCTAGTAAGTCTAAAGACTCAACACACCATCATCTTTATAGCAAGTAATACGTAATACAGTCAACATATAATAGTGAAAAATATTTGTACTTAAAATATCATTTTCATGAAGATGCATAAACTTCAAACATGAACATTTTCGTAAATCTTTTATGATGCATGAACTTTAAATAGAAACATTTTCATAATGATGCATCAACCTTAGGAATAAACATTTTCATGACATGTATAACATAAACCTTAACCTTTTCCTTTTTCCTCAACATGACATGGCATAAAACCTTTTTAACATGATCATAAACATTTTTTTTCCCTTTTTGTTGAATTCAAATCGTTAATTGTGACTTTTCTGACATGACATGACATGAAAATCGATGGATCCATCTACGTGAAACCGCAGTACTGGGCGGCGGGGGATACCAGCAACACTCTCACCGATCAACTGGGCCCTGGCCTATCATGATTGAATAGAAATACGATCGTCGAGGTTCCCTCGGGGGCCTTTTCCCATAAATGGGTTCCCTCTGGGGCCTTTTCCCCTCACGATATTCCCATTCTTCCGTTACCACAAAACCGTTACCACATATTCGCAATGATGGAAACACGATCGTCGGGCTCCCACAAGACCATAACCCTCACGATGTCGCCAACATTAACGAATTAGTCACAATCACTTCACTTCCTTCAACATTTACATTCTCATCACTTTATAAAAATCATGAATAGCATTACATTTTGTTTTTGAAACCAAGCATGAACATTTCATAAACATTTAAAAATAATCATAATTCCATAAAAACAACATTTAGGGCACTGCCATGACCTTTACTAATTTCCCGGTGTAAAAAGACCGTTTTACCCCTAGACTCGACATTTTACGTTTTCAACTTTTTTTCTTGATTTCATGACTCTAAAATGTCCCAAATAATTATTTAAGCTTACATGAATTTTTCCATAATTTTATTTAGCTTAAATATTAGACTTTTTCATTTATCTTTAATTAATTGTTTTGACGGTGTTTTAATCCCAAAAAATCTCAAACTTTAATATAAAATTCCTAAATTCTAAATTTAGTTTTTTTATACTATTTGAGCCCTTATGGACCACGTCTCAACCCCCGTGAGCCGTTTTTCAATTTCTCTTATTTTAAAAGACCCTAAATGACATATAAATTTCACCCTCGAGCCAACTTCTGATTTTCACGAGTTACTCCCGAACCATGTTGGTCCAAAACTTGCCCAACACCATAAATTAGCCTACTGGACCATAATTTTACCATGAAACCAAACCAAAACCCAAAAACAAGCTCCTCCTAAGAGACCCTATGCTGGCCGAGAGTTTCCACTTGCATGGACTCTATGTTTTTGATGTCTAAACCCTAAGCCGACGCCCCAGTCCCTGAACCAACATGTTGTGCACCACCTTAGGACCCTAGTGAACCACCCTTGCCCAGTCCGTGCCCCGCAACGAGCCCCTTAACCCCCTGCAGCCGCGCGAAGACAGCACAGCTGTGCGTTGTTTTTCTCGGGTAGAGTCCTAGCTCAGCTAGGACTCTTTCTCAGCCCTTAGCGTGAGTCCTAGCTTGGCTAGGACTCTGTCCCGACCCATGCACGACTCTAGCCGAGCCCTGGCCCAAGCCAAGACCAAGCCTCCCCCTAGAACAAGCAACCCGATCGCCCCAACAGCAAGTTTCTGGTTTTGGTTTGCTTGTTTGTTCTCCTTTGCTTTCTGCCGAAACTTGGGTGTGTGTGTGGGACTTTAATTTACTTAAAATCTTTGGTTAAACATAATATGGCATCATGGCAGCCCCTTAGCATGCAAAGAACAAGTAATTTGAATCAAAAGCCATCTTTCCTCATGCATACATGCAATATACCGAAAATTATGAAAATAATTTCATGTTCTTCATGCATACAATAATTTAAACAATGATATGATATGACGGATGAGAAAAGGAGATGTATGGCGTGCCTTTGCATTATATACGCTCGAATATCCGTTGAAGACGAAGAACGGAAGACCACTTTGGCTTGATTCTACTTGTAACCTTCGAAAACCCTCCTCCAAGTGTGCTGTGTGTGTGCCGTGAGATAAGTGGAGTGTTTTCAGAATTCTTCTCTCAAAGTGTGGCCGATAATTTGTGTCAAGTGTGTAGGGTTTTTACTTATTTAATACTTTAAATATTAGTTAATCACCTACAAGGCTTTTTAGGCCTAATAAGCCATCTAATTAGGCCCATTAGTCTAGGTAGGACATAATTAAAATATTACCAAAGTTTTTCTTTAATTAAGCTGTGAATTTATAAGCCGGATTGCCAAAAAGTTCGTATTTTAGTTGAAAAACCAACACCGATAAAATTTATGTCCCGGCGTATAAAATCATCTCAAAACCCTTTATTTTCAAAAATACTAAAAAGCATCGACCATATTTCAAATAATTGAAATTAATTATTTAATAAAAATATTTTACATTTTCAGCCCTCGGTCTCCGTTCCTCGGTCGTCACTTGAATATTCCTAAAAATATAGTTTTATGCATGATGACAATAAAATCTCATTTAGCATATAAAAAAGTATGTCACATAATTAATTAGCAAATAAAAATCAACTATTGTTTATTTTTCATAAATTCCTAGATTCGCATGCCGTTGATTTACGTCGTCTTAATTTTGGACCTTTCAGTTTTGCTCGTGCTAGCAATGACCCAAGCCACTCCAGCCCCTGCCTCAACCCCGGACAACCATCCTTAGACCCTAAATGACCCACCTGGCTCGGACCCAGGCCAGCCGCGAGCCCTCTTTTGTCAGCCACACCAGCAGCTGCGCGTGAAGAGTCCCTTCGCGTACTCTTCTTTAGCCACCTCCCTCGAACCTAGCTGCCCTAGGACCCTACCTAGCCTTCGAACCTGACCTTGGACAAGCCCCCAACCAGCCCTGGCCAGCCTCGTGACCCCATGCAAAACCTCATGAATTTTGGACAACCAAAACACTCACGGCTCTTTCTTCCTAACTTTTCCCTTCGGTTCCAGCTTTTTAATTTTCATGTTGTGCAGTATTTTCATATGTTCTATGACCTTTTAAAAGCATGTACAAACATCCCATAACAATTCCTAATCATGGCAGCCCCTTATGCACATAAAAATCATGATTTTTGGATCAACAACATGCTTTAAAAATTCACCTTTGATGCATAAACGAAATTATTTGAAAGCTTCACTTGTTTTCATGCAAAACATAATTAAATACATAATATAGTGTGATGATGAGTGAAGGAAGAATATGGTTTGCCTTTGCGTATTAAACGCACGATTTTACGTTGACGAATCGAAGAACGACGACACGAAGATGATGACTTGATTTTTCCTTGAAACCTACGAATTTTTCCTTACAATTTTTATGTGTGTGCCGTGTGTTTATGTGAAGGGGAGAGTTTGAATATTTATGGGGTGTGGGGCGTGGGAAATTATGAGAGTTTGGGGTAGGTTTAGCTTATAAATATTTAATTAAATCACTAATAAGGCTTAGGCTCATTAAGGTTCTTAATTAGGTCCATTAGTGACTAATTAAAATATTAAAAATAATTTGGTTTAAATAAGTTTGTGAATTTATTAGCCGGGTTGCCAAAACGTTCGTATTTTTGTTGAAAAACCAACACCGATAAAAATTACGTCTCGGCGTATAAAATCACCTAAAAATCCCTTATTTTCACAAATAAGAAAAAGCATCGCCCTTAATTTAAATTAAAAACAATTATTCAATAAAAATATTTTCTATTTTTCAGCCATCGGTCTCCGTTCCTCGATCTCAACTCGAATAACCTTTAATAATACATTTTAATGTAACCGTGTAGAAAAGTATATTTTAAACATGTAAATATGCACAAAATAAATTAATTTATGCAATTAAAACAATTAATTAAAATATAAGAGAATTTAATAACTTGCGTGCATGTGGTTCGCGTGAACTTTTAAATTTTCGGGCCGTTACAGTCGTGGTGTCTTTCTTGGAGCTCTTCCAAGAGAAATCACCACCATTGAGCTTGAATACATATCTTGAGGTTGATTTCAACTTATCCACATCAGATTGAAAGCTAGAATCAGTATAGCCTTTCAATTTTCATTATCCACTCCCATAAACCATGAAAACATTCTTGGTTCTTTTTAAATACTTAAAAATATCTTTTACGATTTTTCAATGCAATGGACAGGGATTCTATTGATATCTTCTTGCAACACTCAGTGCAAATGTAATATCAAGTCAATTAGATATCATATCATAAATTATCTGCCAACATCAGACGCATATGTGATGCAGCTCATTATTTCTATCTCATCGTCAGTATTAAGGCACATAAACTTAGATAGAGTCGCACCATGACACATTGAGATATATCCTTTCTTGGACTCCTCCATAGAGAATCTCATCAGTACGCTATCGATATAATTGAATTGGGTGAGTCACTGTATTCTTTTTTTATCTATACCTATAGATATGTATTCCTAATACATGAGATGCTTTACACATATCCTTCATGACGAATTCACTAGCTAACCTCTCTTTAGTTGATTGCGACATTCTTTTCTATCTAATAGAAACTTTTTCTCCAAGAAGAAGACATTCCTTGAAACAAACCCCTTTGTTTCATTGGGATCATAGAAATAATGTAACAGAATTCTTTGGATATCCCACAAATTAGCACAAACTGCCTTTTCTATCCAATTTGTCTCTACTGCATACTTCACATAAGCAGGACATCTTTATATTCTTAAGAAAGAAAATTTGGTAAGCTTTCCTATTCATATCACATATGGAGTTTTATCAACTGGCTTTGCATAGACTTGGTTCAACGACATTGTCGCAATGTCAAGCGCAAATCCTTAAAAGGATGGCGACAATTCAATAAATCCAATCATAGATCGAACCTTGTTATTCAATGTCCGATTACGACTTTCTAACATACCATTGAGCTAAGGTGTGGCAGGTGTAGTCCATTGTGAGATAATAGTATTCTTTTTAAGGTAGTTTTGAAATTCAGTACTTATGTATTCTCTATCTCAATTACACTGAAGTGTTTTAATGTTCTTTCCTAATTTTTTCTCTACTTCAACTCTGAATTCTTTAAACTTTTCAAAAATTTCAGACTTGTATTTCATGTCGTAGCAACCCCTGTCCATTGTCCGTTCCTAGGAAGTCTCATCAACCCTTAGTCTTATAATTCTTATTATCACCTGAAAATCATTGTATAGATGATAACCACATCAAGTATCTGATGCCCAATAAGTTATTTAATTCAAAATAAAACAATCGATTGCCAAAACTCTTCTACGCTAAATATTCCTTACAGTTGTGCTTTCAATATCTAGGATTCTTGCAGTGGAGGAAAACATTTTTTGTCTTATTGGGCTTTCTGGGCATTTAGAAGTGTTTGAAACTTGCTTCCTAATGAGTTTATGTTACTAGGAAGGAGCATAACTGTGAGGCCCGGGGCCGAAAAGGGCGGGGGGTGATCGCCGGTGCCATCAGTTGCACGGACAATGAGCGGCTCCTGGCAAGCTTCTAGGTGGAGGAAACATGTAACGACCCATTACAGGCCCAGTGGGCAGCCCATACGGCCCACTTCCCCGATCGACCCAAGGCTATCCCGATCTTGGGCTCCCTCAAAGGGGCCTTTTTCCTCACGGGCTTTCCATAGGCGTCGTACGAGTTACTCATAGGATCTCCCCCTCCCTGCCAAGGGGTTTCTTTCGCCTCCCCAGGACTCGATCCCATGACCTATAGGATAAGTACATTGATATCAAGAGTCATGGTACCAATCTCAATTGGTACCAGGACTCTTGATATCAATGTACTTATCCTATAGGTCATGGGATCGAGTCCTGGGGAGGCGAAAGAAACCCCTTGGCAGGGAGGGGGAGATCCTATGAGTAACTCGTACGACGCCTATGGAAAGTCCGTGAGGGAAAAGGCCCCTTTGAGGGAGCCCAAGATCGGGAAGCCTTGGGTCGATCGGGGCAGTGGGCTGTATGGGCGGTCTAATGGGCCTGTAATGGCTCAATTGGTACCAGGATTGTGCTAAGTACCTATATATCCATGTGGTCTTAGGTTCGATCCTGGGAAGGCACAGACTCCAGTTCATGGGCTGGAGGAGTTCTATGAGTAACCCCTATGACGCCTATGGAAAGCCCGTTAGGAAAAGGCCCCTTTGAGGGAGCCCAAGATCGGGATAGCCTTGGGTCGATCGGGGCAGTGGGCCGTATGGGCGGTCCACTGGGCCTGTAATGGGTCGTTACAGAACATGAATGAACCATCCCACACGGGAATGAGAGGGATTCCGAGACTGTTCAATGTAATGGACTGTACAGTTGAAGAGGTCTTAAAAAGATTTGATTTGTACTACTCATATCACGAAGGTGCATCTTCTTTTCGGTAGCTCATCACTTAAGAACTCCAAAGTTAAGCGTGCTTGACTTGGGGCAATTTTGGGATGAGTGACCTCCTGGGATATGTGGTAAGCACTAGGAAAACATGTTTTTCTTTGTCCCAGACAAGGAGCCCACTAGGAATACGTGTTTTTCTTTTTTGATAGTGGCTTCATATGTGGTAAGCATATTGACTAACTCTTCAAGGGTAGCCTCCATCTTGTCCATATTGAAGTTCGCCACAAACTCGTCAAACGAATAAGGCATTAATAACAATAGAATATATGTGGACAATTCATTTGGGATGACAAGGTTTAGGCCCACTAACTTTTCGATGAGTCCAATCATCCTCATACCATTGATAGACTCATAATAGTTTGTATTTTTGTAATCATATTACTCATTATTTTCACTTCCGACATGCTTAACTGATACACTTTGGTGTTATTTTGTTGTAGAAATAATTTTTAATGTCTTGGAGCAAATTTGAGTTAAAAAGATAATTTTTATCACATTTGAAATTGTCAAGGTAAAGTTGTGAAAGAAGGACAAAAACAGAAGAAGTCATGGAACAAGGCGTGATCACGCCTGTTGACTGTTCTTCTGTTGTATGTGAAACTGAAGCTGGCAGAATTTCAAGGAGTGAATATCTAAATTTATTAAGATTATGCCAAAATTTAAAGTTCTAATTATGGTATTCGACTTAAAAATAATGCTTGGAGAGAGAAGTTGTTATTGAGAGAAATAAATATTAGATAGAATTTTATTTCATAAAAACTCTATATCCCTTTTTTTAGATATTTTCTAGATTAGGTTTTCTTTTGGTTAATGAGCTTTTCCCTTTAGCCCAATTAACCATCTATACGAGAAGAAGAGAACGAGGCACACACAAAAATTTGACAAGATAATTCTCTCTTCTCCCTCTATCTCTTCAACGTAAAGAACAAAAAGAAGGCCCACAAATTTCTCATATTCTCTCCACAACTATAAGCTTAGTTTTAATTTCTGAATCAAATGATATTTTTACTATTTCAATTTGTCACTGTGAGGCCTTTTGCACTTCAATTTAATATTCTTGTTTGATCAAGTAGTTGTTAGTCTATGATTTATTTGTATGAAAGTTGTATATTGATTAATCTGACAATTTAATTTGATATATAGTTTTTTACTGCTATCCATGAATTTAGTTATCTATAATTGTCATTAATGATTGGTACATAAGTAGCATTAGATTAGGTATGTTGTATTATCATAACATATTTAATCTAAATAAATAGACGAAATTAAATCTATCAATTGTAGCTATTTCGGTTGTTAGATTTTAGAATTAATTTTTTTCACAAAATGGAAATGCTATTTTAAATTAATATAGAACATTATCGTGCCCAGTTGATTATTGATAAGTTTTGATTGAATGCTGTGTTTGGTAAATTAAATTAGGAAAATACAAGGATTTTAGCGGTTATTCTTATAATTATAAGGTTAATTGCTTGTAACTACATGAATAAAGAATATGTTAGCCGATGACCAATGATACAATTGAATAACGGAAACCTCTTATATCAAAGTTTGCTAATATTAACTTTATATTTCATAGTTATTCCTCTTGATTGTTTTTTCCTTGCATACTAAATTAGTTGTAGTATGTATTTCTGATCAAATAAATTTCTATTTTTTTATTGTATTTCTTCGAAAGAAATAAATCTTTTGTTCCCTGTGGATTCGATCCTATTCATCGTTACACTTATATTTTATTTAGAGAGTAGGAATTTAAGTTTAATTTCTCATCGACAGCACATCAACCATGATCTGGATCAAGGTACCTTCTCGAAGGCGTGATGTATAGCTCCTAGCTTGCAAGTCATGGTCCCACCATTTATCAACTTTAGCCAATCCCTCTGAAAGGGCATCGGAAGCAGCCTCTTTTGGATCCGCCTTGTTGAGAACATATGCTATTTTCTCGGAATTTAAAACTCCTCAGCCAGTCTTGGTAATTTGATCTGGTCAGCTTATTTTGATAGAGTATAATAGATAAAGGATTTCATAAACAATATCATCCAATCATAATTTTCAAAAGGTAGAGCCCAATTACAATAATTTTAAATCCTCGCATATTTTGCTTCGTGTTCGATGAGAGCCCGATAATATGATTCACTTTCTCTTCACGTGTTATGCATGACCCATCAATGTTGAACCGTAGTTCCACGTAGTTCACATCAAGTATGTCAAGGAAGTCACAACTTTATGGCGTCCAGGTATCCCCAATAATATAAGTCAGACACTAACCATGGATAGCGTTCATCATGAAATCACTGTTGATGGAAGGCAAGGAAAATTTAAGCCCAGTTTAATTTTCTTTTATTGACTTGATATAAATTTTTAATCTTATTCGAAATGAGATATTTTAATTTTGAAAATTGTCTCATTATTAATTTTAAAATCTTGTGTCATGTTTGTTTGTATGTTTGCCTGATTCATGCAATTCTTGTTATTTTATCAATAATACACATGTTTATTTTTTTATAAAACATCACATTCATTATAAATAAGAAAAGACGATCGATAGCTGAGAGTTAATTGATCTGTATGAGCCAAATAGATCCAATTCCAAATTCTAGGTAAAGGCGGAGTTGCAAATGCAATATTACCTTACGTTCTAATATTTCAAATGTCATCGATATTCAAAACTCTCGAGGATCTTGACCACCATCTTCAAATATTGATCTTCCACTAAATCTATTATTTACAATAAATATTCATGGAATATTGAGATACAAATTTAAGGGGTGAGAACAGACCATGAACCAGACTCAATTTAAAATAAGTATCAAATAATTAAATCGCAACAATGTCAAATATCTTAACATATACCTTAACAAATTAGTCACGACTCTCGATCTTTTTTTTACCATATAATATCATATGTTATATTAAAAATATAATATCAAATATTATGAAATCATGTGTTGAGGATCGGGTTGAGTTTAGAAGGGGGGTTGAATAAACTCAATGGCCAACTTATTAAATTCTTTCGAATGATGTGCTAAAATCCTGTTAGAGATTTTAACGATTCTTGTTCAAGTATAAAGACCAGCAGATCACAAGATAATGTGCGGAAAACGATCTGTTGGTTAGTGGGTGAAAAATAATAAAGCCGAAAAGCAGTAGATAGCACAAGGTTTGTTTCTGGAAGTTCGAAGATGAATCTTCTACGTCTCCCCTTCTTCTGTTTCCAGAAGGTATCACTAAAAGACTTTGGTGAATACAGCACAACAATTGTACACACCCACTTCAACAGGACTTACCCTTCGCCTATTGAAACTCTTAGCTTTACAACTCAACTTCTTGAATGATCTTAAGTTCTGGAAAAGACTCTTTTCCAGTTACAAATTCTTCTATCAATGAAATAGTGAAGTGAATAGCTTGAGAAGATATAACGAAAAATAGCTAGCACAATATGATCTCAATGATCAAGAGTATGCAATGAAGCGTGTGCTGCTTTTTCAGTGTTTGAGCTCTTTAGATAAGTGAAAGTTCTAACAATGCTCGAATGATGTTTTTCAATTCAGATTTTTGTTCAATGCTACGTGCTACTTCACGAAATTCTTCATCTCCATATATAGGCTCTATTCAACGTTCAAAAACTGAACGGTTCTTTTCTTTTTGGTGGTTCAGCTTTATTGCTTAAAATGGACCCTGCAGAATATATCAAAAGTAATCAGTCGCAGTTCATACCAAAAATGGTATACCGTCTTAAATGTTCTTGTATAGCATTTAATGGCATTTAATGAAGCAATAAATGCTGGTATCACGTTAATAGATCAATGGTAATATTTAGAGACTTTGAGATACGCAAGATTCTGTTAGTGTATATTTCGAATTTTGTATCCTTCTAGTTCTGGTTTTAGCTAAGAAACAGTACTTGACAAGTGCTACAAGTGCTTCTGTTTTTCTGCTATTTTACATCTACTGGTTTTGTACTAAGTCAGCATCTACTGGTTTTTACTAGGATCTCCACAACAAACCTAGATGTTCCTTAGACGTTAAGATGAATAGATAAAACAGATTACGAAGCAGATAAAAATAGTTATTATCCAGAAAAATCACGTAAAGCACAAATTAGTTAAGACAAGAAAATAAAACTAATTTGTTTCAATATCTCTGAAAGTAGCTGCCATCTGGATTTTGATCCCTTCCAGAAGAATGAGGTCTGCAGCTACTCGCTCCAGTTCTATCTCCAGTTCTATCTTCTTCCCTTTTTTTGGCATCATCGGCAATGACCCTAGCAATTAAGTCATCCATTCGCCAAGATAAGTTGTGAATGCCATTAGTCAACATCTCCAGATATGGAGCCTGATTAGAAACTCGATCATTTAGAGCGGTGAGAGATTGAGATTGAGAATCGATCTTGGCATCCATTAGGTCCATGGTGGTAGAGATTGAGCGAAAAAGACCATCATGCTCGGTGAGCCGGGTAAGTATGTCAGATTGAGCAATCGTGAGCTGACTGGAACTTCTGGATATAGCTTGTCGAAAAACAATGGTTTCAGCATTCATTTTATGCACAGATTCCGCTGTTTTATGTATTTCCTTGGACATACGGTCTCGGAGAAACTGAGCACCACTGATTTCTACGGCATTCTCACGAGATAGCCGCTTGACTATATCAGAAAGATTCTGTAGCTCCTTTTGTAGATTATCAATCTGAAACTCTAAATCAAATGGTTCCACAACTGGTGAAGGGGTTTTTGCAAGCAATCGTTGCTTAATGTCTTCCATTCTGGCGATGCGCTCAGGAGACTGCAGAGAAGGAATAATAAGAGCAGTAGATTGTGCAACTTCTGCTTGAGTGATAACAGCTAGTTCTGGTTCAGCAGAAGGTCCTTCTGAAGCAGTAGATTGATCTGTTGGCCCTTCATCTGGTTGCTGCAAAACAGCAGCAGGTACAGATACAGCTTGTGGCTCAACAGCAGAGGGTGAAGTATGCAACAAAGTTGCCATTTCAGCTTGATGAGCTTCTGAAAAATGCTCAAGCTCTGGAAGAGATGAAGAAGCAGTAGCCGTAACAGTAGCAGTGGCAGTAGCAGTTGCAGATTCTGGGATGGATTGGACTGGAGGATGATCAACAGAGGTAGAACTAACGGGCATTGTGTCATCCTGTGCTGCTTGAGTCTGCACAATCGATTCGATCACCTCATCAACCGATGCCAGATCATGAACAGAAATCAGAGAAGATGATTGAGTAGGAACTTCTTGAGGTGCAGGAGTACTAGAGACCTTGACTTCAGGAGAAGCTTTGGTCGGTTCCTCAACTGTCTGATTCTTCAAAATTGCGGAGACAGAAGTGAGACTAAACTTTGGAGGCCGAGAAAAGGCCTTTTCCTTATTAGCAGTTTGTTCAGAAAGAATTTTCAGCTGCTCCGACAAAATTTGAATGACATTCTGGTCATGAAAAGCAGTAGGACTTGCAGAGTCAAAATTTGACTTTAAGGTTTTCAGAACAGTGTCCATCTTCTGCATTTTGAATTTTTCCAGAATGTAATTGCGACGATTTATAGCTTCTATCACATTTCGTGTCCCGGCAGCATCAAAAACCTTTTTCTCATTTTCTACTGTTTGAGCGTAAACACCAGTAGTTTTCAAAAATGTGATTTGGTGGTAGACACGTACCTTAAGCCAATCGTCAAAAAATTTCATATCTTCTCTGGTTGAGATTTCAACTTCTTCCAGATGTAGATTTATTGATGTTTGAATGGTTGATGTTGCCACTGGTGATTGAGACAACTCAGTAATCTTTTCTTTCCCTTTTTCAGAAGTAGCAGAGACTACTGGTTTAAAAGCAGAAGAACCAGTAGCAGATTCTCTAATGACCACACCAGAAGTTGGTCTGAAGCTTTGAGCAGGTGAGGGCCCTGATTCAATCGGTTTGGCTTTGGTGGATGAAACAACAGATGGAAAAACTTGGCGGAGAGGAACATTCTCCAGTTCAGACAGAACCGCTGTTTTCTTGATGCGGATTGTTGTGCGAGGCTTCTTCTTATCTGGAGTGGGAGGTAGTGAAGCTTGCTGAGTGGGTGCTGCTGATTCTCCAGATTCTGTTTTGTCAGAATCAGACAAGACCACAACCCTTTTTCGTTTAATTTTTTTCTGCCCCTCAATTTGAGATTCTCCAATTTCCTTCTTAATGGCCACAAACTCACCAACGGTTAGCTTTGGCCTTAAAGCAAGCACGCTATCAGCATCAGTCATTGTTACCGAAAAGCCATCCTCTTCTACTGTTCCAGGAAAACCAGCATCTTTCAACATCTTACTGATTTTCACAGCAAATCCAGTACTTTTCCTGAGAATCATATCCTTCATAATGCGAAACAGAAAACTTCCCCAATCCACTTTCTTTTCTGATGTGATGGCCACCATCACTTGAACCTTTTCTTTTGTTAGTTTGTCAAAAGTTCCAGCCTTAACTAACAAGGCTTTTGCTACTATATCAGCGAGTACCTGGTACTCAATTTTCAGTAGCTTTTTGAAGCAAGAGGGTGAAAGTTCTTCTCCAGTGTCTGAAAAATTTGTCAAGGCGATGGACATGTCTTCCTTTGAAATGTCCGAGAGCTCGGAAAGGCCAGAAATCGGTAGGAAGAAAGTGGAACCCAGAAGTGCAGCATCAATAGAAATCGATGCATCTCCCTGTGTATAGGTGATCTTGCCTTCCACAACTTCTGCTTTGGCATAGAAATCCAGAAGAACAGACTTGTAGATAACAGCAGGTGATTCCAAGAATATTCGAAGCCCGGACTTTTCCAATGATTTGAACATCTTGACAAGATTCTCATCCTTAATAGTGAGAACAGAAGCAAAATTCACCTGATAAGCATTCAACGTATATGCTGCGGCCATTTCTAAATTTGAAAGAGAATAGAAGTATGTTAGCAGTAGATGCGAAAAAGCAGTAGAGACAAGGAAATAATCTGAGTTCATAAAGCGTAGTAAAAAAATGAACGGTTAAAGCAAAATATACAGCCGTCAGTGAACATTGGGACACGTGTCGATATGTTAGAAGAGAGAGAGACAAAAGTGTCAGTTACTCTACTCATTTTAAAATATTTTGAAAAATTGGCGGGCTATCCGAGGCGGTTGCTAAATAAACAGAAGCTGATTTTTCATTTTATGATAATATCTACTGGAAGTGGATAAGATGCTGAAACAAATGCAGCACTTTAACAACTTCTGGTAGGTATACTGTTTTATCGAAAAGACAAATCAATTTCTAATATAAATGCCATAAAGATGTTCCCCCTCAATTAATCTAGTAGTAATGGATATTAAATACTAAACGACTCTTGGCAATCTTTCAATTTAAACCGTTGAATTTGAACAGTCGCAAGGATCCTTATCTCCTTTGAATATCACTATAAATACCTGCAAGGGTTAAACAAGGTTAAGTAAACATAAAAATCAAATGAAAGAAGAGGTAACAACTGATCCGGAAGCAGAAGTAAGAATGTTCAGAAGACAGCTTGCTGCGATTTCTAAGAAGATGCTGGAAAAAGTCGTTCTGCACATAATGAACCTTGGATCATACTCCTGGAGTTGTAATATTAACAATCAAAAAGATTGTTTGCTTTCATTGAGATTGATATGTAGCATCGATCCCTTCCAGAAGCATGCTAATACAATAAGAAAGTGCTGGTGGATCGATAATGCTAATATCATCTATAATGCCCTGTAAAGTATCTGATTATACATAAGTGCTGACAAGACCCAAGCTTGCTAGATTCTTTTCGAAAAAGAAAAAAAAAGACTCTCCTTCTTCTGCTAAAGTACTTTGCAAGAATACTACAAGCTGCTGATATTACTGAAGACATGAGCTTGATTAGTCTAGAATTTCAGAAGACGTTTCGATTGTCTTGAGATTTCTGTAACTTTCACTTTGTTTAATGTACTGGAAAATTTCTAATGAAATTTCAGTTGAAGTACTTGATGTTCCTTTATTCCTTTCTGCAAACAACTCAATGTTAGAAGAATAAAATGAATAAATGATTAAGTTCAGAAGGAAGTAAGTCGTCTTATGATAGCTTCTACTGGAAACTGAAGAAAGCCTTGTTTTGTTAATGAGACAAAATACTTTCTGCATCTGACACAAAATCACAGAAGATCAGAATAAGGTTCTACCTAAATTAGTGCAATTATTAAATTAAAATACTTGGTAACTGAACCGATGATAGATTGATATGGGATTTTTCATATATATATCTACTGTAGTCAAGACTTTCTCGAGCTTTGGTGCCTGATTTTCATCTATAAATATGAACATGGGGTAAACCAGATAATCATTCTTTAAGAGAACTGGCAAGAGATAATAGTCTTGATTTGGCTGATGAGTTTATGAGGGAGGTGACCGCTGCAAGAAAGAAAGCAATAGAAGACAAAGTGATGAAGAAGACACTTGCTACCTGGACTAAAATCCAGGAGCTTAAGTCCTCCTTTGAGAGTGGGCGAGCATCTTCCACCAAGGAGTTGTTAATGATGAAGAAATATTATCGACGTCTCCATAGTGCTGATAGTGCAGACGTCGCCTCTGATGATGGCGTCTACCTTCTCATGCTCTTAAAGGAGCAAAAGACTCTGAAAAAGATTGCTTTTTCAGAGGAGTTTCTACGTACCTCCACCGGAGAACTGACCACTTGGTTGGCATTCTGGAGGGAGTACATTAAAAAAGAAGTGAGAAATGTACGCCCCCGCTTCTTATTTTTAATAAAATTTTATGTCTACTGATTATTTCTATCGTTCAGCTTTTACCTTCTGCAAAATTAAAAACTGAATAATCACAGAGGAAAAGTTAAGCCATAATATCAGATGATGATAAATAATCAAGTTAAATCTATTAATCCAAGTGTATTTCGAAAGTAAGAAAACTTATTCTCAGGCAGAGGTTTTGTAAAAATGTCTGCTGCTTGCTGATCAGTAGGAATGTATTCCAGACGAATGTTCTTCTTTTGCACATGATCTCTGATAAAATGATGTCTGATATCAATGTGCTTAGTTCTGTAATGGAGTACTGGATTATGTGATATAGCAATTGCATTGGTATTGTCACAAAATATTGGTGATTCAGAGGCTTGAACTCCATAGTCTTTGAGTTGTTGCTGTATCCAAAGTATTTGAGAACAACAGCTTCCAGCAGCAAGATATTCAGCTTCTGCAGTAGACGTGGCTATGGAAGTCTGCTTTTTGCTAAACCAGGAGATCAACCTATCACCAAGAAATTGACAAAAACCACTTGTGCTTTTTCTATCCAGTTTACATCCCGCATAATCAGCATCTGAGTATCCAATAAGATTAAACGACGAATCCTTGGGATACCAGAGGCCTACATTTTGAGTATCCTTAAGATATTTTAAAATTATTTTACCAGCAATATAATGTGATTGTTTAGGGTTTGATTGAAATCTAGCACAAATGCAAACAGCAAACATGATATCTGGTCTACTGGTAGTAAGGTATAACAATGAACCAATCAAACCACGATACTGAGTTACCTCTACTGAAATTCCCCCTTCACCTTTATCAAGTTTAGTAGATGAGCTCATAGGAGTGGAAGCAGCAGCACATGCTTCCATCCCAAACTTTTTCAGTAGTTCCTTTGTATACTTAGTTTGGTTTATGAAGATTCCAGTATCAAGTTGCTTGATTTGAAGTCCTAAGAAAAATGTTAATTCTCCCATCATGCTCATCTCGAACTGGTCCTGCATTAACTTAGCAAACTTTGCACATAATTTGGGGTTAGTTGACCCAAATATGATATCATCAACATAAATCTGAACTAACAATATGTGTTTGTTTTTGGCTAAGGTAAACAAAGTCTTATCTACAGTACCAACGGTGAAACCATGATTAATGAGAAATTGTGAAATTGTGTCGTACCAAGCCCTAGGTGCTTGTTTCAGACCATACAATGCTTTATATAATTTAAAAACATGATTTGGTAACAAATGATTAGAAAATCCTGGAGGCTGTTCAACATAGAATTCCTCTTGTAGTAGACCATTAAGAAACACACTCTTTACATCAATTTGATATACTTTGAAGTTTTTGAAAGCAGCAAAGGCTAAGAATATTCTGATAGCTTCGAGCCTAGCTACTGGTGCAAAGGTTTCATCATAGTCTATTCCTTCTTCTTGTCTGAATCCTTGTGCAACCAGTCTTGCTTTGTTTCTTACAACTGTTCCTTCCTCATTTAGTTTGTTTCTGAATACCCACCGAGTTCCAATGACAGCTTGGTGAGAAGGTCTAGGTACTAGAAACCAAACTTTATTCCTCTCAAATTGATTCAGCTCTTCTTGCATAGCTTCTATCCAACTGGGATCCAGAAGAGCTTCTTCAATCTTCTTTGGTTCATCTTGAGAAATAAAAGCAGCATGCATGTATTCATTTATCATCTGTCTTCTATTCCTTAGTGGAGCTGCTGGATTTCCAATTACCAAAGATGGAGGATGAGATTTTCTCCAAATAAAAGGATTTAGATTGTCTTCATATAAAACAGTAGATTGTTTTGGAGTATTGACTGCTGGTTCTGGAATGTCAGCTGCTGGTTCTGGAGTATCAGCTGCTGGTTCTGGAATGTGAATGTCTAGTTCTGGATTTTGAATATCCTTGACACTTGCTTCTGCATCATCTTCACTGTCTAATTCCAGATAATGCCTGTCTAATCTTTTACTTAAATTAGATATGTTAGTAATCTCGGGAACACTGCTGTCTTCATCAAAGACAACATGAATAGATTCTTCAACATTAAGAGTTTTATTATTGAAAATTCTAAAAGCCTTACTAACTGCTGAATATCCAAGAAATAAACCAATGTCAGATTTTGAATCAAAAGCAGCTAAATGATTTTTGCCTTTATTGTGCACAAAGCATCTAAAACCAAAAACATGAAAGTAAGATACGTTCGGTTTACTTCCTTTCCATATTTCATACGGAGTTTGATTGTTTCTCTTGTTGATCATCGTTCTGTTTTGTGTGTAGCAAGCTGTATTAATAGCTTCTGCCCAGAAGCGCTGAGAGATGTCTGCATCTGCTAGCATTGTTCTAGCAGCTTCTTTAAGTGTTCTATTTCTCCTCTCAGCTACTCCATTTTGTTGAGGCGTCCTGACAGCTGAATATTCATGATGAATGCCCTGTTCATCTAGATATATCTCAAGAATCTTGTTAGTAAATTCAGTACCTCGATCACTTCTGATTCTAATGACAGAAACTGATTTTTCATTTTGAATCTTTTTCAAAAGTTTGATCAGGAGGTTACTGGTTTGATCTTTTCCAGCAAGAAAAATTACCCAAGTAAATCTAGAGAAATCATCAACAACAACAAGGGTGTATCTCATTCCCCCTAAGCTTATGATAGGGATTAGACCAAATAAGTCCATATGTAATAATTCTAAACATCTTGAGGATGATTTGCTGCCTTTATTTTTGAAGCTAGATCTTACTTGCTTACCAAGTTGACATGCAGAACATACATGATTCTTAATAAATTTTATGTCTGGCAATCCATCGACTAAGTTCTGCTTTTTGAGATTGTTGATAGACTTAAAATTTAGATGATTCAGTCTTTTGTGCCACAACCGGTGTTTATTACTTAGAGATGCAACTAAACATGTAGGAGCAATGATATGATCTATGTTCCATGAGATTTTATAGGTGTTGCCTTTTCTTACTCCGGTTATAACAGTAGAATCATCAGCATTTTTAACTGTGCAAGTGTGCTTCTGGAATGCTACTGAAAATCCATTATCACATAATTGACTGATACTGATCAAGTTATAACAAAGATTTTCAACTAAGAGCACATCCTTAATAGTGATGTTACCATGGATAATCTTACCCTTACCCACGGTTTTACCTTTTGAGTTATCCCCAAAGGTTATCTCTGGTCCAGCACAACTTACTACTTCTGATAGCAGACTTTTCTGTCCAGTCATATGTCTTGAACATCCACTGTCCAAATACCACGTTGAGCTACTGATCTTGGTTTTCTTCACCTGTTCCTGCAAGCACAAATTTTAGTATCCGGTACCCAATCTATTTGGGTCCAAGCCTTATTAGTCCCGTTGGAACCCACATTTGTATAATTTTTATACTTCGGGTATCCATGGAGGTGTGTGCAACAGAGGGTCTGTTGTTTCTAACATTGTGCATCTTAGTATGTTGTTCTTCCCTTCTGTTTCTGTTGTCTAGCCTGTATCTCTTTTGAACAGGTCTAGAATTGTAGTACTGGTAGTTTTTAACCTTCATATTAGGTTGTCTTCCTGAGTTGAATCCTCTTCTGATTCTAGAACTCTGGTCAACTTTTTCCTTAGGTTCAACATAACCCAGACCATAATGCATCCTTTTGTTCATCTGATTTACATTCCTTTCTACTGAAACAATAGGTACTTCTGGTTTCTGTACCACACTGGATTTCACAAAGTGAATATACTTCCCTTTGCACATATCCAGTTTTGGCTTAGTATTCGTTTCAGAACTGCCTTCATTATTACAAAATCCGAGATCACTCCTGTCTTCAGATTGTTTTTGTAATTCTTGCATCTTTTCCAGTGAAATAGAGGACTTGTTCCAAACATTTACCAGTAGTGATAACTTCTGGATGTCGAGGTTGACTCAGCATTTGCCATCAGACATTTGATCTCATCTTCATCACTTTCACTCGAATGGCTTTCAGAACCAGAAGATTCAGAACTTGAGTATGCCCATTTGGACTTACTTTCTTCTGCAACCATTGCCTTCCTGCCTCTTCTGGTCTTTTTATCATTGCGTTTGACACCCTTCTTCCTCTGGTCATCCTTCTTTGGTTTTGGACAATCAGCAATGAAGTGTCCAACTTTTCCACAGTTAAAGCATTCCATATCACTAGGTGATGATTCCTTTTTGAAATTGCGGTTGGGACTTTGAAATGTTCTATGATTCTTTCTCATGAATCTGGAAAAATTCTTAACAAATAATGACATTGCGTCATTGCTTATCTGTTCAGCACTTCTCTCAGAAGTGTTCTCTAAAGCAGTAGCAGAAGATGAACTTGGAGCAACTGTAGTAGTAGAGTTAACAGTAGCTGCGAGAGCTTTGGTTGGTGGATTTGCTAAGGGCTCTTCTCCACTTCGAACTTCAAGTTCAAACTCATATGCCTTTAAATCCGAGAATAAGTCGTGTAGTTCTAACTTGTTGAGATCCTTGGAAGCTCTCATTGCCATTGTTTTGACATCTCATTCTCTGGGTAGGCCTCTCATTAACTTTAATGCAATTTCTCTATTGCCAAAGTCTTTCCCAAGAGCTGAGAGTTCATTGACGAGGCTGCTGAATTGTTCATCAAATTCATTCATAGTTTCTCCAGCCCTCATCTTCATATTCTCAAACTTCTGCATGGCTACAAACAGTTTGTTTTCCTTTGTTTCTTCGTTTCCTTCACAGATCTGAATTAATTTTTCCCAGATTTCCTTGGCAGTATGGCACATCTTGATTTTGCTGAAGGTATTTTTGTCGAGTGTCTTGTATAAAATGTCCTTCGCAACGTTGTCAAGATTGGCTTTCTTCTTGTCCTCACTTTTCCATTCATATCTTGGTTTTTCAAGCATCTGAGGTGCACCTTCGGTGATAGCAATAGCTGGATTTGGCTTTAAGATCTTTAATGGACCATCATTGATGACATACCACATGTCATCATCTTGAGCCGCAAGATGAGCGTGCATTCTGATTTTCCAATCATCGAAATCTTCTTTTGAGAACATTGGAACTTTGCTGAAATGAGCCATGTCTATTAAATATTTTTCAGAACAAGAATAACTCTGCTCTGATACCACTTGTTGAGGATCGGGTTGAGTTTAGAAGGGGGGGTTGAATAAACTCAATGGCCAACTTATTAAATTCTTTCGAATGATGTGCTAAAATCCTGTTAGAGATTTTAACGATTCTTGTTCAAGTATAAAGACCAGCAGATCACAAGATAATGTGCGGAAAACGATCTGTTGGTTAGTGGGTGAAAAATAATAAAGCCGAAAAGCAGTAGATAGCACAAGGTTTGTTTCTGGAAGTTCGAAGATGAATCTTCTGCGTCTCCCCTTCTTCTATTTCAAGAAGATATCACTAAAAGACTTTGGTGAATACAGCACAACAATTGTACACACCAACTTCAACAGGACTTACCCTTCGCCTATTGAAACTCTTAGCTTTACAACTCAACTTCTTGAATGATCTTAAGTTCTGGAAAAGACTCTTTTCCAGTTACAAATTCTTCTATCAATGAAATAGTGAAGTGAATAGCTTGAGAAGATATAACGAAAAATAGCTAGCACAATATGATCTCAATGATCAAGAGTATGCAATGAAGCGTGTGCTGCTTTTTCAGTGTTTGAGCTCTTTAGATAAGTGAAAGTTCTAACAATGCTCGAATGATGTTTTTCAATTCAGATTTTTGTTCAATGCTACGTGCTACTTCACGAAATTCTTCATCTCCATATATAGGCTCTATTCAACGTTCAAAAACTGAACGGTTCTTTTCTTTTTGGTGGTTCAGCTTTATTGCTTAAAATGGACCCTGCAGAATATATCAAAAGTAATCAGTCGCAGTTCATACCAAAAAGGGTATACCGTCTTAAATGTTCTTGTATAGCATTTAATGGCATTTAATGAAGCAATAAATGCTGGTATCACGTTAATAGATCAACGGTAATATTTAGAGACTTTGAGATACGCAAGATTCTGTTAGTGTATATTTCGAATTTTGTATCCTTCTAGTTCTGGTTTTAGCTAAGAAACAGTACTTGACAAGTGCTACAAGTGCTTATGTTTTTCTGCTATTTTACATCTACTGGTTTTGTACTAAGTCAGCATCTACTGGTTTTTACTAGCATCTCCACAACAAATTTAAGTCTAACAATTGATACCAATTGTAGGACCGAGTGCTTATTGCTTTACCAAAAGCTATAGCTGGTGGTAATGGTGCAACTCAAATCTTTTAAACCGCACAGCAGCTCAAGCACCACGGTTCGATCGCTCTTCCAGTAGGGACAATTATTGCACCCAACAATCTCCCTCCCAATAATTGCACTCCTCTCAATCAATGGGAATCGAACCCGTGACCTTGGCTCTGATACCAATTGTAGGACCGAGTGCTTATTGCTTTACCAAAAGCTATAGCTGGTGGTAATGGTGCAACTCAAATCTTTTAAACCGCACAGCAGCTCAAGCACCACGGTTCGATCGCTCTTCCAGTAGGGACAATTATTGCACCCAACATCATGTATCTTATAATTATGTCACTAACCGTTATAATTAAAAAATAATTGTAATCTAAATAAATACATTTATTTAATTATCTAATTTATTAATAATTAAATTTTTTGTAAAACTTCTTTTAACATGAATAATAAAATATTAAAAATCATATTTTTAATTTATTTATTTCATAAGAAAATATCATGATTTTATTGAAATTATTCTCAAGGACAAAATAATCCAATTTTCATTAAATATTAACTTTGACTTATAATTTTAAAAATCACAAAATCGCACTCGGGACCAAACTTACTGAGCCCATGAGCTAGAGGCTGCCCTAGGCCATCGAACATCCTCGTTTCTGCCAAAGCCGATGCCCGCCCACTCGACGAAATTTTCGAGAGGCGTTGCCGGACAACACTGTTTTGCACAGGGGCAGAGCACTGCCCTACACGGAACAACCCCCCAATTTTTTTATTGAAAAAAACAAATATGGGCAAACTCCGATGCCAAGATCTGCAGCGGTTGCCCGAGGGAAGTCGTCGCACGCGTGTCCTGCCCTGAAATGTTAGAGCAGAACACGCAAAAAAAAAAATTTGAAAAACTTTCAAGGCCTTCAATTTTTTGATTTCTTTTGTGGTTACAACAATTAGTTCAACACGATTTAAATCACACCACTACTGATGTATCGTTTTCTCGAACCCAATTAGCCGTGGATATTAAAAATTGTGTTCTGATAATCAAAACTCCCTTGGACATCGCATGATTCAAAATATTTATATGACATTCATATTTGATTTACCCATGTGTTTAAGAACGATGGACACCGAACCACTCTGGGATTAGCAGAGTTAATTCTTCTCGTAAATCTCTATGAACAATCTACTGGAATCAACCACCTTATTCAATCCCTTGAATCAGGTCTACGATTAGAAACTGAATTGAAACGTTCACTACTCGTTTTTCTTTAAAATGTACTAAAAAAAATTTCCCACTTAAGCACTCGGCCGAAAGTATACATAAACATATTTTTAAAGTACTTTTGCACTATTTAAAATAAACCAACCAACCTATTATTTGAAAATTCGAAAGAACTCAATTCCAAACTTAAAATCATAACGTCAACCAAATCCTAAAGCTAACATTTTCAAAATAAAGCATAAACTCTTAAAATATCTCAAAATCAGTCCAGTTAGTTCAACCATCAAGTCCTCCACCTGTATCATGCTCACCTGCATCGATCACACATAGTGATTCTAATGATTCAGCAAATTTTAACCATTATAGCAAGTAATACATATACATCCACAAGCAACAGTGTAAATACATTTAGGAAAATATCTTTCATGAACATAAACTTAAACATTTTCCTTTCATCATATATTTTTTCGTTTTCATAATATACATATAAGTTTCCCTTTTTATTAAATTCAGATCCTCAATTGTGACTTTCGTATTAGCTGTAGGTCGATGGATCCATCTATGTATTACCACAGTACCGGGCGGCAAGGACATCAACGACACTCTCACCCGTCAACTAAGCCTTGACTTAACATATCATCGTATCATTATATTAGTCACAATAAATTCATCTTCATCAAATTTTCATATTTCCATCACTTATAAAAATTCATGCACATATAAATAATTTTTCTTTTAAACCAAGCATGCAACATGTCTTTTAGCATTAACGTTTCATCATAAAATTCCATAAACATTTAAAATAAACATTTTAAAATTTAGTACAACATTCAGAGCACTTCCAGGACGTCTAACATTTTCCAGGTTTAAAATGAGTGTTTTGCCCCTGAAACCTTAACTTCCAAAATTTATCCTTTGATCTTAAAACGACGACCCAAATCCATCCAAACGACCGCAGCCCTCAAGCCGTAACATAAAGGCCATGCACGACTTCATGCTTGTGTCTGCTTCCTAGGCTTTGCACCAGCCTTCCTTTGAGCTGTCTAGGACCATTACTAGACCCTAATAGGATCCATGATCACGTCCCTACAGCAGCTAACAGCCTGCTTCTTCCTAGGCCGAAAATGCAAGCCTTTGTCCCATGAAAACCATATTTTTGTTCATCCTCTTACCCTAACATCCTAGGACCTAGACCACACCCAAGGGACCCTGCTGTAACGAGCTTACAATGCCTAGAACCTCCAGCCCTAAGCCGCTCCACTTCATGCACTATACGCCCCAAAAACGACGTGCAGCCCATGTGACCCATGTCCAGCCCTTGTACTGCTGATCTAGGACCATAAATAGCCTCCCTTAGGACCCTTGAACACCTCCCAAACAGCAGCTAATGGCCTCCCGTGCCTAGGATGAAAAATGCAAACCCTAGCCATAGAAACCCAATTTTCGTTCATCCACTTACCCTAAATTTTCCAGCCTTTAGACGTACACCTAGGGACCCTTAAACATGTGGAAAAACATCTCTTCAAGTACCCCTACCATGGAATCCCCTTTGTGCATCTTTAGCAAGAGTTTTAAGAAATGAAAACTCTATTTTTATGCATATTTAGCCATAAAAACGAAAATACAAGCGGTGCATCTTATTTTTCATGCAAACATAATTTAATATACATAATATGATGTGAAAGATGTTTAAAAGAAGATTAAGGCAATATACGCTCGAAAATCAACTTGCGAAGCGAGGAACGTTGACGAGGGAAAGACCTTGCTGAAATTTTCTTCAATATTCTCGTGTAGCAGCCTTTGAATTTAGTGTGTGTGGTCACGTAGGGTGAGGGGAGAACAGTTAGAGGATCTTGTGCTGGGCACATTGAGGTGCTTCAAACACAATATTATCCAAGAGCTGCAAAAGCTCGTGTTCTAAGAATGTTTACACCGATGAATTTAATCGAGTTTGATATAAAATCAAGCAGAAAACACTCGAAGTAATCCTTCGTTAAGAAACACTGATATATTTTATATCATGTGTAACTGAATAACTGAAAATATAGAGAATCAGTTGTGATATATATCAGTTCAGTTATGGTGAAAACTAAACTGACGGATGCTCTAACTGATCAAATCAATTTGAAAACAGTAGTTAAACAGTTAAATACACAAGATATGTTTATGGATGTTCGGAGACTGAATTGCTTATATGTCACCCCTTCTACCACCTCGGGTAGGTATCACTAGAAAACTTTGATTAATTACAACAAGTATAATAACCCACCTAGCTTAGGACTTACCCACTTCCTAACTGAACTCCTAGTCTAGATTGAAGGCAGCACCTTCCAGTCAACACTTGTTTAACGTCTGTGTGTCAAAGACTACATACATAAGTTTATTGTCTTTGTGCATGACTATGTTGTAGTGGTGGTGTGTGTGTGTGTGTGTGTGTGAGAACTGATCGCTGAGTTCAACATGAAAGTGTTCTCACACACTGAGGGAATTGTCCTTCTAATTTAAGCTAATAACACGATGAAGTGTTCCCTCTGGGCTGATTGCTTCTTGTAAGTTGATATGCAATATGTGTGCCCTTTTTCTTTGTATCTTCACACACTCTTATTTTTCTACAATTCTATATTGGTCTTCACTGATCTTCTATTTATAGGCAGGAAATTGATCGTACAATGAGACTCAATAATTGTATATGTTGCATCTTGAATGTGTTCCTTGAGATTTGTGTCGACTTTTCCGACATCTACGCTAGAACATTTTGTCTTTAAGCTTTGCTGCAACGTCCATTATAGCACATTTGATCGTACAATAACTTTTCTCAGTGCCTACAGCTGGATTCCATTAAATAAGCTTGTCGTGTTCTGCAAAATGATTAATTCCAAACTGATGTTCTGAACTGGTCAGTTGAACTGATCTTGAACTGGTTTGATGAAATCAGTTGGCTCGTCAGCTGAACTGATTTCGCTGCTTCAGTTGAACTGGCCAGCTGAACATTTCATTAGCTGGCTGGGCTTCTGAAGGTCTTCTGCTGAACTGCCTATCAGCTGGACAATTAGTTGAACTGATCCAGTTTGGTTGATTAGTTGGTGCTTTTAGTTTGCTTCTCGATAGCTTCAGTTTTGGCTCGATAACTGATCAGTTCGAATCCTGAGCAATTCCAGCTTCTTACGCACTTAGATAAATCATTAGAAATAAAATAACAAGTTTTGTTAACAGTAAAATCAAGATTGCGAACATGAAATGTTCCAACAAGAGTCCTAGTTTTCCTAGGTGTTGTGTGTGTGAGTTTGAAAGAAGAAAATGACTTGGAAGCCTTGATTATTTGATATAAAATACATGGTGCAAGCTTAGGTCCATTAACATAGTATAATAGACTCATTAAGCCCATTAGTTAATATTTAAAAATTTTTCTTAGGAAAGTTTGTGCAAATATTAACCGAGTTTTCAAAAGATCCCTATTTTCATTGAAAATCGATTATCGGTTTAGATTACAACTTGGAGCATAGAAACACATAAAAAAAACCTCATTTTAAAAACTCCAATAAAATACACCATACATTAAACAATTAAAAATAATTATTTAATAACAATATTTTTCCTCATATGGTCTCTGGTCTCCGTTCCTCGATCGCGCCGTGAATAACCTTTGAAACACAATTTTATGCATTCTACTATAAAACCCTATTTTAAACATGTAACCATGCAATTAAAACAATTTAATTAAAATACATAAGAAATTTTATAACTTGCATGCATGTGGTTCACATGGACCTTCAAATTTTCGGGACGTTACATGAATTCCTTGCATAGATCGCACTAAAGATCTTAATCAAATTTGGGTCAAGAATTGATCGTCGAAATTTCAAAATTCTGGAGGCGGAGCAGCGACACGGTTGTGCCGTGGAGGAAAGGTTTCGGCCTTTGTCAAAGAATAGAGGGAGAGAAAAATGTGAAAAAAAATTATCTTTGTAATTCATCTATTGATTACATATATATTAAATGTCTCTTCCTGTTGTAATAAGGATTCTCTTTTCATCAAGGTTACTATTTTAAATTATTCAAAAACTCTCATTTATGTATTTTTCACTCTTGAAAATATTATGCATAATTAAATTATTATCAACTTATAATAAACATTATACTTATATACATTTATACACATATATAAACATATATATTTGTTTATGCTTTAAATTAAATAACTTTTATTTAATTACTCAATTAATTATTAATTACTTAAACTATTCTAGACTCTTCTAAAATGTTCCATGAAAATTTCGCTTTTAGTAGTCACTACTATTAATTTGTTATTTAATTAGCATATTCTAAATTTACTAGATAAATAATTGTGAACTCTTTATAACCTTGTTCGATAATCATACAGCACCGATGTATCGATGGTCACATAATGAAAAATAAAAATTTTGAAAAACAAATTTTCCACTGATCCATATTTGGTAGGTACCAGTTTTGTAAACTCCTTCATTAAAACTGACAGTCCACTCTCCTCACTTAACTAGCAGTTAAGCTAAATTCCACAACTTTTATTACATAGAATCAACTTATAAACTTCTTTATAAGCAATTTATTTCATCTCAATAAATTACAGTCCCTCCTTGAATTTGACTGTATCAACATAACAAAAAAATTCAATATTTGTGTGACCTTCAATGGTTCAGGGATACAGCTAGACGTGTGTTCACAATTTCATGTGGTTCAGAGCAACATTGTTTCTATTCGGCCTTACCCTCATTAGTCTCATTATTATCACGAACCCCTTAATCAAAAACATCATAACTCAAGTCTGATTGCACCCGTCTGATCATATAAAGAGCATTTTGTAGGACCGAGCGCTTGTCGCTTTACCAAAAGCTATAGCTGGTGGTAATGGTGCAACTGAAATCTTTTAAACCGCACAGCAGCTCAAGCACCACGGTTCGATAGCTCTACCAAGCAAGGACAATTATTGCACCCAACAATCTCTCTCCCAATAATTGCACTTCTTGTAATCAATGGGAATCGAACCCGTGACCTTGGCTCTGATATCAATTGTAGTACCGAGCGTTTGCCGCTTTACCAAAAGCTATAGCTGGTGGTAATGGTGCAACTCAAATCTTTTAAACCGCACTGCAGCTCAAGCACCACGGTTCGATCGCTCTACCAAGCAAGAACAATTATTGCACCCAACACATTTAGTACCATCGCCTTATGATCTCATAGGTATCACTGATAGTGCATGCAAGAATCTTAAGTTATGTTTAGCGTACAATATGGTCCCTTCAACTCATATATATCGATCAAATCTGCAATCATCGGTATATCGAAAGTTTCAAATAAATTTGACAATGATGTGATATATGTTTGAGTAATGACAATGACATTGTATGTGCAACTCATGAAATCCCTTTCCAAACCGCACATGTCTTACTCTGGACAAATATTTCTTTCACTATTAACTCATCATATTACTTGGATATATTCACACATGGGTGAGTAGTGAAACCCTGATTACAATGCATTTACTCATACGCATTTCAAAATTACACCCAACATCGCCACCTGATGACCTTCAATGGAGTCGGTAAATGCATGAAAAAGCATGCTAGTACGCAGAGCCTCCACGTTGTCTGGGGCAAATATCTATTATTGTACGATCATAACAGCTGAATTTTTCACTCGATAAGTGATAACAATTCGTAGAGCCTCCTACCAATGAAATATGGTGTTTACATCACAAATGTTAATCTCAAACTCGAGCGAATTTTATCATTATTTTAGGCAGCTGAATCGACTAGGAACTAGTTTAGAATATACAATACGCTTTCTAATGAGTTTCGTTATCTTACGTTGAGAGACAAACCTCATGATACATATTTTATATTCACTGAATTTGTCTATGCTGCTTGTATGAGTATTCATAACTGGATAAAATCAAAAAAAAAATTATTAAAATAAAGATTTTTTTACATAAGAGTTAATAAAGTTAAAACCACAAGTTGACTCGCTGAGCACCTATTCTAACACACCAATGAGATGACACTCATCTATTGGATGTGATGAAACATATCCAAATTGTATATCCAATATATGAGTGTCACCTCATAGATGCATACGCAGGTGGAAACGGACGGTGAATAAACAATTTATCAAAACTTATATATATATATATATATATATATATATATATATATATATATATATATATTATTGAATTTATTTTAGTGGAAATATGAATAGAGTAAGCTACTACCTATTGTGGTATAGACCAGTCTTGACCCCGTAAGTACAAGAAAGCCCAACAGGTTGAGTAAATTCAGGAAAATTCCAACCAAAAGTTGATACAAAATTGACAACCCTCCATTTATCTTGAAGCGAAGATTTTAAAATAATTACTCCATTTTATTTTATTTTCTTGTTTAGTTTTCAAAAGAAAATTATTGTAATACTTTATCTCTTTCGAATTTTCACCCGAAAGGGGATCGACGACTATAATCCAAATTGTTTTACTTTTTATGGCAAATTACTTATGGAATATATTTGGAAAATAAGATTTTTGGGAAATGAAAATTTTAATTACATGTTTTCGTTATTAAAATAATAATAATAATAATTGGGGCCCATTTAAGAGAACTTTATGTTTTATTTTATTTATTTTTTTATTTTTTCTGTGTTTAAAGCAAGTGTTTGTTTAGAAGAAATAGTCAAAAAATTATTTTTTATTATTGAAATGATTTTAAGTAGACGTTAATTTTATGAGATTATTTTCTGCTTGTTACTGACTAAACTTGCAACTACTTGATGCGCACACACCGTTAGACTATACATCGAACTTTAGTATGCTGAGTGTCGGAGGAAGTCGAATTCGACTCGTTATCGAGCTAGATTCGAGTACTCCTAGTTTGTTAAGCTTCTGATCGACTTTTCTCGACCTTGAATTTTTATGGTGTTACTGTAACGTCACGAAAAATTTGAAAGTTCACGTGAACTATATGCATGCAAGTTATCAAATTTCTTACGTATTTTAATTAAATTATCTGAATTGCATTAAATGCATGTTTAAGTCATGATATCATGTTTATTTGATTATATTACTGGAATGCATGTAATATGACTTTTAAAAATCAATCGATTCTCGAACGAAGAACGGAGACAAGGGACCACTGAGGAAAAATGTTTTATTAAATAATTATTGGTGTATTTATTATGTAATTTTCGAAAATGAGCATTGTTAAGATACTTTACACGCTGAATCATATTTTAAACCGATTGACGAATTTTTAGCAAAACTGAGGGCTTGTTAAGGTTTCGGGTATTATTTTTGAAAACGTACCAAAACGAAATATTTTACGTGCGAGTTAGTGGGCTAATTGGGCTTGTTCTAATAGATTTTTGAGCCAAGCCCACTACACCTCATTATTTTAAACCTAGGCCCAATATCAATTTATTTTATTATTAAACTTGATAGGATCGATTAACTGGTGAAAGAGTATTTAGAAGGGGGGTTGAATAAACACTCACGATTTTCACAATCTTTTTGAAAGTTGAGTCAGTTTAGTGAAAAACTGAAACTCGAAATCTTGTCAGTCGATATCAATCAGTTAACAATAAAGTGCGGAAATAAACTGACTGATAGATAGAATAAAAACTGAAATGAGAATAAACGAGATTTTATGGATGTTCGGAGATTTCAATCACTCCTATGTCACCCCTTCTATCACAAGGATAGGATATCCACTAAAAGACTTTGATCGATACAAACACTTGTACAGACCCACTTCAATTTGGACTTAACAATGCCAAAACTGAAACTCTTAGTTTACAATATGTTTCACAGTACTCAACTGAACTTAGTACAACTGATATCTTTTAAGATCGAATTTACAACAAGATAATTTGTACTAGTGAGCTCGAAAAGTAGCCTAGAATGCTACAAATATATCTGATAAGTTTGAGTTTCTAATTTTTTTGAATATGAGTGAGAATTTCAGTAGAGTAACAGCAAGATTGATAGAATAAAGAATCGTTGTATTTTCAACTGCTCTTCTATGCTATTTATAGGCTTCTCTTCAACGGTAATAATCAATGTAATTTGAATCTTTATATCCGTTGTTTGCCACGTAAATATTCTTCTAACATTCGTACACTGCAGCTTTTCTGAAATGCGGTGAACCCACTATTAGTTGTAGTTTGCTTTGTACTGTTGTCGGGTGAATGTCTTTTTCGTTAACTGATGATGTGTACAGTTTGAGGGATATGCTGATAAACAATGGCTGATAAGCTCACAAATGAATATAGCAACTGATCAGTCAGTTGTCTGTGTAAGTTAAGTTCAGCTGGTTCAGTTGCCTTTGTTAATCTTCGCATTAATCTTCAGTTATGGGCAACTGTCAGTTTGTTTATTTGTTAAGTTACTTTCAAACTTCTTGCTCAGTTAATCCAATCGATTTAATCATTTGGCTTGTCAAACAACCGAAATTTAGTTTCCAAAAATTTCTCCCTTTTTGGTGTTTGACAAAACTTGGAATACATGAACTGATCAACTGAACTCAAAAAAATAATCTTCGAATTCTTTGTAGATAAAATAATCCTTTCAATGTACAGATTCGTACAAAGAATGAAAGAAAGAAATAATCTTCAAGAAACAATAAAATAATATTCTATTTCTTCTTGATGATCTTCGAAGATATTTCTGGCTGATCCTTTCCTCCTTGTTCTTGTTCTTCCCCCTTTTGTCAAACTCATCAACCTTTTTCGATAAAGTCCTCACATCTGAGTTGAGATTAGACACCGCATTTAATGGAATATCTTGCAGTAAATCCATTCTTTTGGACATAATGCTTTCCAGAAAGTCAAGGTGTATGTCTTGTAACCAAAGCTTGAGTCTGGAAATGAGCTTCAGCTGACACTCTGTCTTTCCGAAGTTCTTCCATTTGAAGGAATAAAGAAGTGACGTCCTTTTGAATTTGTTGCAATTTTTTCCATGGTATTGTCCTTTATAGAATCAAACCTCATAGTGTGCAAGAATTGGGTTGACTTGATATCTAAAATGGAAGACACTATACCGACAAGGTTGGTCTGAATCACCTGAATTTCTTCGAACAATGATTCAGTTGCTATCGAGATGTCAGGAGAAATGGCTCCAGAGGTTTCTGGTTCCTGCTCTCTGTTCTGTTGATCGAAGAACACCAGGGCCCCGTCTGATGTTTCAGTTGTAGGATTGACCATTTCAGAAATATCTTCTGGTATAACTGCCTGTTGAGGCTGTGGAGGAGAAGAAGTTGGATCAGCAGCAGAGTCCGAAGGTGCTTCAGGTGGAAGATCGGTTGAAATAGCAGCTGTTTCTTGAGCTGGTTGCTCAGATGAAATAGTGGAAGACTGTTCAGTTGGCACTTCTTCAAATAAAATCTGTTCAGTCATAGCAGATGACTGAACTGCTTCTTCAGTTCTCAACACTTGCTGTTTAGTTGTGGAGGTCAACTGAACTGTCTCTTCAGTTGGTTGATCTAGGGCTTGAAAAACTGGTTCTTCAATTGCGAACAACTCTTCAACTGCTTTGGTAGAGTATAGTTGAATATCAGATGCAATTGATTTGATGACTTCATCAATATTTGCCAATGACAAGTCATCGTCCGTGTAGAGTTCAGATCCAGCAGTTGAGGACTGAGGAACAACAGTTGACTGGTGTGTATCCTTTGGAGAAGGATCAGTTATCGGTTCAGCAGAGCCAATAACTGGGTCCTTGGATGGCTTTTCTGGTTGAGCTGATTGATCAGCCAGCTCATCCGATGAAATTTCTTGGGGATTTTTTGGAATGATTAGTTTCTGAACCATTTCCCAATTCTTGATCGCCATTTGCAGAGATAACAATCCATGTCCAGTTGGTCATGAAATGCTTTGTCATTAAGAGCAGTTGGGCTGGTGGGATCATAATTCTGGCGTAGCTGACCAATCATTTGACTCAGCTTCTTTGCTCGTACCTGATCAAAGAAATATTTCTTTCTTTCCAGTGCTTGAACCACTGTAGCGGCTTTGACCAATTTTAGAACAATTGTTTCCAAGGCAATGAACTTCTTTAAAACTGATTTCTTCTGCAATTGCCTGACAAACACAACAGTTCGAACTTCACCCATTCATCAAAAGTTTTGAGTTTACCTTCAGAGAATTCATTGACTTCCTTCTAGATCAGGTCAATGTGAGTTTGAATGGTGTTGGTTGGTCTGGGCTCTTCAGTCATTTTTTCTTTGCCCTTTGAATCAGTCAGAACATGAGAGATGCTCAGTCCTGACTTAGTTGAATCAACTTGTTCTCGAATCACTATTCTTTTAGGTCTTGCAGCTGGCAGAGAGGTTGTTCCGGATATAGTGATGAGTGGAGCCTTAACTCCAACAGATTTCTTCTTATCACCAGATTCGGTGAGAGTATTCTTGAGAATAGCAGCTAGAGGTAACTGATCATCAGTTGACGTTCCAGCTGGTATTGCTCTGAGTGGAGTAGCCTTGATTGGCTGTTCAGCTCCAGATTGAATAAGCCTGTCAGATGGGATGGTGTCCACAACCATCACTGGTTTTGTCATCTGAGTCCTGGGATTTTTGAATATCTTGGGAGACGGAATCTCCTCAGAATCAGTCTCAATGACGATCAGTTTACGTTTAAGCGCCTTTTATGAATCTCCATTCGGGCTTTCTTAACTGATTTGGGAGCCCCCTGCATCCCAATTTCCTTTTTCACCTGGATTAATTTTTCAGGAGAGATGTCCAGCTTGAGCTTCTGTAGCTGAACACTCTTAGCATTGAAAATCTTGAATTTGGATGATCTCTCAGATGAGTCACCCACTATAAGGCCAGAGATTATATCATTGTAATCCGAAATTATTTAATTGACGAAATGATGTGATCATGGAAGGACAAGCTCCGAGGAAGACATGGGAAAGCATGGGATACGTGTGGAGGCCAGAAGACCTCGCGCACATGCGCGGAGACGAGGCGTGCATATGCGAGAGCAGCCAAACGTCGAGACAGAAAGTCTCGCACATATGCGCGAGACGAGGCGCGCATATGCGTGAGCAGGTGTAATTCTAAGCACCGAGACAGGAAGTCTCGCGCATATGCGCGAACATTGGACGCGCATATGCGCGAGAAGTGCTGAATGAAAAATGTGACACATGTCTTGCCATGCATATTAACATGTAACCCTCCATCCACTTCAGAATTTGAGCAGCAAGAATCGAGACCTCCATGCTTAGAAATCCTCAAGCTTCTTCATATCTTAGAATTTTGATTGTGCAAGATTCGGTAATCCGATTTTCGATCCGAGCATAGTTCCGTGCTTCTATCGTCAAGAGTTTCGAAGGGATGTAAGTTACTTTCCTTCATGATTCGAAATTTAGGTGTTGGAGAAATCATAATTTGATTGATGTTATATGTACTTGAGATTATGATAAACATATAATCGAAACCGGATCGAAGAACGGACAGTGTATGCAATTGTTATCATTTTTCCAGGCTATGTTTGAATGGGGTTGTGCATATTTTGGAATTGTAGTTTGTATTTGTTGATGGTTATGAGTGGTTGATAATCATCTATTGTTGTTTGAGTTGCCGGTATCTCGAAATTGCGCCGTTATGCCGTCGAAACGTAATTAGATTGATATTGATCATACCATGTCTTGCTTTGAGCTGTATGTTGATATTGTGCCTCTCGAAAATGTCATTCCAGATTTGGTATTGAAGGCTTCGAACTCGAGAATTCAACTTCGAAACCGATAGAAGAACGAACAAAGCAAGATTGAGATTGGTTGCGTCAAACCAAAAACCGAGGAAAGAAATGTATAAATCAATGTTAAATCGGGATAGATGACTCGAGTAAGATATGACTTGAGTTCCCAAAACCACATACTAAATTGTTATTGCTTTGATGTGTTCGAAATTCTTGATATTAATATGCTTAGTCTATTGAGTTATAGAAAAACATGTATTATGAGATAGACATCTTGGATGAGTTTTTGGTAGAGGTGCCAAGTCACTGGACGTTTGGTTTATATCGATGTGCTTAGGAGAAATATTGACTCCTATTGTAGACACTCGATATCTTGTGCCGAAGTCTGGGAATAGGGACGTACCACCACCTCGAATGGGAGAGTAGGTGGGAGACTTGTTACGTTCTTATTCAAACCGGGATCCCTAGATAAGAGTCGAGTCAAAGATTAAGAGTTAAAGAGTTTGATTTAAAGCTTTATATCAATTTATGTTTTCTTAGACTATGATACATGTTGTTTGACAAATGTTTTATGCTTTTGTATATGCTTGTATGAAATGCATGTATAAGTTGTTTATACTGGGAAATATGTTTCTCACCGGAGTTATCCGGCTGTTGTTGTATTTGTATGTGTGTATGACAACAGGTGGGGCATGATCAGGGTCGAGAAGAACATGAAAGATCGAGATTAGAGTGGTGATCCGGGCTTAGATGTAGAACTGGTTGTTCAACACTTGATATGTGGTTGATAAACATTAGTTAGTGTTACGACTTTATTTTGAACAAGTTTTGTATCTTTGATCTTGTTGTATATATTGCACTTGATCTTGTAAATTGAATAAAATGAAGCATAACTTGTTGTAGTATTTTGGACACTTGTTATGAGGTGCTCAGTTTTAAAAAAAAACCATTTTTACCTAGCGCATTTAATTGATCCATTTAATCCCAATGATGATTGAAGAAAATGAGTTAGCATCCGGGTCCCCACACCTACTAAGCCCTTGACTTTTAGCAGATAGCTGAGTTATACGGCAAATCCCTTGGATTGCTTAGAAGACTGAAACATATTTTTCAGTAGAGTAAAGATGATTCCCTTCCAGTTCATCCTTTTGGCAGTCATGATGGCAGTCATGACAAAGGATCCTGCCTTTTCTAAAAGCCCTTTGGCCACGATATCAGCTAACAGTTGGATTTCTGGCTTCAGTTCCTTCTTTGGATTGGAAACTTTGATTTTCCGACCATCAGCCAACAGTTGATTCTGCATTTCCTCAACATCAGAAGATTTGACCTCAGAGATGCTTGCTAGCCCATCAGTTGGCAGCTGAAAGAGGTTGTCGAAGGAGTCTTCATCTATCATCACCAGCTGATTGTTGACAGTAGTAGTGATATTTCCATCAGCAGAAATGAAACCATTTGCATAAAGATCTTGAAGCTCCTTAGGTTAGATTTCTTAGGAAGAAAGTCCCAGAAATGTCTTCAGTCCAGCATCTTCTATTTTAACGAACATACTCTTGATAGACTCGTCCTTAACGGTCAGGATTGAGACGAAGTCAATAGCCATAGCATTCAGCATGAATGCGTGAACTTGATTTGCCATTTGAGAAGTTGATTTTCTGCGTGAAAGAAAGCTTAGAGTATTGGTTTGTTCTGAGAATAAAATGCGCGTGAAAGAACAAAACTGAATAGGAGCGGGGTATAGTACATATGTATGTGATGGTTCAAATTTTGGACACATGTCGGTCTAAGAGAATTTGAATAAAAGCGTGTGTACGTGTGATGAAAACGTGTGTAGAACATAAATGGATCATGTGGGTCCACGTTTCAAAATGCTATTCATTGAAAGACATCAATTAAATGCGTAATCAAACAGTCACATTATTTAATATAGAATATTATTCGATTAATCAGTCAACTTATTGGAGAAGATCAGTTAGGTCAGCAACTGAGTGACCAGTTATGAGCTGAATCATTCAGTTAAGGACCAACTGACTATTGTCTTCTCAGTTAACCATTTATTTGATATTCCCCCTCAAAAAATGCATAAAATTAAAAGAAGGGTAAGAGAAACTTAGTCTGGATCAGTTAAATCTATTTGGTAACTGATGACTCTTCGTCTTCTTCCTGTCTCTTTAAGGACTGGACTGTCTATAAATAAGATCATTGTTTTTTCGATAATAACATCTAAACTCCGATGGATTGTGAAAGCAGTTCCAACATCCCTCATCTTTCATGGACTCCTCATCGTTTTGAAAGACTCGAGAAGGCTCTTGAGAAGTACGTCTTTTCAAAAGTTATGTCCGTTTGGACTATGGTTCATGATATCCAATCAATTCACAGTGGTGAGTTTCCTGCTACTGCAAAGCAGAGATCAATTTCAAGAAAGTATACGAGACTTGCTGATGTCGATCATATTTCCGAGCTTGTTAAAGATGATGTGCTGATTCATCTGATGCTCATGAGGGAGTGGTACTTGCTTGAAAGTATATCTACTACAGAAGCCTTCAGGAGTATCAACAATCATGATTTGACTAACTGGTTGACTGTTTGGCAAGATGCCACTGAGAGAGAAATGAATCGTGTAACATGGTTTCGATTTTATCAGCAATAAAAATTTTATTTCGATTTATTGTTCTTTTCTTTTTCTACAAATGAGCTAATATCAGTTGACGAAAAATTAACTGACAATAACTAACTGAACAGTTAAAAAAATGACAATTGATAATAACTAACTGAACAAGGTAACTGATAAGTGACTAACTGAATGAACAGCGACTGAAACAATCAACAACAAAACTGATATAATTAAGACAAGTCAATTAAACCCAGAATATTACGAAAATGAGAAAACTTAGTCTCTGGTAATTGTTTTTTGAAGATGTCAGCTGCTTGTTGTTCAGTTAGCACATATTCCAGTCTGATTGCTTTCTTCAGAGCATGATTTCTGATGAAATGACGCCTGACATCAATGTCCTTAGTCCTGGAGTGAAGAACTGGATTGTATGTAATTGCAATCGTGCTTGTATTATCAAAAAATATAGGAGATTCTTTTCCAACGAATCTATAACCTTTCAGTTGTTGCTGAATCCAGAGTAATTGGGTACAGCAGCTTCCAGCAGCAAGGTATTCTGCTTCAGTTGTGGAAGTAGCTATGGATGTTTGCTTCTTGCTGAACCACGAGATCAGTCTGTCTCCTAGAAACTGACAATATCCACTGGTGCTTTTACAATCTAGCTTACATCCTGCATAATCTGCATCTGAATATCCAACTAAATTGAAAGAAGAGTCTTTAGCATACGATAATGCCACATTTTGTGTGCCTTTAATATATTTTAAAATACGTTTGGCAGCTGAAAAATGCGATTGCTTAGGATTTGCCTGAAATTTAGTACACATACAAACAGCAAATACAATATCAGGACGAATAACAGTTAGGCACAATAAGGAACCTATTAAACCTCTGTAGAGCGTCGTCTCAACTGATATTCCCCCTTGATCATTGTCAAGTTTAACTGATGAACTCATGGGAGTACTTGCAGCTGAACATGTTTCCATGCCAAATTTCTTAAGCAATTCCTTCGTATATTTGATCTGACTGATAAAAATACCATTTTTCAGTTTCTTCACTTGCAGACCGAGGAAAAATGTCAGTTCATCCATCATACTCATCTCGAATTTGTCCTGCATTAACTTGGAAAACTTATCACACAATTTGGGTTTAGTTGACCCAAAAATAATATCATCAACATAAATTTGCACAACTAAAATATGATCATTCTTAGAGAATTTGAACAAATTCTTATCAACTGATCCAACAGTAAAATCATGATCAGTTAGGAGTTTTGAAATTGTCTCATACCAAGCTCTTGGAGCTTGTTTGAGACCATAGAAAGCTTTGTTCAGACGATAGACATGATCATGAGAAGAGTTATTGATAAAACCTGGTGTTGTTTAATATAAACTTATTCCTGCAACTGACCATTCAGAAAGGCACTTTTCACGTCTATCTGGTAGACTTTAAAATTCTTGAATGGTGCATAGGCAAGGAACATTCTGATTGCTTCTAGTCTTGCAACTGGTGCATATGTTTCATCGTAGTCAATTCTTTCTTCTTGCATGTATCCTTGTTCCACAAGTCTTGCTTTGTTGCGTGCAATTGAACCATCTTCGTTCAGTTTGTTTCTGAATACCCATTTTGTACCTATAACAGTTTTACAAACTGGTCTTGGAACTAAGTTCCAGACATTGTTATGGGTAAACTGATTGAGCTCTTCTTGCATTACATTTATCCAGTTAGGATCAGCAAGAGTTTCATCAGTTTTCTTCGGTTCTAGTTGTGAAACAAAAACTGAATGAATAAATAAATTAAACATTTGATTTCTAGTTCTTACCGGATCAGATGGATTACCTATCACTAATTCTGGAGGATGTGATTTTTTCCATTGAGCTCAGTATTTGTTGCGTCCATATCCGCAACTGCTTCAGTTGGCAACTGAATGCTTTCTTTAGTTTCAATTGGAGCTGTATCAGTTGGTAACTGAATATTATCAAGATGCTCCACCAATTGATTATCAGAAACAACTTCCTGTTCAAATGATTGATCTAGTACTTCTGGTTCAGGTGTTTGAAGTATGTTTCGATTGATATGATTCTCTTCTTCATTATCATCCTCCAAACTAATATCTGTAAATCGATCAACTAGCTCAACTGGATCAGTTGGCTTATCAGTTAGCACAGATTCATCAAATACAACATGTATTGATTCTTCAACATTTAAAGAGCTTTTATTAAAAATTCTATAAGCTTTACTCATTGAAGAATATCCAAGAAATATTCCCTCTGCAGATTTAGCATCAAAGGCTTTTAAATGATTTTTGTCATTGTCAAGAATAAAACATTTGCAGCCGAATATTTTGAAATAGGAAACCACACTTTTGCGTCCATGCCAGATCTCATAAGGTGTTTTCAAATGATTCTTATTAATCATTGATCTGTTCGGAGTGTACCATGCAGTGTTTACTGCTTCTGCCCAAAACCTTTGAGAAATACCAGAATCAGCAAGCATTGTTCTAGCAGCTTCTTTAAGGGTCTGATTTCTTCTTTTAGCTACACCATTTTGCTGAGGAGTTCTTGATGCTGAGAGCTCATGCTTGATTCCAGCATTTTCTAAAATTTTTGAAAGATTTTGATTGATAAATTCAGTCCCTCGATCAGACTTTATTTGATCAATCCCAACTGATTTTTCATTTAAAGGTCTTTTGAAAATCTTAATCGGTTGTGCAGCAGTTTGGTCTTTGGATTTGAGAAAAATAACCCAAGTAAATCTTGAAAAATCATCCACGATTACGAAGGTGTATTTCATTCCCCCTAAACTTATGACTGGTATTGGGCCAAAAAGATCCATATGTAATAGTTCTAAGCATCAGGAAGATTATTTATCACCCTTGTTTTTAAGTGAAGATCTTACTTGCTTACCAAACTGACATGCTGAACAAATTTTATCTTTTGAAAAATCTATTTCGGGCAAACCAGTTATAAGATCATGATTACTCAGATAGGCAATATATTTAAAGTTTAAGTGGTTCAACCTCTTATGCCACAACCATTTTTTAGAAGATTTGGAAGCCATGAAACAAACTGGTGCAAAAAGTTGATCAGTCTAACTGACTTTGTAAGTATTTCAGCAACGATTGCCAGTTAGGATGACTTCATCAGTTGAGTCTCTAATTGAACAAGTGTGTTTGTCGAACTGAACTCAAAAATTATTGTCTCATAACTGACTGATGCTAATCAAGTTATACTTCAAATTCTCAACTAGTAAAACATCTTTGACAGTAAAATTACCATGGATAAGCTTACCTTTACTCACAGTTTTACCTTTGGAGTTGTCTCCAAAACTGATGTTTGGTCCAGTGTATATTATAAGTTGAGATAGCAGATTTGCATCCCCTGTAATATGCCGTGAGCATCCACTGTCTAGATACCAAGTGGATTCCTTGTTTGTACTTGTCACCTGCAATCACACACATTATATGATCTTGGTACCCATATTCATTTGGGTCCTAAACTGATTAGTCCTTTAGGAACTCAGACTTGGACCAGTCTAACTGAATTTCCAGTTACTGTGTTCCAAATAGTTTTTCTCGTCTTTTGGGTATTAAGTGTGTGGTGTGAGGAAGAAACAATATGATTTATATCCTTTTTCAACTGACTGTTCTTTTGATACCGTTTCTGAACTGGCTTACAGTTGTAGTAATTGTAATAGCCATTCCTTGAGTGCTGATTTTTGTAACTGAATCTATTAGGTGACCAGTTTCTTGAATCAGTTGAACTTTCAGAGCTATATTCAATTCCATACCGTTTGACTCTGTTCTTACTTTCAGTCGATTGAACAGTTGGTTTACTTGGTTCTGAGAATTCATTTACCATAGTTGATTTTACAAAAGTAATATATTTTCCTTTGTTTTTATTGAACATTGGCTGTGTATCACTTGCAGAATTTTCAACATGACAGTTAAAGTCTAAACCAGTTTTATCGTCAACTGATTTTTGTGAATTATAAATTTCAGTTAATGTAATTGAAGACTTGTTCCAAGTTTGAATCAGTTGAGTATGCTTTGAAATCTCAGATTTTAACTGATATATCAAAGCTTGGTTCACAATCATTTCAGCTTTTTGCTCTGCAATCTCTCTTTTTAGACTCAACACTTCAACTGACTCACCAGTTTCAGTTTTGTCATCATTGGGATCATTTTGGTCAGCTCTGACATTCTCAAATGATCGAGAAAGTTTGTGATACTAATTTATCATGTCATGCAATGTAGTAATGAGTTCCTCACGAGTGAAATCAGTAGAGCTGAAGTTAAATACATGTTCACTTGTTTACTTCAGTTCAGCATCATCTGCCATTAAGCACATGACTTCTTCTTCATCATCACTTGAACTGATTGGGCTTTCAGATTCTGACTCGTCACTGTCAGTTTCTGCTCAATTTGACTTACTCTCCTCAGCTAGAAGCAACTCATGTTTCTTTCTGAGAGATTTCTTGTCATCCTTGGTTCTTTTTCTTTGCTCATAGGGCTTCTTTTCCTTTTCAGTTGATCCTCGATTGTCCTTCTTTGGCATGGGACAGTCAGCAATGAAACGGCTAGTCTTGCCACAGTTGTAGCAAGCATAAGGTTCTTCTTTGGTGTGATTTTTCTGATACTTCTTCTGGAAGTTTCCTTGATTCCTCTTTATAAACCTTCCAAACTTCTTGACAAACAATGACATTACGTCATCTCTCAGCTGATCAACAGATTTTTCAACTGAACCAGTTGGTTCCAGCTTGAGAGCAGTTAAGGTCCTTTGATTCACGCATAGCCATGGTCTTGACGTCCCACACTTTGGGAAGACCTTTGACCTCCTTCAGTGCTATTTCTTTGTTAGAATACACTTTTCAAAGTGCATTCAGCTCGTTTATAATACCACTGACCTTCTCAACATATTCGTTCATTGATTCTCCAACCTTCATCTTGATATTGTCAAATTTCTGAACATCGACTGATAGCTTGTTCTCCTTGGTTGTTCGTTTTCTTCAAAAAACTGAATCAGTTTCTCCCATATCTCTTTAGCAGTTTTGCACACTTTGATTTTGATGAAAGTGACTTTATCCAGCATTTTATATAAGATGTCCTTAGCCACATTGTCAAGATTGGCTTTCCTTTTATCTTCAGTCATCCATTCCTCTCTGGGCTTCTCAATGCGATGAGCTGTCCCATCAGTTATTGCAACTGCTGTATTTGCTTTTAAGATTTTCATGGGTCCTTCAGTAATGACATACCACATGTTGTCGTCTTGTACAGCTAAATGAGCCTGCATTCTGATTTTCCAGTCATCAAAATCTTCTCTGAAAAACATTTGTATTTTATTAAATGAAGACATGGTGATCAGTTTTGTGGATAAGAATATTCTGAGACAAGATTTAACTGCTCTGATACAACTTGATAGGATCGATTAACTGGTGAAAGAGTGTTTAGAAGGGGGGTTGAATAAACACTCATGATTTTCACAATTTTTTTGAAAGTTGAGTCAGTTTAGTGACAAACTGAAACTCGAAATCTTGTCGGTCAATATCAATCAATTAACAATAAAGTGCGAAAATAAATTGACTGATAGATAGAATAAAAACTGAAATGAGAATACACGAGATTTTATGGATGTTCGGAGATTTCAATCACTCCTACGTCACCTCTTCTATCACAAGGATAGGATATCCACTAAAAGACTCTGATCGATACAAACACTTGTACAGACCCACTTCAGTTTGAACTTAACAATATCAAAACTGAAACTCTTAGTTTACAATATGTTTCACAGTACTCAACTGGATTTAGTACAACTTATCTCTTTTAAGATCGAATTTACAACAAGATAATTTGTACTAGTGAGCTCGAAAACTAGCCTAGAATGCTACAAATATATCTGATAAGTGTGAGCTTCTAATTCTTTTGAATATGAGTGAGAATTTCAGCAGAGTAACAACAAGATTGATAGAATAGTTAATCATTGTATTTTCGACTGCTCTTCTCTGCTATTTATAGGCTTCTCTTCAACGGTAATAATCAATTTAATTCGAATCTTTATATCAGTTGTTTGCCACGTCAATATTTTTCTGACATTCGTGCACTGCAACTTTTCTGAAATGCGACGAACCCACTATTAGTTGCAGTTTGCTTTGTACTGTTGTCGGTTGAATGTCCTTTTTTTTAACTGATGACGTGTACAGTTTGAGGGATCAGCTGATAAACAGTGGCTGATAAGCTCACAACTGAATATAGCAACTGATCAGTCAGTTGTCTGCGTAAGTTCAGCTCAGCTGGTTCAGTTTTATTTGTTAATCTGCGCATTAATCTTCAGTTATGGGAAACTATCAGTTTGATTATTTTTTCAGTTACTTTCAAACTTCTTGATCAGTTAATCTAATCGATTCAAGCATTTGGTTTGTCAAATAACCGAAATTTAGTTTCCAACAGAACTTTATACTCAAACCCTAGCTTCCCTATCCACCTCTCCCTCTCGACTGCACCACCTTCTTGTTCACCATCTAGGGTTCGTTCGGTTTTTGCAAGAAAAAACGTAGCCAAGGTCTTCCCTGTCCCTCCGGTGTCCGTCTCTCGTGTTGTTTAGTTGTTTTTAGAGCATATAAATGTAAAGGCACTTTGTACCTTTGTTTTCTCATCTTTCACACCATGATATATATGGTTGAATTTTTATACACGATCCATGGCAGATTTCAAGTTTCTTTCACGTTTTTCCTAGTATAGTATAAGAAAACTTGGTTTTTATGATATATGACACACGTTTTGTTGTGGTTGAAGGGGCGCGGTCAGTTTTCGAAGGCTGGGGGACGTTTTTCAAGATGTTGGGAATAGGTTTAGGTGAAGATTTTGGTCTTGGAATGTTCCTTGGTTTGAGGCCGATCGATTCCTGTGGTTGTGGCTCGATTTTGGAGAGTTCAGGTGGTTCATGTATGTTCGAGAGCATGGGGCTGAGGGCTATGTCTAGGGCAGTTTAGGAAGGGTCAGTTGTGGTCTAGGATAGGTTGGTTCGAGCCTGGTCCGGGCCAAGTGAGCGTAGGATGGTTTGTCTGGTACATGGTGCCTAGGTGCTACACTGCCAGCGCCTAGGCGCTAGTACAGAGCATGTATTTTTGAGATTTTTTTGGATATTGCTCGCTTTGGCGGTTCCAGTAATTTATACCTACATGTCTGTGGTTATAAATGGTTTAAGTTGAGTCATACATGGCTTGGTTAGGAGTCGTTGAACTATTATTAAAATCTGATCAAGTCTCGAGTTAATTCGGGCTAAACGGGACTCCGATCTAATCCCCGAAATGAAATATAGAGGATAATGTAGGGGTTTGAGATACATCTAAGGAATGATTATAAGTATGTTTAAGGAGTTTGATAAGTTTGTGTGGACGAGTTAGCAGTCCTGGCGGTGCCCAAAAATCGATATTTTATTTTTAAATTTTATATGTTGATATAGAATATGGATTTTTATGTTAATGCTGGATAATATGTTGCCTGCTTGGTTTTAAGAAAACGTTTGCATGAATTTTACAAGTGATGAATACGATGACATGTTTTTGAAGGAGGTGAGTTTGTTGTGACTAATATGAACACGAACATGAACATGTAAAGCCAAGGCTCAGTGATTGGGTAAAACTGTCACTGATGTCCTCGTCATCGGGTACCGCGGTTATACGTAGATGGATCCATCGACTTAGAGCTGATACAAAAGTCACAACTAACGATCTGAATTCAATAAAGGAAAATGAACACGTATAAGATGATATGATGGGACATGATTTGAATATGTTTATGTTATGGTTAAGTTCATACTTTTTAAGATCGTGAAACTTATTTTAATTACAGTATTTTTCACTGTTATTTGATATGTATATGTACTTGTTATTACGGTTCAGGTGTATTGAGTCTTTAGACTCATTAGGTGTGATTAATGCAGGTGACCATGAGGATGTGGACACTGAAGGCGCTGAAAAGGTGGAGCTGGGGTTGCATTTGATAATCCGAGGACCTTGCATTTCTTCCACATATTATGATTAGTAGTTAGGGGTTTTAAACCGTAGTTTCACATGTTCATGATTTTTTTTTATGTTCCGGTGGTTGTCAGAATTATAGATATTCGTTGGTGTTCATTTTTAAACAGTAACTCCTTGATGAATGATTTGCACCCCTCTGCGTCGGCGTTGTGTAACTACAGTTATTTTTATTCAGTAATTGGATGAATTTTAAAATGCATGATTAACTTATTTATATGTTTATGAGTGTGGTTATTTTCGATCATAGATTTAAAAAATATTTTAGTAGTATTTTAAGTAGTAGACGTTTCAGTTGGTATCAGAGAAAGGGTTCTTGTAGAGGGTTTGTGTCACCGCCAGCTTCTGAATCTCAGTCGTCAAGCATTAAGTCTGTAAGTTTAAATGTGTTTAATACTATCACCTGCATGTTTACATGATTTATACGTTTAAACTACATGTTTAAAAAAATTTTGAAGTTAAATGACATTTATGTTTAAGTTTGCATAATAAATAATTTTTATGATTAAATTTACATAGTTGCATGATTTTTTTTTTGCTAAAAGATTAGATGCTTTAGAATTTTTTGCGTGTTTCGATATGAAATAAGAAATTATATAATTTTCATTCATACTGGCTTTGTAATGGAATTGGACATGTTTAAAAATTTGGTTAATGGGCATTAGAAAATGTTGTAAATGATTTGACTATATTGATTTCTGGATTTTAGTATTGATGTTCTACTTTTTAGGTCATAAGTTAATCATGAAGGTTATGAATGCTTTTGGGGTATGTAGACTTTCTAATAAAATACTAATGATTCGTGCTTACTAATTGAGTTAATTTTTTAGAATTACATATAAGGAATAATGATTCGAAGATTGCAACGGTCTTTAGAAGTATAAAAATGGATAATTTGGGATTTTAGGTTTAGATGGAAAGGTAAGATTAGCTATGAGAATTGATTTTGAGTTTAATAAGCTTAAAATTATCGTACTTTATGATACGAGAAACATATAGAATGAAATTAGGAATTCCAAGAACTTATGGATTAATTATAGAATTTTCAAAATTAAGGACCAATTGAATAATGATGAAATTAGGAATTAATTTTGCAATTGTTAAGAAATTTGGGGATTGGGTTAGCAATAAGTGAGAATTGAATTATTTAAATGATAGGAATTTTCGGTGATTTAGGCTTGAATGGATATTTAGAACTTTGAAATACCTTGATTATAATGCTATAAAGAATGGTAATCAAGGGCATTGTAGAATGAATTAATATTGGACTTGAAAATCTAAGCGTTAGTGAAATAATGTTGTGGTAATATTACAAAAAGGAATTAGTTGTCTAAGAATGAATCAATATTGGACTTGAATCAATATTGTCTAAGACTATTTGGGTTGTGTAAGTTTGAATTACAAGTTTATGAGATATGTGTTTATATGAAAATTTTGGGTGAAATAAAAAAAAAAATTAGTTGTTTAAACATAGGTTACCAATGAACAAATATTAAAATATTTTTATCGAGTAAATAATATAAAATCTTGATATGTGGATTCTATATAATCTAACGGATTATAAGTGAAGTCGAATTATTAGAGTTAGTTTAACACTAACGTGGGATAACTTATTAACTGTTATACACTAGTGTTAATTAAGCATTAAGGATACGTCAGAATATGACATTAATCCCAATTAGGAAAGTCCAAGTGTTTTAGGCCTCAACTAAATTGTAACGGGGAAGACAATAGTTTAAGCATGTTATTGATGCTAGAAGGGGTTAGAAGATCGATACTGTATATTTTGGGTTTTATAGATTAACATTACTCGAAATTTAAGATTTGCAACAATTTTACATTTGAGATGTATTTGTAAATAGTTAAGTTAAGTTAGTTTGGTGCCGTTAGATAAATGTTCGATTCAAGGATCTTATACGTGTATTATTATGGGGTTGAGATAAGATTTAATTATTAAGTGTATTACCATTATTGTAAGGTCCAAAATTAAGACGACGTAATCCAACGGCATGCAAATCTAGGAATTCTGAAAAATGGTTAATTAAATTATTTTAACTGCTTAATTGATTATGTGATATGCATGATTATATGTTAAATATGATTTTATTGTCATTATGCATAAAAATTATATTTTTAAGGATTAATCAAGTTGCGATCAAAGAACGGAGACCGATGGCTGAATAACGAAAAATGTTTTTATTAAATAATTGTATTTAATTATTTAAAATATGATTGTGGGTTTTCCTTATTTTTGAAAATGAGGGGTTTTGAGGTGATTTAATACGCCGGGACGTATATTTTATCGGGGTTGGTTTTTTTCAACAAAAATACGAACTTTTTGGCAACCCGGCTATTTAGTTCACAAACTATTTTTACCGAAACTATTTTAATATTCTAATTAAATCCTAATTGAGACTAATGGGCCTAAACTATGCTTAATAGGCCTAAGCCTTAATTAGTGAATTATTTACTATATAATATGTTAAAAATCCCCCCAAACCCTATTAAATGTCACGCCCACAATTCTGAAATTTCACACCCGGAGGAAGCTAAGGAGAATTCAAGCCAAGGTCTTGTCCGTTCTTCGTCCTCGTCAACGATTAATCGTGCGTTGATAACACAAAGGCACGTCATATTCTTTTCTTCAATCATCTATCACACCATAATATTTATTTAATCATGTTTTGTATGAAAACAAGTGACGTTTTTAACTATTTTCGTTTTTGTATGAACATGAATTTTTAAGGCATGATTTGTGATCCAAAAGTTGTTGTTTTCATGTAAAAAGGGGCTGCTATGATTAGGGTAGGATCAAGAATTGTTTTTACATGATTTCAAGAGCCCTAAGAACACACACACACGCTGCAAGCACGAACCGATTACGTTGGAACCGAATTCGAATGTTTGAATCTTAGGTGATCGGGTTTCATGAAGTTCGATGCATGGCTTGGCTCGGTTGCATCCAGGGCTGGGCTAGAGTCATGAGGAGTTAGGGGTTGAGTCCTAGCCAGCCTAGGACTCAAGGGTCACGGTTGGGGAGGAGTCCTAGCAAGCTAGGACTCCACCCAAGATCACCCGAGAAGCATGGAGTGGCGCGCAGGTGGGCAGCTGTTGTGCAGGAAGAAAGAGGCTCGGCCTGGGGGTCTGGTCAGGGGCTAGGTTAGGTCCTAAGGGTCCTAAGAGGGTGCTTGAGGGGATGGTTCAAGGGGTGGCTCGTTGGGTAAGGGGCTAGCAACAGAAACAAGAGTTATAGTGCATGTGGGTTTCTCGGCCAAGCATGCGTTTCTGATGTATGAGTTCGGTGTTCCACTTGGGGTCGAGTCCTATGGGTTCTAAGGGTCCAGTAGAGTGCCTAGATGGTCTGGTCACGAGTTGATGCAGGGTGGCTCGATGGGGCTCGAGCCAAGCACAGAAAACGTGAGGGAGAAGCTTTTTGGCAGCAAGTTAGGCGTGAGTTGCTGTCAAGGTTCAGGTGCTTCGATGCTGGGTGTTGGGGCTTTGGGATGGTTTGGGCTTGGTCTGGGCGTGGTCTAGGGAAGGTTAGGGTCATGTGGGCTCGGTGGTGGCTCAGCTGGAAGTGTCCTAGGTTGGCTAGGAGTCCTTATGTGATTAGGAGACACACACACATACACGGGCAGAATTTGGGGCAAGGTTCAGCAGGTGTTTGAGCGGGTTAGGGTCATGTTTTTGGGGCCGAGCTTAGTCAATAGGGTCCCTAGATGGGTTGGCTAGGTTTTGGCTTGAGGTGGCTCGGGCGTGGCTCGAGTAAATCGAGAGATGGCTCGGGTGGTTCGATAACGTGTCAATTTCGAAAATTAAAGAAGGAAAAATTGAGCCAAGGGTCCACGGGGGTGGCTAACAACTTGGGAGGGTAGAATAAATCATAAAAAGGTTATGTTAAAACTTTGGAATCAAAATAACGAGTTTTGGATTTATTCGGAATTTAATCGCCGCACGAAACGCTAATTAACGAGTTAATTGAAACGCCTAGTTTTAAGCCTTATAAAATTATGAAAAATTAGGTTTAAGCTTAAATAATTATTATAAGTCTAAGTTTTTAATTTGGGAATTTTATATTGAGGTTTGGTTTAATTCGAGATTAAAACGCAATAATACGTCACATTTAAAGATTAATTTAAAAATCCTTGATTTATGCTAAATAAAAATATGAGAAAATTTATGTAGGCTTAAATAATTATTTGGGACAAGTTAGTGTCAATGAAATTAAGAAAATGTGAAAATCGGGAAATTTTACATCCAGGGGTAAAACGGTCTTTTTACACCTAAAAATTAGTAAACGTCATGGCAGTGCCCTAAATGCTATTTTATATGATAATATGATTATTTTTATGATTATGGATGTTTATGAATTTTTATATGTTAATATGTCGATTTTAAATGTTGATGAATTTTTAAGATGTTAACACGTTTATTTTAAATGTTTACGGATTTTTAATCTGTTAAAAATGTTTATGAATTTTTATGATTTAAATTGGACATTTAAAAGATATGTTGCATGCTTGGTTTCAAAATAAAAATGATATTATATGCATGTTTTTATTAAGTAATGATAACGTGTTGAAGGATGTGAAGGGATTGTGACTACTGAATATGTTGGAAATATCGTGAGGGTTATGGTCCCAGTGGGAGCTCGACGATCGTGTTTCCTTGGATACAGATACGAATACGTGATACGAATACGAATACGTGATACGAATACGAATATGTTAATACGTTGGCCAAGGCCCAGTTGACGGGTGAGAGTGTCGCTGGTGTCCCCGCCGCCCAGTACTGTGGTTACATGTAGATGGATCCATCGCCCAATACGTTTAAGAATACGAGTCACAATCACGATCTGAATTCAACAAACACGAACATGAACATGAATACGAATATGAATATGAATACGAATATGGATATGCATATGAATATGAATACGAATATGAATATGAGTATGTTTATGTTTTTATGAAAATGTTTTTATGCATCATGAAAATGTTTACAAAAATGTTTAAGTTTAAGTTTATGCATCTTCATGAAAACGATATTTTAAGTACAAGTATTTTTCACCGTTATATGTTGACTGTACTACGTATTACTCGTTATAAAGATTATGGTGTGTTGAGTCTTTTGACTCACTAGGTGTGATGGATGCAGGTGGTATTGAGGGAGGACTTGACGAGTGATTTGACTGGACTGAAGGCGCACACAACCCGAGGACCAGCGCTACATTTTCCGCATTATGCTTTATGATTTAAGTTAAAGATTTTTAAGATTATTTATTTATGCTCTTGAGAGGTTTTTGAGAGGTTTAGTATGGGCTTTACCTTTTAAATTATTGTTTTTTAGGTTTGGTAAAATATGCGACGATTTCATTTGATCACTATTGCACTTGGTTTTTAAAATGCTAGTTGGTTAATGTTTAATTTTAAAGGGTAAAATATTTTATAAAAATATTTTCATGTATTAAGTGAGTTGGCCGAAATATTTAAAAAAAAAAATTTCTAGTACTTTTAAAGCAATAAAAAGGGGCAAGACGTTTCAATTATAGTAGTCGAGTAGTAAATTTTAGTGCTAAGATCTGTTAAGTTGAACTGCATAAATGTTAATATAATAGGTTGTTGAACATCTTGAGCATAATATAAGGAAAGTAAAATACGATAAGTTTGGACCTCTATTTCTAATACTAGGAATTGTGAAAAAAGTAAAAATTTGAGATCATAGTAAAATAAAACTAAGACACCATAGGTCTTCTTAAGTAGCGATTCGCAAACGAGAATTTTAAAGGCAAATTTAATTAGGATTGAGGAGACATAATGACAGTCTAAAACTTATTTTTATCAGAGTGGCGTAGCGGAAACATGGATTATTAGGATACTAGAATTAAGAATCTAAACTTTTTGATTGTCGAGGAAGCGAATTTCGGGGAAGAAATTCAATTTAAGGGGAATATATTGTAACGTCTCGAAAAATTTGAAAGTCCATGTAAACCATATGCATGGAAGTTATCAAATTTCTTATGTATTTTAATTAATTTAGTTGAATTGCATTAAATGCATGTTTAAGTCATGATTTCATGTTTATTTGATTATATTACTTGAATGCATGTAATAGGAGTTTTTTGAAGCAATCGATGCTTGAACGAGGAACGGAAATCGGGGGATTGTTGAGGAAAAAATATTTTATTAAATAATAATTTTTAATTATTTAATATATGGTGTATTTATTATGTAATTTTCAAAAATGAGCATTGTTAAGATATTTTACACGATGAACCATATTTTAAACCAATAGGCGATTTTTTAGCAAAACTAAGGGGTTGTGGAGGGTTCAGGTATTATTTTTGAAAACATACCAAAAAGAAATAATTAACGTGCGAGTTATTGGGCTAATTGGGCGTGTTCTAATAGATTTTTGAGCCAAGTCCACCACACCTCATTATTTTAAACTTAGCCCCAATATCAATTTGTTTTATTATCAAACCTTATACTCAAACCCTAGCCTCCCTCTCCACCTCTCCCACTCGGCCGCACCACCTTCTCGTCCAGCAGCTAGGGTTCATTCGGTTTTTACAAGGAAAAACACAGCCAAGGTCTTTCCCGTCCCTCCGGTGTCCGTCTCTCGCGTCGTTGGGTTGATTTTGAGCGTATAAACGTAAATGCACACCCTATACCTTTTGTTTTCTCATCTTTCACACCATGAAATGTATTGTTGAATGTTTATGCACGATCCATGGCAGATTTCACTTCTCTTTCACTTTTTCCCTAGTATAATATGCGAAAACTTGGTTTTTATGATATATGACACACGTTTTGTTATGGTTGAAGGAGGGCTGCGAGTTCTTGAAGGTTGGGGGATGTTTTTCAAGAGTTTGGGAGTAGGTTTAGGTGAATATTTTGGTCTTGGAATGTTCCTTGGTCTAAGGCGATCGATTCACGTGGTTGTGGCTCGATTTTGGAGAGTTCTGGTGGTTCACGTATTTTCGAGAGCATTGGGCTGAGGGCTATGGCTAGGGCAGTTCAGGAAGGGTCAGTTGTGGTCTAGGATAGGTTGGTTCGAGCCTGGTCCGGGCCGAGTGAGTGTAGGATGGTTTGGCTTCGAAATTCGATTTTGGAATTTTTGCCCACAGGGTTGGCGCCGCGGCGCTGCCAATGTGACACCGCCGCGCTGGCATTTCGGCACTGCGGCGCTGGTACATGGCGCCTAGGCACTTATCCAACGCCGCAGTGCTACACTTCCAGCACCTAGGCGCTAGTACAGTATATGTATTTTCGAGTTTTTGGTGGATATTTCTTGCTTTGGGGGTTCCACTAATTTTTACCTACTTGTCTGTGGTTATAAATAATTTTACGTTGAGTCATACGGGGCTTGGTTAGGAGTCATTGAACTATGGTTAAAATTTGATCAAGTCTCGTGTTAATTTGGGTTAGACGGACTCCTATCTAAGCCTTGAAACGAAATATAGAGGTTAATGCAGGATTTCAAAATACATCTAAGAAATTATTAGAAGTATGTTTAAGGAGTTTGATAAGTTTGGGCGGACCGAGTTAGCAGTCCTTGCGGTGCCCCGAAAACCGATATTGCATTTTAAAATGCATATATTGATATGGAACATGGATTTTTATGTTAATGCTGAATAATACGTTTCCTGCTTGGTTTTAAGAAAATATATGTATATGCATGAATTTTACAAGTGATGAATACAATGACATGTTTTTGAAGGAGGTGAGTTATTTTTGACTAACACGAACACGAACATGTAAGTCCAAGGCTCAGTGGATGGGTAAAACTGTCGCTGATGTCCCCGTAGCCGGGTACCGCGGTTATACATAGATGGATCCATCGACTTAGAGCTGATACAAAAGTCAGAACTAATGATCTGAATTCAATAAAAGAAAATGAACACGTATATGATGATATGATGAGACATGATTTGGATATGTTTATGTTATGGTTAATGTAGAACCCGTAAATTAAGATTACGTATAAGCCATGCATAATTTTTAGTATTTAAATTAAAATGATTTTTATTGCATGACTATTTAAATTCTCTTCTTTAAATTTATTTATTTTATGCAATAGTTTAGTTGCTATCTTTTCAGTTAATTAAGTGAGGCCGGACTGGAGTTGAAGTTGGAGTTTGGAGATAAAATTTAATATTTAAGCAAACATTCCTAAAATTTATTTAAGATAAATAATAAGTTAATTTATTGTAAAATAATGTTTAAGGAATTATTTAAGTAATATAAATATTTAGCCATGCATGCAAGATAATGTTATTCTTTAATTAATTTCTTAATTCATTAAAATATTTAATGGGTAGATAAAACACTAGGGATTTAAAAATTTAATAATTATGAAATATTTTTCCCTTCATTTTTATTATGATTTTCGGCCATCACTATTTTTAAAAGATTTAGTTTTGATTTACAACTCAACTTTGATTTCTTTCCATATCCATTTCATGGTAGATAATCCCTTAATTTTAAATCCTCATTTAATTAATAATTAAGCAATTTCCTACCCTACTTTACCTAATAAAATCAGCCATCACCTTTAATTGATTTAAAAATATTTGACAACTCATTTCTTTAATATCTTTCCTTACCTTTTCTTGTAAAATAATTCCCTAAATTTTATTCACCACTAATTAATTATTTAAGCAATATTCTACCATGTTTATCTAGCAATATTTCCCTCCTTTTTAATTGAAAAAAATCGGCCATCCCTTATTTTCTTAAAGATTTTAATTAGTTGGACAACTCATTCTTTATTATCTTTCCCTTAAATTTTTCTAGGTAAATATTCTCCCCACTTTTAAATCACCATCAAATAATTAATTAAGCAATATTTCTTCCTTGTTCCTAGACCCCATGATCGACCAAGTACACCCTAGAATTATCCCTCAAAATCTTTTGATATCAACCATCTAACAAACTAGAAGATACAAAGATTGATCTTGCCATTCTATCCCACTTTATTTGTAGACTTTCCCTCATTTCCCTAACAATTTTCTCCCCACCTTTTTCCACCGAAATCTGAGAGCTTTTTCAGAGTAAAGAACCGTGAGAATTTAGTGAGGAACGAGAGGGAAAAATCGAGAGAAAACTAGATAGTAAAGGGCACTCTGTCTCCTCCGCGCCGCGTTGTTGTGTTTCTTTTGTTTTCTTCAAAACAAAAAATTTCAGGCATGTCTATATCTCTTTCACTCTTCAATCAAGCCATAGTAGTATTTTAAAACACATCAAACTCACGGATTTATTGCATGAAAACCGAAATACTTGTGGGACATTTTCGAAAATGCATGTACAGAATTTTATGGTTCATGTGCGCCTTCACGGTTTGCTGGTTTTGTGTGGTTTCAGTCGATGGCTCGCGTCCAGGCTCCCAAGGCTGCCCCTAGGCATGTACTAGGATGTATTAGGATCACATTGGTCCAATAGTCGAGCCCCATGCACGCTGGAATTACGAAAAAGGACAGCAACTCTTTCTTTATGCCATTTGAGTCTCGATTTTTATTGTTGTTGTCAAGGGAGAAAGTTCCTGATCTTGGCTGCCCTAGGGGACTATAGCCATGGTTAGAACACCTCCCTATCATGTCTAAGACATGACCAAGTCGCCTTTTCGAGGCTTGGTCCACGGTGGAATCGGTTTTCAAATAAAAGAAACAAGAACAGCCCCCTTCGGCCCCTTCATTTTTTTTACTGCATGTGTAGTTTCGTTTTTTGTGGTATGGTATGAATCTTGTTTGGTCTCTGGCCCTTAGCCATGGTTCAAACCATACCCCTTGATGTCTAGATCATGCCATGGTCAATCAAATGGCCACTGGAAAGGTCCACAACAGCAAACGAAGCAAATTACCCCACGCACGCAGGTTGCTTCTCGGGTGGGGGTTTCGATTGATTTATGGTGTGGTTCAAATTGTGGCTGGCATTGGGCCCTTAGCCATGGTTCAAACAATTCCTTAGGATGTTGGTAAGAGGTTCTGGTCGGTGGTTCAAGCCCCAATGGCCATTAGCCTCGCAAACGACGCAAGGAAACCAAAGCGCCGTTGCTGTATTTCGGTGACAGCATGTTGTGCTGCGGTTCAGAGGTGTGTTTCGAGTTCTTAGTTAGCTTTTAGCCTATGGCCTTGGACTAGACAGTGCCTCATCGAGTTAGGAAGTTCATGTTTTTGGCCGTTTGTGATTTGGTCAAGTTTAGAGGTCGTACGAGAATTTACGGTGCAATGTGCCAAAGTGACTCTCGAAAGAGCGTTTCATGTTTTGGCCTCCATTCACAAAACTTTCGATTTGTACCATTTTAAGTGCATTGTTTCATCATTTTTAGGTGTATTTTAATCATGACTAAATGATGGTTCGGTGTTGGTTTGGGTTGGCACGGAGTCATGATTAAATACTAAGTCATTGGGCGTAATTGTCTCGTTTTTGGAGTCAATTACAAAGTTTGGTCAAGTTAAACCATTTGCATATTTTTCATGTTAGATTTAGGTCGCAGCGAGCCTGGGAACGATCCAACCCATGTGGTAAAATAATACAGGATATTTAATTATGCCATTTAATTATATTACGTGCATAAAAAAGGATAAAATATTCATTTTTTTAGATTTATGCGATATTGCTTGTGGCCACTTCACTATCATGGGATTATTGCTTCACCCGGTGGTCACTTCCCGGTTCAGTTCAGTTCAGTTCCGCCCAGTATACTGTGGCATTAGTCTGATCAGACGAATATTACTTCACCTGGTGGTCACTTATCGGTTCAATTCAGTTCAGGGGCCACTAGCATAGAACATAATCTCAACAGAAAATTTATGACATGTTATTTTATGACAGGGCTTGATTGAGCAAACATTCCACTTATGATTTCCAGTTCAGTTATGCACGTATTATAATTACTCATGTCATGATATTTACACGTTATGACAGTCTCATGATAATTTCATGTTGCATGAAATTTTTACTATATTTACTTGTTATTTGCGATGTATGCATCTTGAGTCTTTAGACTCACTAGACTTGATTGTTGTAGGTACTGATGAGGTCGGGATCGAGGGCGGGGACTAGTGAGCCATCTTGGGTCAGCAGTAGTGGAACCCGAGGACCTCATTTTCAGCATTTACCATTTTTATGCTCAAACATTTCATCTTTTGTTGGATTATTTTAAATTGTTATTTTGCAAACAATAATTATTTTCGCTGCTATTTCGAATATTTAACATTGAAACTTTTATCAGTCTATTTATTTAAAGAGGTATTTTAATTAGTTAAAGAGAAAATTTTAAATTTTTCCGCAAATTTCCAAACACGAATTTTCGAGCCTTTATAGCTGGTATCAGAGCCTATGTTCTTGTAAAGGGTTGTACTACTACTGACCACGAGAAGCTCATGAAGTCACGTCTTCGGTCTGTAAGTTTTACATTTACGCATTTTATTTAAAGCATGAATTATTTAACAGCATGTTTTCATGAAATATTTTACGTCCAGATTTTTATTGTTCAGTATTTAAATTTAAATAAATTATGGAGTTATGCATGTTGGTTACGTATGAGTTATGTATGGAACAGTATGCCCCCTAGACGCATTCTCGAGCGCACTAGAAATGATGAGCCTCGCCAAGAGGACGGTGAGGAGCAGAGACAGGAGAGGCAGGGACCTCCACCCCCTCGACCTGAAATGAATGCCCAGATGCTAGCTGGGATGACTCAGTTCTTCGCATAGTTTGCGGGGAACAATGCTGTGGCAGCCAGGCCGATGGGGCCCGAGGCTACTTATGAGCGCTTCATGAAGATGAGGCCGAAGGAGTTTTCAGGGACGTCTGATCTCATGATTGCCGAGGGCTGGATCAAGTCCCTCGAGGTTATCTTCGAGTTCATGGAGCTTGGAGATGCAAACAGAGTTCGATGTGCCACCTATTTATTCGGAGGAGATGCCCGCTTATGGTGGGAAGGAGCGTCAGTAGCTCTGAACTTGGCTACGCTGAGCTGGACACGATTCACGGAGATATTTTACTCCAAATATTTTACTGATGAGGTGCGTTCCACGTTGACCAGGGAATTCAAGACCCTGAGGCAGGGAGATCTGACTGTTACGGAGTTCATCCGTAAGTTTGAGAGGGGTTGCCATTTCGTGCCCCTAATTGTGACTGACGCTGGAGCAAAGTTGAGACACTTTCTGGACGGACTACGGCCGATCTTGCGCCGTGATGTTAGGGTGGCTGGCCCTACTACTTATGATGTTGCCGTCTCCAGAGCTCTAGCTGCAGAGCAGGACCAGCGTGACATTGAGAGGTATCGCCAGGGAAACCGACCGATAACAGTACCACACCACCCTCCTCCTCTTCAGCAGCAGCATCAGAATAAGAGGCCTTTCCACGGCCCACCCGAAAACAGAGGTCAGCAGCAGCAGCAGCAGCGGGGACGCCCAGCCCCGAAGACTTTTGAGCATCCAATCTGCCCTAAGTGCACACGCCGCCATGCCAGAGCGTGTATGTATGGCTCAGGGAAGTGTTACAAGTGTGGTAGTCCAGACCACTTGCTGCCGCAGTGCCCTCAGAGGAATCTGCCTACCCAAGGCAGAGTGTTTGCTCTCCATGCTACGGAGACGAACCCGGAGACCATGCTTATGACAGATACGTTTAAGCTTTAAGTTTACATTTGGGATTTAATGTTTTGGGTTAAGATTTTGAACATATAATTGCAGTAGGATTGCATGCTCTACTCAGTAGTATTTTGGGAATTTAAGTTAGAAGAACTTTGACATTTGCATGTCTATAAGTTAGTTCTTGTGATTATGGGGTTCAGCTTGATGTTCCAACTTTCAGGGAGAATTTTTATAGCTGGGTCAACTATGAAAGTCTTGATAGATTTAGGGGCTACTCATTCCTTCATTTCGGAGACCTTTGCAAATTTTCTTAAGGTCAAGACCGTTGGGCTAGATATAGCCTATTCAGTAGTACTGCCTTCAGGAGAGGAGATGGAAGCTACCAATGTGATCCGAGACATAGACCTTGAGCTGCATGGAAATCTTGTTTATGCGGATCTCATCGTTCTGCCAATGCCAGAGTTTGATATCATTCTGGGGATGGACTGGCTATTAAGGAACAGAGTTTTAATCGACTTCCAGCGGAGATCTGTTCTAGTCCGACCACCTGGGATGGAGCAGTTCTTATTTGAGCCAGACAGGTACTTTCCTTTACCACGCATTATATCTTGTTTCCAGGTTAGGAAGCTCATGCATAGAAGGTGTCGGGCGTTTTTAGCAACTTTTATATCTGTCCCCGAGGCACCCAGTCAGTCAGCCGCAGATGTTCCGATTGTTAGAGACTTCTTAGACGTTTTTCCCGAGGACGTCTCTGGTATGCCACCCGAGAGAGAGGTGGAGTTTTCTATCGAGCTTATGTCAGGTACGGTTCCGATTTCAAAAGCACCGTACCGATTAGTGCCGACAGAGATGGCAGAGCTTAAGAAGCAGATTCAAGAACTTCTGGATAAGGAGTTCATTCGCCCGAGTTTTTCACCATGGGGCGCACCAGTCTTTTTGTGAAGAAGAAGGATGGCTCTATGAGGCTTTGTATTGATTATCGGGAGTTGAACAGGGTTACAGTGAAGAACAAATACCCACTTCCGAGGATTGAAGATTTATTTGATCAGTTGCAGGGAGCTTCGGTATTCTCCAAGATCGATCTGCGTTCCGGTTATCACCAGTTGAGGGTGAAAGACACTGATGTTTCCAAGACAGCTTTCAGGACTCGTTATGGCCACTTCGAGTTCCTTGTGATGCCCTTCGTCTTGACGAATGCGCCAGCGATCTTCATGGATCTCATGAATCGCGTATTTCAGCCGTATCTTGATCAAGTTGTGATAGTATTCATAGACGACATTCTCGTCTACTCCAAGAATCAAGAGGATCACAGCAGACATCTGACCGCAGTGTTGCAGACCTTGCAGAAGCATAAGTTATTCGCAAAGTTCAGTAAGTGCGAATTCTGGTTAGAGAATGTGGCATTCTTAGGCCATATTGTTTCTAGCAGCGGTATTGAGGTAGACCCAGCGAAAGTCGCAGCAGTCAGAGATTGGGTTGTGCCGCAGAATGCGTCAGAGATTCGCAGTTTTCTTGGCCTAGCAGGATACTACCGAAAATTCATTCAGGGATTCTCCTCTATCGCAGTTCCACTCACATCATTGACCAAGAAGAATGTTAAATTTGTGTGGAGCGATGAGTGTCAGAAGAGCTTTGATACTTTGAAGCAAGCTCTTATCTCAGCACCAGTATTGGCCATGCCGTCATGGCCCGGCGAATTTGTTCTGTATACCGATGCTTCGAAGCTCGGTCTAGGTGCAGTGTTGATGCAGCATGGGAAGGTGATAGCGTATGCTTCTAGACAGTTGAAAACCCATGAGAAGAACTACCCTACCCATGATCTAGAATTGGCAGTCGTGGTATTTGCTTTGAAGATCTGGAGGCATTATTTGTATGGGGAGATGTGCCAGATCTTTACCGACCATAAGAGCCTCAAGTACTTCTTTACGCAGAAGGAGCTAAATATGCGTCAGAGGCGTTGGTTGGAGCTGGTGAAAGACTATGATTGTGACATTAGCTACCACCCGGGTAAAGCTAATGTAGTTGCGGATGCACTGAGCAGGAAAGTCGCAGTGATGGCTCATTTGAAGATTCAGAGACCTCTTCAGCTGGAGATGCAGAGGTTTGATCTAGAGTCATATCCTCAAGGTAGAGTTCCTCGTCTATCTACTTTGGCGATCCAGTCTTCCCTTATTGACCGTATTTGCCGTGGTCAGCCAGCAGATGAGCAGTTAGCAAAGTGGAAGCAGAGAGATGAGGCCAAGGGCGGTGTCTTGTATTCAGTTAGTGACGGTATTGTGAGATACCGAGACAGGATGTGGATTCCCAGCAGTGGTTCTATTCGAGCAGATATTCTATCAGAGGCCCTTATGTCACCGTACTCTATTCACCCTGGGAGTACGAAGATGTACAAGGATCTGCAGTTACTGTACTGGTGGCCGGGAATGAAGAAGGATATCAGACGCTTTGTATCCAAGTGTCTGAATTGTCAGTTAGTGAAGGCAGAGCATCAGAGACCAGCAGGTTTGCTCAAGCCCCTTCCTATTCCCGAGTGGAAGTGGGAGAATGTTACCATGGATTTTGTGATCGGTTTGCCGAAGTCCGTTAGAGGATCAAATGCTATCTGGGTGATTGTTGATTGTCTTACCAAATCAGCGCACTTCTTGCCCATCAAGACGACTTTCACCATGGTTCAGTATGCAGAGTTGTATATCCGTGAGATAGTCAGACTTCATGGTATTCCAGTTTCGATCGTGTCTGACAGAGACCCCATATTTACTTCCTCATTTTGGAAGAGTTTGCACTCGACTATGGGTACGAAGTTGCTGTTTAGCACAGCTTTTCACCCTCAGACAGATGGGCAGTCAGAGCGAGTTATTCAGATCTTGGAGGATCTTCTCTGTGATCTTCTCCGTGCTTGTGTCATTGATTTCTAAGGGAATTGGGAGTCGAACTTGCCATTAGTAGAGTTCACCTATAACAACAGTTTCCAGTCGTCTATAGGTATGACTCCGTATGAAGCACTGTATGGCCGTAAGTGTAGATCTCTTGTTCATTGGGATGAAGTAGGGGAAAGATCAGAGTTGGGTCCGGAGATTATTCAGCAGGCTGCCGATGTAGTAGTCAAGATCTGTGATAGGATGAGGACTGCCCAGAGTCGACAGAAAAGCTATGCAGATCAGAGGAGGAGAGATTTAGAGTTTGCCGTTGGCGACCATGTCTTTGTGAAAGTAGCATCTATGAAGGGTGTCATGTGATTTGGGAAGAAAGGAAAGCTCAGTCCGAGATTCATTGGACCATTTGAGATCCTCGACAGAGTTGGGACGCTAGCTTATCGTGTGGCTCTTCCGCCGAATCTGGCCGGAGTACACAATGTGTTCCACGTCTCTATGCTGAGGAAGTATATGGCGAATCCTTCGCATGTCTTGAACTTTGAGCCGTTGCAGCTCACTCCGAACATGTCTTATGAAGAGAGACCAGTGCAGATCTTAGACAGACAGGAGAAGAAACTTCGGAACAAGTTGGTTAAGCGAGTGAAAGTCAAATGGCTTAATCATTCAGAGGAGGAAGCTACGTGGGAGTCTGAGCCAGAGATGAGGAGTCGGTATCCCGAATTATTCGGTAAGTTTTAATTTCGAGGACGAAATTTCTTTTTTTTTTGGGGGGGGGGATAGTTGTAGAATCCGTAAATTAAATTACGTATAAGCCATACATAATTTCTAGTATTTAAATTAAAATGATTTTTATTGCATGACTATTTAAATTCTCTTCTTTAAATTTATTTATTTTATGCAGTAGTATAGTTGCTATCTTTTCAGTTAATTAAGTGAGGCCGGACTGGAGTTGGAGTTTGGAGATAAAATTTAATATTTAAGCAAACATTCCTAAAATTTATTTAAGATAAATAATAAGTTAATTTATTGTAAAATAATGTTTAAGGAATTATTTAAGTAATATAAATATTTAGCCATGCAAGCAAGATAATGTTATTCTTTAATTAATTTCTTAATTCATTAAAATATTTAATGGGTAGATAAAACACTAGGGATTTAAAAATTTAATAATTATGAAATATTTTCCCCTTCATTTTTATTATGATTTTCGGCCATCACTATTTTTTAAAGATTTAGTTTTGATTTACAACTCAACTTTGATTTCTTTCCATATCCATTTCATGGTAGATAATCCCTTAATTTTAAATCCTCATTTAATTAATAATTAAGCAATTTCCTACCCTACTTTACCTAATAAAATCGGCCATCACCTTTAATTGATTTAAAAATATTTGACAACTCATTTCTTTAATATCTTTCCTTACCTTTTCTTGTAAAATAATTCCCTAAATTTTATTCACCACTAATTAATTATTTAAGCAATATTCTACCATGTTTATCTAGCAATATTTTCCTCCTTTTTAATTGAAAAAAATCGACCATCCCTTATTTTCTTAAAGATTTTAATTAGTTGGACAACTCATTCTTTATTATCTTTCCCTTAAATTTTTCTAGGTAAATATTCTCCCCACTTTTAAATCACCATCAAATAATTAATTAAGCAATATTTCTCCCTTGTTCCTAGACCCCATGATCGACCAAGTACACCCTAGAATTATCCCTCAAAATCTTTTGATATCAACCATCTAACAAACTAGAAGATACAAAGATTGATCTTGCCATTCTATCCCACTTTATTTGTAGACTTTCCCTCATTTCCCTAACAATTTTCTCCCCACCTTTTTCCACCGAAATCTGAGAGCTTTTTCAGAGTAAAGAACCGTGAGAATTTAGTGAGGAACGAGAGGGAAAAATCGAGAGAAAACTAGATAGTAAAGGGCACTCTGTCTCCTCCGCGCCGCGTTGTTGTGTTTCTTTTGTTTTCTTCAAAACAAAAAATTTCAGGCATGTCTATATCTCTTTCACTCTTCAATCAAGCCATAGTAATATTTTAAAACACTTCAAACTCACGGATTTATTGCATGAAAACCGAAATACTTGTGGGACATTTTCGAAAATGCATGTACATAATTTTATGGTTCATGTACGCCTTCACGGTTTGCTGGTTTTGTGTGGTTTCAGGTGGATGTCTCGCGTCCAGGCTCCCAAGGCTGCCCCTAGGCATGTACTAGGATGTATTAGGATCACATTGGTCCAATAGCCGAGCCCCATGCACGCTGGAATTACGAAAAAGGACAGCAACTCTTCTTTTATGCCATTTGAGTCTCGATTTTTATTGTTGCTGTCAAGGGAGAAAGTTCCTGATCTTGGCTGCCCTAGGGGCCTATAGCCATGGTTAGAACACCTCCCTATCATGTCTAAGACGTGACCAAGTCGCCTTTTCGAGGCTTGGTCCATGGTGGAATCGGTTTTCAAATAAAAGAAACAAGAACAGCCCCCTTCGGCCCCTTCATTTTTTTTACTGCATGTGTAGTTTCGTTTTTTGTGGTGTGGTATGAATCTTGGTTGGTCTCTGGCCCTTAGCCATGGTTCAAACCATACCCCTTGATGTCTAGATAATGCCATGGTCAATCAAATGGCCACTGGAAAGGTCCACGATAGCAAACGAAGCAAATTACCCCACGCACGCAGGTTGCCTTTCGGGTGGGGGTTTCGATTGATTTCTGGTGTGGTTCGAATTGTGGCTGGCCTAGGGCCCTTAGCCATGGTTCAAACCATTCCTTAGGATGTTGATAAGAGGTTCTGGTTGGTGGTTCAAGCCCCAATGGCCATTAGCCTCGCAAACGACGAAAGGAAACCAAAGCGCCGTTGCTGTATTTCGGTGACAGCATGTTGTGCTGCGGTTCAGAGGTGTGTTTCGGGTCCTTGGTTGGCTTTTAGCCTATGGCCTTTGACTGGACAATGCCTCATTGAGTTAGGAAGGTCATGTTTTTGGCCGTTTGTGATTTGATCAAGTTTAGAGGTCGTACGAGAATTTACGGTGCAATGTGCCAAAGTGACTCTTGAAAGAGCGTTTCATGTTTTGGCCTCCATTCACCAAAATTTCGATTTGTACCATTTTAAGAGCATTGTTTCATCATTTTTAGGTGTATTTTAATCATGACTAAATGATGGTTCGGTGTTGGTTCGGGGTGGCACGGAGTCATGATTACTAAGTCATTGGGCGTAATTGTCTCGTTTTTGGAGTCAATTACAAAGTTTGGTCAAGTTAAATCATTTGCATATTTTTCATGTTAGATTTAGGTCGCAGCGAGCCTGGGAACGATCTAACCCATGTGGTAAAATAATACAGGATATTTAATTATGTCATTTAATTATATTTCGTGCATAAAAAAAGGATAAAATATTTATTTTTTGAATTTATGCGATATTGCTTGTGGCCACTTCACTATCATGGGATTATTGCTTCATCCGGTGGTCACTTACCGGTTCAGTTTAGTTCAGTTCCACCCAGTATACTGTGGCATTAGTCTGATCAGACGAATATACTTCACCCGGTGGTCACTCCAACTAGTATTTGAAAATTTAAAAGGAATAGTCGAAACCAGAAATCGTAACGCGATTTACCAAACCTAAAAAGCAATAACTGTTGTAAAGTGTAGCCCATACTAAACCTCTCAAAAACCTCTCGAAAGAATAAATAAAATGTAGTAAAAATCTTTAATGTAAAATCACAAACTAAAATGCGGAAATAGAAGCGCTGGTCCTCGGGTTATGTGCACCGACAGTCCAGCAAGTCACTCGTCAAGACCTCCAACATCATAGTTATTTAAATCACCTGCATCATACACACCTAGTGATTCTAAAGACTCAACATGTCCTATCTTTGATAACAAGTAATACGTAATACAGTTAACATATAACAGTGAAAAATACTTGTACTTAAAATATTATTTTCATGAGGATGCATAAACTTAAACTTAAATATTTTCGTAAACATTTTCATGATGCATAAAAACATTTTCAAAAGACCTAAACATATCACTTAAACATATTCATGTTCATATTCGTATTCGTGTCCATATTCATATTCATATTCATGTTCGTGTTTGTTGAATTCAGATCGTTGATTGTGACTTTCATAAACGTGTTAGGCGATGCATCCATCTACATGTAACCACAGTACTGGGCGGCGGGGGTCACCAGCAATACTCTCACCGGTCAACTGGGCCCTAGCCTTACGTATTAACATATCATCATATACATATACATATCCGTATCCACGGAAACACGATCGTCGAGCTCCCACTGGAACCATAACCCTCACGATATCTCCAACATATCATCGTGTTAGTCACAATCCCCTCACCTCCTTCAACATGTTATCATCACTTATAAAAATCATGCATAAAACATTTTTCATTTTAAACCAAGTATGCAACATGTCTTTTAACGTTATCGTTTCATCATAAAAATCCACAGACATTTAAAATGAACATTTTAAATCTTAAACATTTAAAATAAACATTTTGTCATAAAAATCCATAAACATATAAATTAATCATTTTAACATTCATAAACCTTAAAAATAATCATATTAGCATATAAAACAGCAAGGGCACTGCCATGACGTTTACTAATTTTCCGATGTAAAAAGACCGTTTTACCCCTGGACATGACGTTTTATGTTTTTGACGTTTTCTTGATTTTATTGACTCTAACGTGTCCCAAATAATTATTTAAGCCTAAATTAAAATTCCCATAATTTTATTTTGCTTAAAAACTAGGCTTTTTAATTAATTCGTAGTTAGTCGTTTTGAAGGCGTTTTAATTCCGAAAAATCCCAAACTTCAATATAAAATTCCTAAATTATAAATTTAGTATTTTTATATTATTTCAGTCCCCATGAACCATGACTCAACCCCCGTGAGCCGTGTTTCAATTAATTTAGTAATTAAAACCCTTAATTGACCCTTGAAGGTTCAACCCGGGCCATCTTTCGATTTTATCGAGCCACCCTCGAACCATAACAAACCAGACCCTTACCAACACACTTATGTACTTTACTGACCCATAAGAACCCATGGAAAACACCCCCAAAAGAAAAACGAAGCCCTCACACACCTACCCTAAGCTGGCCGAGAATTGCATGTGCATGACCCTTACGTTTTTGGTGTCTAGGACTCTAGCCCATGACTGAGCTCCCTAACCAGCCTCTCCAGCACTCGCCTAGGACCCTTAGGACTTGACCTGACCCAGCCCAGGCCCACTGGACAGCGCCCACGAGCCTGCAACAAGCACAGCCCCTGCAGGCGATTTCCCTTGATTCTCAAGTGGGAGTCCTAGCTT